>NC_073379.1:107989011-108299890 GCF_028641065.1 Leucoraja erinaceus
TACACAGTAAGCAAAGAAGTACAGTTGTGTTGTACAGTATTTCTCTCTGTCTATGTAAGAAGTGTTGAGATTTACGATAATGCCTCTGATGCTTCCAATGTGATAATTTCTTACCAATAGGCTGCTAAACAGATAATCGTGGTGAAGGTAGGCATTCACTCCTTATTTCAAGGAGCTTACTTTTGCCTTTTTAACCGTTTGGAATGAGTTTTATTGTGTTATCTTTGGAGCCAAATCATAAAAGGGAAAGCAAAACCAATCTAAACATATTTGAGAAAGCACAGATACAGATTATAATATTTAAATAGTACAGCGCTTTCATATTTATAAAGGATTCCTAACGTTATTTTCACTATTTTGGACATACTAAAAAGGCAACGCTGGAAAAGATCAAAGTGGCAGAATTTAAAATACACGCAGTTATTTCAAATGAAACATGAATGCAAGGAAGACTTCAGAGGAATTGTGTCCTCACGCTGAGTGTTGCTAAAGCACATTATGCATCCCGTAGAAATGCTTATTTATGCAAAAGTCATCAATCATTTTTTTCTACCATGCATGACTGTAAATTATGACATTATCTGTGGCTTGATGGACAAAAATAAAAAAAGTGAGGCAGGAAAATTACAGGCCTGGACCTCCTTTTTTGGGTGGGGGGGGGGCTGTCAGTTGGGTTCTATAACATCAAGGGCGCTCTTATTAAAATCAACCAAATACATCACCGGGTTGTCGTGGTTTTATGTTCAGATGAGGGGGCTGAGAGTTGCAGCTGCTTCGTGGTTTTGGCAAGTCTGCTTTGAGGGACAGTTGCTGGGGTAGCAGATCTGAAGTTTCTGCAATAGACTGGTATCCTAGTGTGCTTGTCCCGACAGTAACCTCACTAAGTCAGGACTGCAAATAAGATGCTGTCACTGAGATAAAAGAGTTTCTTCCTCTGATCTTTCCAAATTAGAACTGTCTCAGTATTGTACTATTTCTCTTGCTTAAATACCAGCCTTTTGCTTACCATAATTTCTCCCCTGGTTACCTGGGTAACAGTTAAAGTGGTATGTGTTTGTGGATGTTATCATTTTTAATGTAGTGTAATAGTGAAACCGGTTTATTTACTAATATTTACATTATTGCAAAGGCAGAAAGACATAAAATACCTATAACAAAGGAAGACATCGCAAGGCACTTCAAAAGTGAATGAAGATTCTGCGTATAGGCAGGGTTTAGATAACGTGTACTTACTACAAATGCTGTGTTTAAGAGGGAACTGCAGATGCTGGAGAATCGAAGGTTACACAAAAAAGCTGGAGAAACTCAGCGAGTGCAGCAGCATCTATGGAGCGGAAATAGGCAACGTTTCGGGCCGAAACGTTGCCTATTTCCTTCGCTCCATAGATGCTGCTGCACCCGCTGAGTTTCTCCAGCTTTTTTGTGTAACCTTACTACAAATGCTGCCTGACTCACTAAGTTCCTCCAGCATTGTGTTTTACTTACTTCAATTGTCAGCTGTAACACGATCTCTCAATAAGTCTGTACTATTAATATGTCATAAATATTAACTCATTCTGTTTAACTGACATAAGGCAAAGAATACACTCGGATTTAAAATCACACACAAAGTGTAAACGATATATATGATAGTAAATAATAAACACAAGGGTAATCTCAAGAATATAATTCTCCAGTATTTGTTCAGAGTGTGATAGCTGTATTTGCTCACTCTCTTGTCTATACTGGTATACCTTCAGTAATTCTTAGGTGTTCAATATTCCATGTGTGCATGAGGTAGGAAGGTACACAGAAAAAATGTTTAAAGAAATAATTCCTTGCAACATTGCTGTCTGGTAACTGGCCAGCTTCCTGTTCTAAGACTGAACAAATAATCCCCTCATTAACTGTGTAGACAATGGAGATCACAGGAGTCGCATTTTAAGAATTATTTTGGCATAGCTTTACGGGTATTCAGTGCTTCACAAGATGGGGATGCTTCGTGACAGCAGTGTCCCTCTATCTACACATGTGTTGGCTCTATTGCATTGACTTTCCTTTTGAACTTGTTCTGTTTGCGTTTTGTGTTCCGTTTCTAGCAGCCTGGATATAACATTTTCAACACGTCTGAACATTTTAACAAGGTGTGCTATAATTACTGAATATACGGCCACGTTATTTGCAGGAATGTTTTTCCACTCAATCATTCTGGGCCTCGTATCACATTTTACATTTTAATATCACCATTCATCACAGGGTTGCCAAGTCATGCAGCAATGTGAGTTGTACAGTGGGAAAAAGAGACACTCAGGGGGATGCTTAACCTGACCATGCCTAAAGCTGCAGAGATGTTGAGGGGCGTAAGGAGAGAGTAATGCTCCATACTCACACAAAAGGGGAAGAAGTTCCATACTGTTTCCAGCTCATTAGTGGCACTCTAGTGGTGATGAATAGCAAGGGTAAGCCTCATTTCAGCTCTCTCACAGATTCATGTCACACTATCCTTCCAATGTACTTGCCTCTAATTCTGGCATCCACTGCATTCCCCCCATCCTTCACTTCATCATTGGCAGTGTAATCATCAACTGCTTCAGCTCAGGTACATTCCTGGACCCCCCCCCTCCTTTTCACTATCTTTCCTCCATTTAATGACACTGACTTTGGCTACAGATGATTCCCTTGTGGAACTTTTGGCCTGTGTCTTTAAGCACAACTTCTTGGTGTGATATTTTAAATTTTGGTTGAGAGGGGGGGGGAAGTGGGGAATGGGGGTTCCTTTACGATGTGGCATAGATTCAATGGGCAGAATGGCCTCTCCAAATGTTGTAAGAAATCTAGAAAAACGTATTCAGAATCCTTAAAAAAAAGTATTATTGAGTTCTAGGTTTAGGGTGGCACGGTGGCACGGCGGTGGAGTTACTGCCTTACCGCGACAGAGAGCAGGGTTAGATTCTTACTACGGCGACTGTCCGTATGAAATTTGTACATTAACTGAGTAGGTTTTCTCCGGGTGCTCAGGTTTCCACCCGTATTCCAAAGATGTGAAGGTTTGTACGTTAATTGGCTTCTGTAAATTGTCCCCAGTGTGTTGGATAGAACTAGTGTATGAGTAATCGTTGGTCGGCGTGGACTTGATGGACCAAAGGGCCTCTCTCCATGCTGTATCTCTAAACTAAACTAAACTAAACTGCGTACAGTTTTGGTCTCCTAATCTGAGGAAAGACATTCTTGCCGTAGAGGGAGTACAGAGAAGGTTCACCAGACTGATTCCTGGGATGTCAGGACTTTCATATGAAGAAAGACTGGATAGACTCGGCTTGTACTCGCTAGATTTTAGAAGATTGAGGGGGGATCTTATAGAAACTTACAAAATTCTTAAGGGGTTGGACAGGTTAGATGCAAGTAGATTGTTCCCGATGTTGGGGAAGTCCAGAACAAGGGGTCATAGTTTAAGGATAAGGGGGAAGTCTTTTAGGACCGAGATGAGAAAAAAAAAATTCACACAGCAGTGAATCTGTGGAATTTTCTGCCACAGAAAGTAGTTGAGGCCAGTTCATTAGCTATATTTAAGAGGGAGTTAGATGTGGCCCTTGTGGCAAAAGGGATCAGGGGGGTATGGAGAGAAGGCAGGTACAGGATACTGAGTTGGATGATCAGCCATGATCACATTGAATGGCGGTGCAGGCTCAAAGGGCCGAATGGCCTACTCCTGCACATATTTTCTATGTTTCTATGTTTCTAAACCAAACTAAACTAAATTAAATACTTGAAACAGCTATGAAAAATATTGGAAACAAATTAGAAACAGCTTTCATTCAGAATGATTAAATATGGTGTTGTGTTTAATATACATCATCACATCTAATAGCAACTGTAATAGACAGATTCTTTTTTTAATTTTCAGGAAAATAGGCTAATCTAATTAGAACATTTTTGTTTGTGTTTAAATAAATGGAGATTTTTTTCCCCAGTAAGTTTCTGATCTCAGTGAAGTTGCAATTGAGGTGTAGTTTGAAACGAGCAGCTCCAAGGATGCTGTGTGCCCTGTCAGTCTTTCTATCAATCACAACAGTAATCGTACAAGTTTCATGCTAACGTGCACATTAGAGAGCGTAGACTCTGTTACAGTAGCAGGTCTCACAACCTTCATGAGCACAAGGGTTAGACTCATCAAGTAGACACAGGATCGCAACTGAAAAACTGTTTTGGGGCATTTCAAACATAAAAATAGGTTTAGTTTAACTATCTTCTTGCACGTTTAGTCATATTTGCTGATGCACTGTTTCTAATTTTGACACTTTACCTATTTCACTGCAGAAGTCCCAATGAAATTCTTTCTGCGAATGTTCCAACACATACACACAGCTGTGCTCCTCCTCTTGCTCTCCAAATACCAACGTATCCAGAGACCAAGCTCTTAGAAGCCTAGAAGGTCTTAGGACGGCACGGTGATGCAGCAGTAGTGATGCTACCTTACAGCCACAGAGCGTGGTGGGAGATTGCAACCTTCACGAGGTCCGCCCTGTTTCGACGAATGCAATCAACCTGGCGTGCACAATCAAATCAGACCAAATAGAACAAGTTGTCCTACAACTTTAGGCTGTGCACGCCATACGCAAGAAGAAGAAGCACCAGAGCGGCAGGTTTAATCCTGACCATTGGTGCTGTCTGTATGGAGTTTATACGATCTCCCCGTGACCACGTGGGTTTTTTCGGTTTCCTCCCACATTCCAAAGATGTACAGGTTTGTAGGTTAATTGGACGTAAAATTGTAAATTATCCTTAGTGTGTGTATTCTAGTGTCAGTGTGTGGGGATCACTGGTCAGCGTGGACTCGGTGGGCTGAAGGGCTTGTTTCCGTGCTGTATCTCTAAACTAAAAACTAAACTAAGCTTGGCGGTGACAGAAACTTTTACCTTCTACATCAAGGCTCCAATACTGTCTACTTAGCCCCTGGAGACTAAAGGGCCTGTCCCACGAGCATGCGACTCCAAGCGGCAAGCGCGACCTAACGTAGTCGTTTGAGCTGTACGGCCTCGCGGGGCCGGTCCCACTTTGATTGCCGGAGCCGTACGGAGTTGTGCAGAGCTGGTACCGACATCGCACGGGGCTCCGAAAAACTGACCGCGTTCAAAAATTACGCGCGGCAACAGCCTGCAGGCCCGCAGCCGCCTCGACGCCGTACGCACCGCCTCGACGGGCATACACAGCGTCTCGACGCAGTACGCACCGTCTTGATGCTGTATGCGGCATCTTGATGCCATACGTCACACGCGATCTTCCGGCGGACTTCGCTCGAACTTCACGTCACTCACTCGACCTCTGCGTGGCCCCCGCTTCCAGTTTGGTTGCGCTCGCCGCATGCAGGCGCATGCTCGTGGGGCAGGCCCTTAAGATCAATGTCCTCTGAATCATTGTAAGTAATTACAGATGATCCACATCACATATTACACTTTGGTGAGGTACCACAGGGTTAGAGTTCATTCATAATTCCCAGTCCAGAACAAAGGACATATTAGTGATCTATGGCTGTGCTACACACCACCAAAATGTACATTGATACTATCACCATGCTTGCAATTGAATATTGTCTGACCTGCTAGTGGAAGAATAGCAGGAGGTTATGCAAGCTGCAGCAGGATTTGATACGATAGAAGCTTAGTTATCTCAGAAGGGAAATTGGTCGGCCAACAGTCATAAAACACAACCAAATACATGAAGCATGAAATTAAAGTAACAAGTGGAAAGTCCATGACCGGGGATGTGCATAGATCGGGGTCCAGTCCGGCTCTCCATCCTATTGGTAACGGTACTTCACCATCCTACTTCTGCCACCATGTGTAATGAGACCCAATACACAGGAATAACAACTCATAGTCTTTATTGTAGCACACGTTGAGGAAACATTACATTCTATTGTCTCCATAGTCAGGTCTGACCGTGAGATGGTGATGTACCGTTATCAGTAGTCCAGGGTAGGGGTGAAGATCAGGGTTGGACTACATATGGAGTTTAGAAGGATTCACTGGAGTTTAGAAGGATGAGGGGGAATCTTATAGAAACATATAAAATTATAAAAGGACTGGACAAGCTAGATGCAGGAAAAATGTTCCCAATGTTGGGCGAGTCCAGAACCAGGGGCCACACTTAGAATAAAGGGGAGGTCATTTAAGACTGAGGTGAGGAAAAAACTTGTTCACCCAGAGAGTTGTGAATTTATGGAATTTCCTGCCACAGAGGGCAGTGGAGGCCAGGTCACTGGATGGATTTAAGAGAGAGTTAGATAGAGCTCTAGGGGCTAGTGGAGTCAAGGATATGGGGAGAAGGCAGGAATGGGATATTGATAGGGGACGATCAGCCATGATCACAATAAATGGTGGTGCTGGCTCGAAGGGCCGAATGGCCTCCTCCTGCACCTATTTTCTATGTTTCTATGAATGTGCAGCATGCATAATATGTGATGATAGATATAGAAAAGGAAGGCTAATATGGTTAATATACAAAAGGGGACACAGTCTACCGCACGACAGAAGGGGGAGGAGTTGTACAGTTTAATAGCCACAGGGAAAAAGGTTCTGTGCTACATCTACGTGGAACCAGTCTGTTGCTGAAGGTGTTCCTCAGGTTGACCAGTGTGTCATAGAGGGGGTGAGCTGTATTGTCCAAGATGACCTGCAGTTTGAGTTTGAGTTAAACTCCATTTTGGGAGCAGTCCAGCCTTTGGGCACAGTGACACATGGAACTGCACAAGCTAGAGTCTAATATGGAGCACAAAATGTTGGAGTAACATAACAAGTCAGGGAGCATGTCCAGAGAACATGGATAAGTGATGTTTCGGATGCACAGATGCTGCTTAAGATTAATTTCTTCAGAGTAGAAATTAGTCTTAGATTTTCCCTGCCTGAATATGGGAAACACTGTGCAGGAGGGTTATATCAGTTTAAACCACTGTTAGACCAAATTTACATGAAATCTACCCCGGCAACAAAGCCTTAGATACGTCTTCAAGTTCACCTTACCTCAATTAGCTGTTGAACATGTTGATGGTCCCTATAAGGTGATTGTCTGTAGAGTGATTGAGCAGTAGCTAAATAAAATTGAGATCGCATACTTTTCAGGACACAGCCTAATCTATTTTGATATTGTTAAGTTTAAAGTGGACCATGGAGAGGCAATGGTCCATCGCACTGGCTTAGTGAGCTATACACATTGTCTCATTTATTCCTGTGCACCATGAATTAAATTATTTCTATGTTTTAAAATGTTACTATCGTTAATAAACACATTGAAAGTACAGATGAAGTTTGTTAGATTCCATTTTTTTTTTTCTAATGATAAAGCTACAATAAAAGGGAACATTGTTGTTTTAGATCCATTAATAAAGTACAAATGTATATGCAAGCTTGATTTTAAAAAAGGACTTCTTCAATGTAACCAGACTTTTGTTTTTGTTGCAAAGTCTGAGTTTGCAAACTGCCACTGTTCGGTTGGAAATTTCATATGGCCATGATAAGCGGACACCACAGATGTATGGTTTTTAACAGCTGAGACTTAAGTAGAATTAGCGAAGTAATAGAATTATTGACAGGTCTCATCATTATCATGATAAATGTGCCTGTCATAACAGTTATGATTAGGGAGAATTACTGAGAGGCTGCAAGTCCCAAGTGTGGAGAAATGGAGCAATTGTACCAACATGATGCAAATCCTAATCAAAAGATGTTAGAAAGAGATATGCACTTCCAAAAAAATTCCAGGGAAATCTCTCCTCGGGTTGAAATTCTACTACTAAATAATGGAGAAGTGAGTAACCCAGCAGCTCTCTGCTTTTTCAATTTTGGAAGAGGTCAGCATCCAAAGATATTATCATACGAGGTTGAATTTCAGCACCATTTTTAATGTATTTCTAGTCCACAATGGAGGTTTTCCTTTTCTGCCGTTAAGCCGTTTTTTCTGATTCTGCGATTCTTTAGGTTGACCTCAAACAACAATTTGTAGATATACACACCAGTATAGAGAACAGACCAGGAATTAGATGTTGGATAAATTGTCCATCAGAACTAAATATTGATGTAAATACATATTAGGTTGATTTGCTTCAGGGTTTATTTTTAATTGGGAGTTCCTGGATTCTGGCATGACTTAGAACTCAATTTCAATTGCCATCACTAGTTAAATGGACTGCTTCTATTTACTTCCATTACATCACTCAACACACTGTCCCTTCCCTTACCATTTGGATAGAGAAAATGGAGAAAAGGCCACGGCAACCTTACAAACCTCTAAAGCTCTTTTCCCAGTGATAACATAGTGCGTGGTGAACTCCCTCCTCCACAACTACATTTTACATAGAAACATGGAAATTAGGTGCAGGAGTAGGCCATTTGGCCCTTCGAGCCTGCACCGCCATTCATTATGATCATGGCTGATCATCCAACTCAGTATCCTGTACCTGCCTTCTCTCCATACCCCCTGACCCCTTTAGCCACAAGGGCCACATCCAACTCCCTCTTAAATCTAGCCAATGAACTGGTCTCAACTACCTTCTGTGGCAGAGAATTCCACAGATTCACCACTCTCTGTGTGTGAAAAAAAATGTTTTTCTCATCTCGGTCGTAAAGGATTTCCCCCTTATCCTTAAACTGTGACCCCTTGTCCTGGACTTCCCAACATCGGGAACAATCTTCCTGCATCTAGCCTGTCCAACCCCTTAAGAATTTTGTAAGTTTCTATTTTCTGATGCTCTTCCTTGTTTCACGAGCTTCCTGAAGCCCCACAGCTCTGCTCTCGGCTCCTAACATTTCCGTCCATTTCACTTCTATGTTGGCAAAGTGGCTTTACACATGATGTTCCTGTGGAACTCAGTAAACGCTGTAACAGAAACCTCCTCACAGAGTAGAGCAGTTTACTCCAAGCACACGTTGACGTGAACAGGTCACATCAGAAAGAAGGAAATCATTCAGCTTCGGGGGTTTTTTCTGCCTCTCCAAGTTTCTTTATCTTGAAGCAACAGGGAAGTGTGAAACCTTCAGATGACTGAAACATACTGACTGAAGCTCTCCTCTCAGCACGTAGCCTTGCTCAAACACAAGAGATAAAAAGGAGTGTGACAGATTTCTGGTGTTCCCAAATTCTAGACCATTAAAATGAATCAGTGGAAATCTAGGAGCACCATGGATCTGACAAACTGATGCTTACAGCTAGAATGCGTCAGGGTGCATCAGAGCTTGGTTTGGGAGCAGCTCGATCCAAGACTGCAAGAAATTGCAGTGAATTGTGGACACAGCCCAGACCATCACACAAACCAACCTCCCTTCCATTGACTCCATTTATACCTCACGCTGCCTTGGCAAGGCCAGCAGCATAATCAAGGATGAGTCGCACCCTGGCTACTCCCCTTCCCCCCTCTCCCATCAGGCAAAAGGTATAGAAGTGTGAAAACGCACACCTCCAGATTCAGGGACAGTTTCTTCCCAGCTGTTATAAGGGAACTGAATCATCCTACCACAACCAGAGAGCAGTGCTGAGCTACTATCTACCTCTTTGATGTCCCTCAGACTATCCTTGACCAGACTTTACTGGCTTTACCTTGCACTAAACATTATTCCCTTATCATGTATCTATACACTGCCAATGGATCAATTGTAATCTTATATTGTCTGCCTGCTAACTGGATAGCACAAAAGCTTTTCACTGTACCTTCGGTACACGTGACAATAAACTACACTGAACTGAACTGAATCCTGGAGGTACAGCATAGAAACAAGTGCTTCTCTTCAATATGCTGGACCAAAACTAGATTGTCCATTATCCTATTGAGTGGGCTTCTATTCTCAGGTTTCCTTGAAACCCTATATATATAAAAAGGCCTAGAGGGCTTATATATAAGTCTTATATGATAGACATCACAGCAGCTGGTAGAGCTGCTACCTCAGCGCCAAGGACCGGGTTCAATCCTGACCTTGGGTACTGACTGTGTGGAGTTAGCATGTTCTCTCTGTGATCACATATGTTTCCTCTGTGTGCTCTGGTTTTCTCTCACATCCCGAGTTAATTGGCCTCTATAAATTGCCCCTAGTATGTAGGGAGTGGATGCAAAAGAATTAATGTGCAGGAAGGAACTGCAGATGTTAGTTTACACCGAAGATGGCCACAAAATGCTGGAGTAACACAGCAGGAGAGAAAGCATGTCATGTGTCTACCTTCGGTATACCCATTCCTTCTCTCCAGAGATGCTGCCTGTCCTGCTGAGTTACTCCAGCATTGTGTGTCTATCTTCGGTGTAAACCAGCATCTGCAGTTCCTTCCTACACACTTTGTCTGCTCCACTGCAAATTCTCCTCAAGGTATGCCTACTTTGAAGAAGTTTCCTCCACTCTCTGATGAGAGTACTGCAACACCTCTGTGTTATAAACTGTTCGCCAGCATTATGAACATGTTTTGATCCAGACTTGATCTGTCACTTTCACCATACATTCTCTTTGTACCCTTCCATATCCCCAGTTTCCCTCACCCCCGACTCTCAGTCTGAAGAAGGGTCACCCATTCCTTCTCTGCAGAGATGCAGTCTGTCCTGCATCTTGTGTCTATCTTAACATAGAACTAATGTGTGAATGACTTGCATGGATTTGGTGTGCCGAAGAGCCTGTTTCCATGCTGTATCTCGTAAATGAACTTAGTTCTAAAATATATTTAATTTTACGGACATGAAATAATTCATATTTATTACAGTTAATAAGTAGATTTTATATGTCCATAGTAAAGTATATTCAAAATCAAATTCTGGCATTAGAAACATTGAAACATAGAAAATAGGTGCAGGAGGAGGCCATTCGGCCCTTCGAGCCAGCACCACCATTTATTGTGATCATGGCTGATCGGCCCCAATCAATAACCCGTGCCTGCCTTCTCCCCATATCCCTTGATTCCACTAGACCCTCGAGCTCTCTCTTAAATCCATCCAGTGACTTGGCCTCCACTGCCCTCTGTGGCAGGGAATTCCACAAATTCACAACTCTCTGAGTGAAAACGTTTTTTCGCACCTCAGTCTTAAATGGCTTCCCCTTTATTCTAAGACTGTGGCCCCTGGTTCTGGACTCGCCCAAAATTGGGAACATTTTTCCTGCATCTAGCTTGTCCCGTCCTTTTCTAATTTTATGCGTTTCTATAAGATATCCCCCTCATACTTCTAAACACCAGTGAATACAAGCCTAGTCTTTTCAATCTTTCCTCATATGACAGTCCCGCCATCCGAGGGATCAATCTCGTGAACCTACGCTGCACTGCCTCAATCACAAGGATGTCCTTCCTCAAATTGCATGAGCACTATTTGTAAATATGTTGCTAGGTATGGAACTGAGTCGGCTGATCAGGAAATCTCGAGCTTTGGATTTCTTGCCTGTGCTGACCCATCTTAGGCAAGGCAAGGCAAGGCAAGGCAAGGCAAGGCAAGGCAAGGCAAGGCAAGGCAAGTTATTTGTATAGCAACTTTCAACAACAAGGTAATTCAAAGTGCTTTACATAAAACATTATAAGCATTGGAAAGAAACACATATGAAATGACATTTAGATGTAAAACGATTATTAGTTTATTCAGATAAAATAATTACAAAATTAAAAGCAATCAAATAAAATATTTTAAATAGAATAAAACCAGGAATAGAAGTTACAGTGCAATATAGGTAATTAATAAATTGTATTGTTTACTGAAAGGCAGCGGCAAACTGAAAAGTCTTCAGTCTAGATTTAAAAGAGCTGAGAGTTGCAGCAGACCTGCAGTTTTCTGAGAGTTTGTTCCAGATATGTGGTGCATAAAAACTAAATGCTGCCTCTCCATGTTTAGTTCTGACTCTGGGGACACAGAGCGGACCTGTCCCAGACGATCTGAGAGGTCTGGGTGGTTCGTAGCTTAGGGAGCGGCACAGTGGTAGAGTTGCTGCCTTACAGCGCCAGAGACCCAGGTTCGATCCTGACTACAGGTGCTGTCTGTGCAGAGTTTGCACATTCTCCCTGTAACCACGTGGATTTTCTCCCACAGTCCAAAGATGTAGAGGTTTGTAGTGTAATTGGCTTATATTTTTTATAGGTAAAAATTGTAGTGTGTAGTATAGTGCTAGTGTATGGGAATTGCTGGTCGCTGGGCCGAAGGGCCTGTTTTAACTCTGTATCACTAAACTAAACTATACTAACCAGGCAAACAGGACTCGGGCTAAGAAGGGGGAATATCAGTGGGATTCAAATAGATTGTAATCAGAAGACACCAAACTGCTCATCTTTCAATGTTTGAAGAATAACAGAAGATAACTAAAAAGACAATACAGGGAGAAAAGATGAGGTACGAAGGTAAGCTAGCCAAAAATATAAAACAGGATATAAAGTTGGGAAAAGGGGAAGTACAACGGGATCTGGGGGTCCTTGGGCATCAGTCTATGAAAGAAAGCATGCAGGTACAGCAGGCAGTGAAGAAAGTGAATGGCATGTTGGCATTTATAACAAGAGGAATCGAATATAGGAGCAAAGAGGTCCTTCTGCAGTTGTACAGAGCCCTAGTGAGACCACACCTGGAGTATTGTGTGCAGTTTTGGTCCCCTAATTTGAGGAAGGACTTTCTTACTATTGAGGGAGTGCAGCGTAGGTTCACAAGGTTAATTCCCGGGATGGCGGGACTGTCATATGCTGAGAGAATGGAGCAGCTGGGCTTGTACACTCTGGTGTTTAGAAGGATAAGAGGGGATCTCATTGAAACATATAAGATTGTTAAGGGCTTGGACACGCTAGAGGCAGGAAACATGTTCCCGATGTTGGGGGAGTCCAGAACCAGGGGCCACAGTTTAAGAATAAGGAGTAATCCATTTAGAACGGAGACGAGGAAACACTTACCGAGAGTTGTGATTCTGCAGAATTCTCTGCCTCAGAGGGCGGTGGAGGCAGGTTCTCTGGATGCTTTAAAGAGAGAGCTAGATAGGGCTCTTAAAAATAGCAGTCAGAGGGTATGGGGAGAAGGCAGGAACGGGGTACTGATTGGGGATGATCAGCCATGATCGCATTGAATGGCGGTGCTGGCTCGAAGGGCCGAGTGGCCTATTCCTGCACCTATTGTCTATTGTCTATTGCAACTGGAAAAGCAAAAACGCCACCTTCTCAAAATGTTCTTTACCCTATTGATCAATAACATTTTGTCCAACACTCTGTGCAGCTCCACCATGAAGTTCTCATTTCTCCTCCACCAACTTCTGAAAATGCGGCTCATTGGAATATCACAATCAATACATCTTTTTTTGTGAGCTGAAAAGCTTTAGTTTCAATGCGTAAATAAAATCGGCAGACAGAAGTGGGTCATTCAGGATGGAAAATGTGATGCTTGCGAACAGCAAAGCATTTGCATAGATTAGAGGCATTGCAGTAAAATTCCCCATTATAACTCAAGCATCATAAAATATTACTACAAAATATGATGTGATGTTTCATCAGGGTTCTGATGCAGCAAATGTATGTGCCATATGAGGGAATAAGCTTGCAAACAGTACAGAGAAGCCACTAATAAACTCTTATGCGGGCCAAGTCAGAGAGACTGCATTGTCAAGTACTTTTGTCTACTTCCCTGAAAGAATTCAGAATGCTTGAACGAAAGCCATGTGCTTTTTCTTTAATGAAACCATGGCAACCATGTAAAGCAAATCTCTTTAAGAATTAAGTAGCTCGAGAGAGAGAGAGAGTACTATAGATAGTGGTCTTTGCTTTTTTCCTTCGATGTAAAGAAAATGAATAAATACATTATTTTATTAATATCAGTCTGTGAAATGTTCTCCATTGTTAATATTGACATAGTCAGTGTACAAAGCCTCTGCAGGCCTTCCAACTATTTGATTAAACTATCACATAAATATAGGGGGGGGGGGGGGGGGACTGATTACTGTAGAATAGGGCTGCTCCTATTTTACACAACCCATCTGTTGTTTATTAAAAAATCTCCCTCTCCAGGGAAGAGGGTGGGGTGCAGATGCATTTTACCACCTGCCACTTATTTACCAAATGTTCACCTTGTGTGACAACTGGGAATGAAGAAAACTGGGAAATGAACAGAATTATTGGGGGAAATTGCATGATTTGGGCATTATTAGATTGAGTTGCACACAACACATCTTTAATTCTCACGCTGAGGTAATGTACAGCAGTGTACGCTTGGTGTTTCAGTAATGATCAGGATGAGTGATTTTTAGTCTTGCATTTGGTTCAATGTGTTATAAGTGAAACTAATTTGTCCCATTGATTAATAGTAATCAGTAATTTTTAGCGATTGATTAATGACAATTAAGTTAACACAGATTAATCAGAGAATGGATTTGCATTCCCTTAAATTAGGACTTCATATTTGACTAAGTGTTGGGCAGTGAACTAAAGTTAAATTAATACAAGCAGAGCAAACACATTTAAAAGAGAACTAGACCAAGGGCAGACCCGTTGGGTCTGCTCCCCCAACGCAGCCGTTCCCTACCCGTAACCCCCACGGGAGACGTGGTCCTCCAATTCAAGCGGCTAAGGAATGAGCAATGGCGTCTTTGAAATCTAGCCGTTATGAGGGAGTGGATGAGTGAATGTTGGAATGAAAAAAATGTGACAAAACATAGCGAAATCTACCGAAATGGCTGCTTCTATGGGTGAGAAGCCAGTTTTTTTTTTTAATATTGGGGGGTGGGGGGAGAAGGATTTGATTAAAACCGTGTACTTAAACATGATAAAATGTAATGAGGAGCGGATACTTAGAAAGAAAAGTGAAATCTCTACCGAAATGGAAAAGATCTCGGCGATTGTGCGTCTGGATTCGGCGTGGCAAGGAATCAAAGGAAGAAATGCAGCCGGCAGCCGTACATGTAAATGGATCCATTCCGATTGGACATCTGCGAGCATCGGCCATTCCGATTGGACATCTGCGAGTATTGGGCATTGTGACATCACACGATGGAATGAATCAAAAGGCAGAAAGGCAGCCGGACGGCAGGCGGCAGCCACAGAGTTTTATATAATAACTAGACCAAGTGCAGACTCGTTGGGTCTGCTCCCCCAATGGTGTGATCCCCCAACCCAATATTCCACCATCCACCCGTCTCCTCCAACGGAATTGAAGCCGTTCCCAAATGTAAGATTCCAGCACTCCCCTGCCTCCCTCAGCAATGGATTGAAAATAAATTCCAATTGCACCTACCCTGCCTGCTGCAGCAGTTCCAATTATAATACCAATTGTTGCAAGCACAATTGAGTGAAAAGAGAGTTCCTTAAGAAGTGAAATAGCCCGAATCGGAAGAAAGGCAGAAAGGCAGCCGGACGGACGGACAGCAGGCGGCCGCCACAGACATCAGAATAGAAACAAAGAAAATTAGAAGTAAAAAAGAAAATAGAAGTAAATGGTCTTATTTTGTGGGTACACAAAAGTGCTGGAGAAACTCAGCGGGTGCAGCAGCATCTATGGAGCGAAGGAAATAGGCGACGTTTCGGGCCGAAACCCTTCTTCAGACTATTTTGTGGGGAAGTGTTAGAAAATCTGTCCTTTGCATTTTGTGCATATTTAGAAATCCATTTAAGCACCGTTAGCTAGATCAGAGACCAGGGGGTGTGTCCACATTAATTGGCATGGGGAAAGATGCAAAGGATCGATGACATTCAGATACATATATTTTTAGATTTAATTTATAACAAAAGATAATTTTAGAGTATGTTAGAATATTCAAAGATATTTAAAGGGCCGGTCCCACGAGCATGCAACTGCATGCGGCGAGCGCGACCAAACCAGAAGTGGAGTCCGTGCGGTGGTCGAGTGAGTGACATGAAGTTCGAGCGAAGTCCGCGGGAAGTTCGTGGGTGATGTATGGCGTTGAGTCGGTGCGTACGGCATCGAGGCGGCTGCGGGCCGGCAGGCCGTTGCCGCGCGGAGTTTTTAAACACGATCAGTTTTTCAGAGTCCCACGCGATGTCGGGACCAGCTCCGCGCAACTCCATACGGCTCCAGTGATCGAAGTGGGACCGGCCCCGCGAGGCCGTACGGCTCAAACAACCACGTGAAGTCGCGCTTGCCGCTTGCAGTCGCATGCTCGTGGGACAGGCCCTTTAGATCGCGCTTGCCGTATGGAGTGGCATGCTCGTGGGACTGGCCCTTTAAACATATTTATGTTTTAGGTTTTTATGATTTTACATTTTGAAAAAACTTTAAAGACTTTATGATTATGTAGCTGTCTCTGAAGCATTGTAAAATATACCGTGTTACAGATCTGGTATGTCAGGTAGCATGGTTTGGATAGCCGTCAATTTACTTCATCCTTCTGTGGGTGTAGTTAGCTTTACATGCCTCGGACAAGGTTCATTCCTTCCATATCCTTCAATGAACAGGGCCTCAGTACAATCTGTCAGACCAGCTTAACTGGGACGGTGGCTTCAAGTAAGTCTGTGTTATTCTCAATGACACCAGCAGTGACAGTGGTTGGCTCCCAAAGGCTGCAAAATGCTCCTTAACAAAGCTTAGGATGCAGCACTGGTGGCAAGATTAGCAATTAATAACTGAACAGGTTCATGGTTATAAAAGCATAAATGGAAGGCTGATTATGAAGTTGGGATGTAAGGTAAAATTGTACAGCCACTGCAGGCCACCCAGGGAGTAGGTGTACTCTTACAGAATGCAGTGTTTGTCAACAAAATTTGATGTACAGAGAGATTCTAGAATGGTCAAAGCAATAAGTCACAGAGTACGTTGAACAAGTTAGGGCTTGATTCTTTGGAGCGTCAGAAGGTTGGAGGGACTGCAAAGAGTTTTTACTTGATGAGAGGGATAGAAGCGGAGGGAAAGCTCTGCAGCCACCAGAGTACACATTCAAACATTGGGGACATGACATGAAGCATTGTAGGGATGATCAACCAAAAGCTGACATTTTTTTCAGCTAATACACTATTCTGAGGAACTCCTGCACTGGTGATGTGGGACTGTGATGATCGACCTCACAATAACTGCAAGTTATCTTCTTTTGTGTCTAAAGGGCCTGTCCCACTTACGTGACCTTTTCGGCGACTGCCGGCACCCGTCATAGGTCGCCGAAAATTTTCAACATGTTCAAAATTCAGCGGAGACCAGAAAGACTCTTTGGGTGACTAGGAGACGTCTCACGACTATACAGGCGGCCCCTGGTGACATATCGTGGGTGTCACGGGGTGTCACCTCGGGGCATGTCGACAGGGGGTCTCCTGTAATAATAATAATAATAATAATCTTATTTATATAGCACATTTTTAGTCAACTTGCATTGACCCCAAAGTGCTTCACATAATTACATTACATTTACACACAGGCAAAGGTGGGTGAAGTGTCTTGCCCCAAGGCCACAACGACAGTATGCACTCCAAGCGGGATTCGAACCGGCTACCTTCCGGTCGCCAGCCGAACACTTAGCCCATTGCGCCATCTGTCGTCCCTGTATGGTCGTGAGAGGTCACCAGGGGTCGCCTGTATGGTCGTGAGAGGTTTCCTAGTCGCCCAAAGAGCCGTATAGCGTCTTTCTGGTCGCTGCTGAATTTTCAACGTTGAAAATTTTCGGCGACCTATGGCGGGTGCCGGCAGTCGCCCAAAAGGTCGCGTAAGTGGGACGGGCCCTTAACAGTTTCTACAACCAGAGGAGAAATTTCCATGGATTTTCATTCTGTTCAAATTTAGTAAACCCCCTTGATATTATTTTGAACAAATACTCCCTCAATGTCAAGGGCAGTCACTTTCATCTGACTTAATATATTAGACTCATTATTGAGATATATTTCTTCGCCTTTTTTTTCCATTTCTCTGCACCCAACATTAGTTTCTTCGTTTAACCCATTATCACCCCCTTTTTCCTTGTAATCCTTTTGTCAACTTAAGGGCCTGTCCCACCAGCATGTGACTGCATGCGTCTAGCGCGACCAATCGTGGTGGCTTGAGGCGTACGGCCTCGCGGGGCCGGTCCCACTTCCAACCGCGGAGGCGTGTGGAGTTGTGCGGTGCTGGTTCCAACATCATACTCACCAATCAGCTGGGCAGGAGGCGGGCCGACTGAATTTGGACGTCGCACGGCGTCGGGCGGTTACATCATCACGCAACGGCATGCTGGGTGGTGACGTCATCGTGCAACGCCATGCGCTAGGTGTACGCCATCGAGGCGCTGCGTACGGCCTCAATGAGGCTGCCGGCCTACAGGCTGTTGTCGCGCTGAATTTCTGGACAGTGTCAGTTTTTCGGAGCCCCGCGCTATGTCGGGACCAGCTCCGCACAACTCCACACGGCTCCGGCAATCGAAGTGGGACCGGCCCCGCGGGGCCGTACGGCTCAAGCGACCACGTTATGTCGCCCTTGCAGCATGGAGTCGCATGCTCGTGGGACAGGGCTTTAACTCTTTCTTGTCATGTGTTCTTTTGGTCCTCTCTTCCTCACCTTCTAAAACACATGCTTGGGGAGTTTGAGAATGATTGCCGAGCTGAACAAATATCAAGGTGTTGACACCAGATTATACTCACTTTCATGTACTGAAACCAGTGTGGTCGAACATGCAGAACTGGGTATAATCATTTAGTTGGCTTTGCCAAACAAAGATACATTTCCCCATTTTCCTACTTCATAAGGTCATAAGGAATAGGAGTAGAATTAGGCCATTTGGCCCATCACGACTACTACGTCATTCAATCATGGCTGATCTATCTCTCCATCCTAACCCCATTCTCCTACCTTCTCCCCATAACCTCTGACACCTGTACTAATCAAAAATCTATCTATCTCTGCCTTAAAAAATATCCATTTACTTGGCCTCCACAGCCTTCTGTGGCAATTCCCCAGATTCACCACACTCTGACTAAATATATTTCTCCTAATCTCCTTCCTAAAAGAACATCCTTTAATTCTGAGGCTATGACCTCTCGTCCTAGACTCTCAAAATAATGGACTAATTCTCTCCACATCCACTCTATCCAAGCCTTTCACTATTCTGTATGTTTCAATCACGTCCCCCCCCCTCATTCATCTAAACTGTGTACAGGCCCAGTGCCGACAAATGCTATTTATAGGTTAACCTACTAATTCCTGGGATCATTCTTGTAAACCTCTCTGGACCCTCTTTGGAGCCAGCACATCCTTCCTCAGATATGATGCCCAAAATTGCACACAATATTCCAAATGCAGCCTTACCAGCCTCTTATAGAGCCTCAACATTACAACATTTCAATCCATTGACCTGAACTGAACATAGAACAATACAGTACAGGAACAGGCCATTCAGCCCACAATGTCTGTGTCAAACATGATGCCAAGTTATACAAGGACCCAAGCAGTCGTTCCAGGTGCGACAGAGGTTTACCTGCTTCTCCTCCAACCTCATCTATTGCGTCCGCTGCTCTAGATGTCAGCAGATCTATATCGGTGAGGCCAAGCGGAGGTTGGGCGATCGTTTCGCCGAACACCTCCGCTCGGTCCGCAATAACCAAGCTGACCTCCCGGTGGCTCAGCACTTCAACTCCCCCTCCCACTCCATCTCCTCCATGGCCACAGCGAGCAGCACCGGAAATTGGAGGAACAGCACCTCATATTCCGCTTGGGGAGTCTGCATCCTGGGGGCATGAACATCGAATTCTCCCAATTTTGTTAGTCCTTGCTGTCTCCTCCTCTTCCTCAGTCCCCCTGCTGAATCCTCCCATCCCCCAGCCTTTGGGCTCCTCCTCCTTTTTCCTTTCTTGTCCGATGGGAGACTTCCGCCGGCCACCCGCAGCTTCCCTCAGCTCTAGTAAAAACGCGATGGCGCAGGAAGGAGCGTATCGTCACGCGGAGTGACAGGAGAAGAGACTAATCTGCGCGGTGCTGACTGGCAGGAGAGGAGATCGATCGGCACCTGCACGGTTTTAAAGATTTTTAAACATCGCTAACTCTTACATTATATCACCGATCGGAAGAAAACTTGTTGCACTCGCAGCACAGGAGAACGGTGAGTGAGCTGGCAAAAAATCATAGCGCTATCGCGTACCGTTTTTGCACAAATAGAAAAAACGCGCAAGATCAGAGGTTTAGTTATGTATAGATCGAGAGAAATGCTGGCAAATGGAACTAAGTTAGATGGGGCATCTTAGTCGGAGTGGATGAGTTGGATTGCATGGCCTGTTTCCATGCTGTACGGCCATGACTATGATAAATATTCGTCTACAGTTTTCTGTTTTGATTTCAGATTCCCAAAATCTGCAGTATTTTGCTTGTGCATTAAAATGAGAGTCCCATTTTGGCTAGCTGGTGGTCAATGGGCAGGAATGCAATATGTAGTGTGTCCTTGCTAACAACATTACAGTGTGAAGTATTGGACAATGAATAAATATAAACTGGCAAACCCTTACAAAGACTATAACAACAACAGCTCTAAAAAGTGTAAGTCGAGATCCTAAATTAATTACAATAATTGTAAAGTAAACGTGAACAGCGGCAGCTAATTATTTATTTCTGTAACAAGAAGGTTAACAAATTTACTTTGTGTATTAAATTTTGACAGTGAAAGATTGCCATCAGCATTTGGTCTGTAAAGCAGGGTGCTAAATCTGAGAATAAGTCCATTTGTATTAACATAGACATTTATACATGTAATTTTAACTTACTTCATTCATCTTATTGTTAAAGCAAACTATTTTCTGCAGTGTAGCGACCCAGGTATCCTTCTTCTTTCATCAAAAGCAGCAAAAAGGCACCAATGCTCCTGGGAAATCCATCCAGCCTAAGGCAGTATATTGTTTGCCTTGCTCTGCTTCTTAAAGCCACAGAATATTGGGCAATATGCTTTAAAATATATATATTTTTCTGACTGATTACTTCATTAAAGTGCAATGCAAGTTCAGGTACTGTATATTTGAAGTTTCATCTCCATCACGACTCTTGAATGCTATGAAGAGATGTGAACAATTCCAGCTCTCTGCTATTGTCCACATAATTGTGCACATGCTTAACAGTAAACAATTATTTATTAAGGTACAATTATTAAGGTAAGTAACAATTAAGGTACAGGATACTGAGTTGGATGATCAGCCATGATCATATTGAATGGCGGTGCAGGCTCGAAGGGCCGAATGGCCTACTCCTGCACCTATTTTCTATGTTTTCCTCATCTCGGTCCTAAAAGATTTCCCCTTTATCCTTAAACTGTGACCCCTTGTTCTGGACTTCCCCAACACCGGGAACAGTCTTCCTGCATCTAGCCTGTCCAACCCCTTAACAATTTTGTAAGTTTCTATAAGATCCCCCCTCAATCTTCTAAATTCTAGCGAGTACAAGCCGAGTCTATCCAGTCTTTCTTCATATGAAAGTCCTGCCATCCCAGGAATCAGTCTGGTGAACCTTCTCTGTACTCCCTCTATGGCAAGAATGTCTTTCCTCAGATCAGGAGACCAAAACTGTACGCAATACTCCAGGTGTGGTCTCACCAAGACCCCGTACAACTGCAGTAGAACCTCCCTGCTCCTATACTCAAATCCTTTTGCTATGAATGCTAACATACCATTCGCCTTCTTCACTGCCTGCTGCACCTGCATGCCTACTTTTAATGACTGGTGTATCATGACACCCAGGTCTCGTTGCATCGCACCCTTTCCTAATCGGCCACCATTCAGATAATATTGAGATAGCCTGTGATGTGGTGCAGACCAAATCCAGTTCAGTTTAGAAGGATCTCGACCTGAAACATCACCCATTCCTTCTCTCCAGAGATGCTGCCTGTCCCGCTGAGTTACTCCAGCTTTTTGTGTCTATCTTCAGTTTAATTTAGTTCAGTTTAGTTTATTGTCATGTGTATCAAGGTACAGTGAAAAGCTTTTGTTGCGTGCTAACTCGTCAGTGAAAAGACATGATACAATCGAGCCATTTACAGTGTATAGATGCATGATAAGGGATTAACCTTTAGTGCAAGGTAAAGCCAGCAAAGTCTGATCAAGCATAGTCCAAGGGTAGACAAAAATGCTGGAGAAACTCATCGGGTGCAGCAGCATCTATGCAGCGAAGGAAATAGGCAAAATCCTTCTTTAGTCCGAGGGTCACCAATGATGTAAATTGTAGTTCAGTACTGCTCTCTGGTTGTGATGGTAAAGTGGATGACTCAGAAGGTGCTGGAGCTGGCTGGGGGAGGCCAATGAAGGCTGATTAATTGAAATATACAGCATGGAAAAGCAAATTGGCCACTGAGTCCACACTGACCATTGATCACCCATTCATAGCAGCACTATGTTTTCCCAAAAAAAGACACAAAGTCGTGGTAACTCAATGGGTCAGGCAGTGTCTCTGGAATTCATGGAAAGGTGTCATTTAGCGTCGGAATCATTCTTTAGAACCCCAACTTGAAATGTCACTTATCCATGTTCCCCAGAGATGCTGCCTGGCCTGCTCAGGTACTCCAGCACCTTGTGTCATGTTTTGTAAACTGCTATGATATAATAAAAAAAAAAAAAAAGTAAAAAAAAAAAAACAAAAAAAAGAATAATGAGTGGTGCAGACAAAACAAAAAAAAAAAAAAACAGTTTAGAAAAAAAAAAAACCAAAAACAAAACCACAAAAAAAAAACCAAAAAAAGCTGCCTTTTGCACCAACCCCCTACACATTAGGGGTAATTTACGTGGGCCAATTAACCTCTTGCAAACATGTCTTTAGGATGTGGGAGAAAATCAGAGCATCTGGAGGAAACCCACGGTGTCACAGGGAGAACATACAAACATACACACCATTTGTACCAGAGGTCAGGATTGAACCCAGGTCACTGGCTCTATGAGGCAGCAGTGTAGTCCAGGGAGGTTTAACTCACGAACAAAAAACTGAAAAACATGCATTGGCGGAAGTATGGAATGCAGAACTAAGCAGTTTATAGGCAGTTGAAATAAAAGCAATTTCTGAAATAACTTGTAAATCAGGTATAATCTGCACTGGGGCATTAACTGGATCAACATTATAGGTTGATGGTTTGACCTCATAACTCCCAAATCCCACTTTATTACAAATACTCTATTTTGTTCTCTCCACCCCTCTCTCTTCACTGTAACTTAAAACGTGCTTGTTTTCTAACTTTTCCATGTTTTGAAAAAGGGTCATCCACTAACAGCATTAACTCTGCATCTTTTTTCACAGACTCTGTCTGACCTATTGAGTATTTTGGGCATTTGTACTTTAGATGTCCAGCAACTTATTTTGCCCTTTTGAATCTGTATAACTTGCAATTCTTCCTCAGGTATAGAATCATAGAATTATATAGCACGGAAACAGAACCTTTGGCCCAACATGCCCATGAATACTAATATGCCCCATCTACGCCAATGCTACCTGCCTGCATTTGGCCCATATCCTTCTGGACCTTTCCTATCCATGTAAATGTCCAAATGTCTTTTAAATGTTGTGTTAGTATCTGCCTCAACTACCTCCTCTGGCTGCATGTTCCATATACACACCATGCTTTGTGTGAATAAAGTGTACTACTTGCATTATTTATTTCACAACAATTCAACATGATTAGTTAAGTAAATATATACAGTAAATAAATTGAGCGTGAGACTCACGCATTTCACAAAATTCTCACGCTCTCACGCTGATCACAAATTTCTCACGGTCAAATTAAAAACATTAAAATAAATAAAGTCACAAACAATTCAATTCGCCCAAGGCTTCCAGATCTCCTCCACACTCACCAATGAGAAAGGTTTTCTGTCGGCGGGTTTCCTGTAAAGAACGAGCAATTTAATTGTCTTAGACTCTTAAGCACACTAATTAAAATGGAAAACTGCAGTACATTTGACATTCATGGAACCAAAATCTGCAGGTGCTGGAAATTCAAAATAAAGCAAAAATTGTTTTAGAGGTGAGTAAAAACCACGAGGGGAATATCTAAGGTGAATGCATAGTCTTTTTTCCCAGGATATGTGATTCAAGAACTAGAGGGCATTGGTTTAAAGCAGGACTGTCAAATTAGCGGCCCGTGGGATGATTTGGGGGGAAAAAGGTAGTTTTGTTTCTCCCCTGCCGATGGTGTGATAGGTGAGACACGACGGCGGTCCCAGCACCGACCCCTGAGGCACTGCTCACACCTCCCACCCTCACCTCTGGCGGCTCTGTGTCTGTCGTCCACTCTGTCCACACCCCATGGAGTTTTAATCACGGAGCCAGGAGTGGACCGGGTGAGTGCCAACTCCGGAGCCACGGGGATGAATCTTGGGCGAAGGCTCCGCTCCGATGCCCGACCCCTGGGTCACTGAACCCTCACCTCCACCAGACCTCCGGGTCACTGACCCTCACCTCCCCCGGATCGCAGCTGGACACAGAGCACTTGGGCCGGTCCGCATTCCTGGGGGCGAAGAAAACAGGGGGGGGAGGGGGGGGGGGGGGGGGGGGTAAAGCTCCCCGGGCATCAACCAATTCTCCGCTCACTCCGGATGTTGTTGCCGCTTCACTGACACACACTCTCACACACACACACTGACACATACAAGGTTTAAAGGGATATGGGCCAAATGCAGATGAATGGGACTAGTTTAGATGGGGCATCTTGATCTGCATGGACAAGTTGGGATGAAGGGCCTGTTTCCATGCTGTAAGACTATGACACATTGTAGAAAGGGTGCAATTATTTTGGAGAGGATCCAGGGGAGATTTATGAAGATGTTGGCAGGGCTAGAATTTTTTTTTCACTTTGAAGAAAGATTTGATAACTGGGATTATATTCTCTGCAGCAACGGAGGTGAAGAAAAAACTTA
Organism: Leucoraja erinaceus; assembly: GCF_028641065.1. Taxonomy (NCBI): domain Eukaryota; kingdom Metazoa; phylum Chordata; class Chondrichthyes; order Rajiformes; family Rajidae; genus Leucoraja; species Leucoraja erinaceus. Next base: position 108,013,744 of record NC_073379.1, read on the forward strand.
GCTGAGGTGAATAACATTATGAGAATAGGACCGGTTTTGCTTAACAAAGAGTGTTGGAAGGAACTGCAGATGCTGGTTTAAACTGAAGATAGACACTAAAAACTGGAATAAGTCAGCAGGACAAGCAGCATCTCTGGAGAGAAGGAATAGGTGATGTTTCAGGTCGAGACCTTCAGACGGAAGAGGTTGGAAAGCAGCCATAAAACACAATGACTGGAGATGTGTGGTATCCAACTAAGGGCAGAAATCAGAATCATGTGTTTATCTTTATTAATGTGACACCATAATAAATATATGGCAGAAAAAATAATTTAATGGGGTGGCATGGTGGCGCAGCAGTAGAGTTGCTGCCTTACAGATTTCGTTCAGACCGAAAGGTCTGAATGACGAATAAAGGATTCAATTCAATTCAATTCAATTCAATTCAATTCAATTTGATCCTGACTACAGGTGCCATCTGTACAGAATGTGTATATTCTCCCTATGGCCACATGAGTTTTCTCTGGATATTCCGGTTTCTCCCACATCCGAAAGAAGTGCAGGTTTGTAGGTTAATTGGCTTCTGTAAATTGTCGAGTAGGTTGGGACTGGTGTATGGTAGATTGCTGGCCGGTGTGGACTTGGTGGGCTGAAGGGCCTGTTTCCATATATATGTTTTACATATATATCTTAATTTCATTGAACCATATACGATTGAATATGTGGCATTATTTTCGTCTTGTTTCTATAGTCAAAGGGTAAGGTTGATTGATTTATTTGTGCAGAACAGTGATGGAAGTCCGACTCTTGCCTTGTTTCTCTGTTTTTTTTCTCTCTATATATATGCATATCAGCATGAATTATAATCTGATTTCCATACATGAATATATTGTCATTATTATTATTATTATTATTATTATCTTTTTATTTCGAACGATTAAAAAAAAAGAAGAAAAGAAAAGATGAAAATGAATAAATAAAAGGAAAATTATATATATACATATATATATATACATAAATACATACACACATACGTACATATACATGTACATATACACATATACAAACATATACATAACATATATGTACATACATAAATTTAAAAATCAAAAGCCAATTTCAACATAATACACATTAGACTCGTTCGAAAAGGCATAGGAAGCAGCCTATGCTTGTCAAGTCCTACCCCCATTCTTCACCATTAACAAATGCAAAATTCAATAAAATAAACTAAACCGACAATTCAAATACAACTACTCCAATCAAGCTATTAAGAAAAAAAGAACAAAGAAAGAAAAGAACAGCACATGCCCGTGCTGCACCTGTTGATCAGAGCCTGACTCTACTGTGGAATGTAATTAGGAATGTAGAAATGTAATTTAGCCTAAACTTATTCATACCCAATCCAATTTAAAGCATAAATGTTGCATTCAAGTGCAAGTTAAAAGACTCGCTACAGTATGCACCAGATTGCACAATTTCAAGCTGAAAAATGCAAAAGCTCCCTACACTCGAGATAAACATTCTCAGCAGCTGAGCTGCTGCATGTATACAGACCTCCGTTTCATCCGTAGTAAGGATCGAACCCGGGTCTTATCTCTGTATATGATCACTGTCACAATCATGTATAGTCTTTCCGCTGACTGGTTAGCATGCAACAAAAGCTTTTCACTGTCCATGTGACAATACACTGAACTGATACAGACATTTGACCCTTTGTTCTACTCTGTCATCCATCCATGTCACAGCTGATGTTCCAGTACAATGCCATTTTTGTGAACTATCTTCATGTCCTTGCTTCCCTCAATATCAATAAGAGTCCTTGGAAGATCTAAAATGACACCCAAGCCAGGCGACTCTTTGTGTGCTGGTCACATCAGTGGATCTGCAATCACGTATATTACAATCACTCCACTCTTAAAATTGATGCACAGTGGATGGCTCGATTGTAATCATGTACTGTCTTTCTGCTAATTGGTTAGCACGTAACAAAAGCTTTTCACTGCAGTGACATACATTGCTGCTTTTCACATAAACTCAATAATTGGACCCCCACAACTATCCAGGGTAAAGATTACCATACATCCACCACACTCTGAGTGAAGAATCTCCGTCTTACATGGCCCACGCCTTATTCTGAGATACGCCGTGATTTTAGAATCCTCAGCTAAATGTTGCACACTCCCTTCACCCACAAAATCATGCCCTGTGGGAGGTTGATGAGTTTCAATGAGATCTCTTATTCATCTCGACTCTGGTGAATACAGATATTGTCTACTCAATCCTCATAGAGCAAACCCACCCACATTCAAGTGAATCCTTCAAGTTAAGTCAAGTTTATTCGTCACATACACATACGAGATGTGCAGCGAAATGAAAAGTGGCAATGCTCGCGGACTTTGTGCAAAAAGACAAACAGACAAACAACCAAACAAACTACAAACAGAATGGAACAGAATCACATATTCTTTGACATATTGTGGGCAGAAGGAAAAATGGAAAAAAAAAAACAGCAATTTAAAAAAAGCAGTAGAGTGGTTCAGTAAAGTTAGTCCCTGGTGAGATAGGAGTTTACAGTCCTAATGGCCTCTGGGAAGAAACTCCTTCTCATCCTCTCCGTTCTCACCGCATGGCAACGGAGACGTTTGCCTGACCGTAGCAGCTGGAACAGTCCGTTGCAGGGGTGGAAGGGGTCTCTCATGATATTGTTGGCACTGGAGTTGCACCTCCTGATGTAAAGTTCCTGCAGGGGGGGCGAGTGAAGTTCCCATGGTGCGTTCGGCCGAACGCACTACTCTCTGCAGAGCCTTCTTGGCCTGTGCAGAGCAATTCCCAAACCAGATTGTAATATTTCCAGACAAGATGCTTTCCACAGCCGCTGAGTAGAAGGCTCTCCTTCTTCTGTGCAAATCATGGCCCTTTTTGATTGTGAGAGGAAAACTGTACACAATCTCCATGTGCAGTCTCACATACAGTAGATCCTCCATTCTGATCATCTTACAGTATATTAAATGCCAGTGTACCATTGGTCTTCTTAATTGCCTGCCTTACCTACATGTCCTTGGCCGTCAGTGACCTTTGTACAAGAACACCAATGTCTCTTTGAACATCTACATTGCCCAATCTGTAACCATTTAAAAATTACTTGATTTTTCTGTTTTGTGAAGTGGATAACTTTGCTTTTTTTTCCAGATAATGTTGTAATCTTACCTTGTACAAATTACTCTTGAAGGCAATTTACATGCAATTTCCATAGCATAATCCTATCAGTTTTGTATCAGCAAACATGGAAGTATGACATTTAGTCCCGTCAGCCAAATTGTTGATAGAGATTGTGATTTGCCGTGGCTTGAGAAAGGTATTTATCTCCATTCTTAAACCAATTCTCACACCTTGTCAGGACATTATCCCTATTTTCATGCGCTGAAACCTTGTTGACAATCATCATATTTGAACCTAATGGAAGATCTTCTGAAAATTTCTTGACAGCACATCCATATAACATTTTGGTTGAGGATATTCGAAATAAGACCATAGGATCATAAGACATTGGACCATAAAAACAAAACCATTTTTCACACAGAGAGTGGTGAATCTCTGAAATTCTCTGCCACAGAAGGTAGTTGAGGCCAGTTCATTGGTTATATCAAAGGAGGAGTTAGATGTGGCCCTTGTGGCTTGGGGGTATGGAGAGAAGGCAGGTACAGGATACTGAGTTGGATGATCAGCCATGATCAGATTGAATGGCGGTGCAGGCTCGAAGGGCCGAATAGCCTACTCCTGCACCTATTTTCAATGTCTCTATGGGAGCAGAATTGGGGCACTCGGCCCATCGAGTCTATTCTGTTGTAAGATTATGGCTAATCTATTTATCCCTCTCATTTCCATTCTCTTGACTTCTCTCTTTAACCTTTGACATTTTTACAAGAACCTATCAATTTCCGTTTTCAAATTACCTAATGGCAATTGACTGTGGCAATGAATTCCACAGATTCGCCACCCTCTGGCTCAAGAACTTCCTCCTCATCTCCATTCTAAGAACTTCACTATTTCAATAGCAGTTCTATCATATCTCCAGAATGTATATCAACAATCCTTTGACTTCATCATCCATTAACCTCACAAACATTTATTATAATATTTTTACTTATTTCCCTCAGTTCCCCCTTCTTGCTATTCCTCTTTACTTCTGGTATTTCTGGAAGTTATTTTGTGAAATTGATTGTTTGGTTCCTCTGTCTTCAAAGCAGTTAGATAGTCACTTAGTCCCACTAGTTAGCTCATTCCCTTCAAGAATGGGAAGTACCTTTCTTATTCCGGATTAAGTGTGACTCACAAATGGGAAGCAGCATTTCAAATTTGCTCCTAATTCTGCTTCAAAGACTTGTTAAAAAACAAAGGTTGAATGTTAAAATCAATACTCTCTCACTGTCTCCTTTTGAAGGAAATCAGAGAGAGGATTGAATAACTGTGATGGCATTACCCACAATACAACCACAAAAGACTAAAGATCATTAGGGTCCGGAACTATTTGCCTTTGGATTTTGGATTTTGACTTGGTTCAAAATTATTTTTCCCCACTGTATTAGATTCAATATTACGGCAGGTGAGGTGATGTAAAGAAATACCAGTGTATTATTTGGGGTTAATGTAACATTCTTCGGGCATATAAAATGTGAATGATTGCGCTATCTATGGTGGGAAGGTGAAGCAGAAGAGGAGAGGTTTTAGATTTAAGTAAACTATCTTAGAAGCGGAAACAATTACAACTTTCAAAAGACAATTGGGCAGATATATGGATAGGTTGGGTGTAAAAGGATATTAGCCTAATGCAGCCTCACAGATCTCTTTGGCATAAAAGCAAAACAAGCCCTATAGGGTGATTTCACCAAATGTCAAATGAGCGTAGATCCCCCCTCACGTGACCGAAAATTTTAACTGGAGGACATATGTCACATCGGTACATGTTAGTGAATGGGGAAACACGCACTTTCCCACCCGTTAAAAACATGGAAAACGGCCGATTTTTGAGCTGACATTTTCTGTGCTAGTCGGGGTGATCCAAAATTTGTCGCGTTTGCTCGCTGAATTTCATCAAATGTAAGTTAATAATGCCTTACTTTTGATGAAATTCAGCGAGCAAATGCGATAATTCCCGATATTTTGGATCTCTAAATCTCCACGGCAAATGTCGGCTGTTCACTTCCGCTGTTTTCCACCTTCAGTTCCCTCTTGTAATTACCTTACTTTCTATCTTTTTTTTGCTGTGCTTCATGGTCACCCCGACTAGCACAGAAAATTTCAGCTTTAAAACCGGCCGTTTTCCATGTTTTTAACGGGTAGAAAAGTGCGTGTTTTCCCATTCACTAACATGTACCGATCTGACATATGTCCTCCAATTAAAATTTTCGGTCACGTGAGGGGGGATCTACACTCATTTGACATTTGGTGAAATCACCCTATTAAGACCTCATCAATACCATCTATGAAACATGTTAATAATATATCTGATACAATTCATTATTTTTCCATCTATAAAGTAGAGAATAAAACTACAAAAAAAAACTTGCAATTTCTTCTCTTCCAAAATAAATAACCATGAATAAGCATGAATAACACACTCTTCCCACTAACTTTGTAGGCATGCAGTAATTCGAGTCCTTTTATGTTTTTCTACAACTGAAAATTATTTTAAAAAAAAAATATATATATTATTCCCTGTATAAACTTCTCTAAATTCATTTCAAAGTGGTATCGAGTTATAAAAATATTCTGCTTGAGTACTGCATAATTCTCAGTTGGTATCACAAATATCCTGAATAGACAAGCAACAAAAGGAAAACAAGTATTGTTCCTTCAGTGGAAGAATTCTCTCTCTATTATAGAACACGTGAATTATGCTACACTAACATACAAATGCTGTTCAGAGCACAGGTTCAGCCCAAGTGCACACAGACAGTCTTGCTAAAGTTCACCTGGAGGTTAAACTCAAGAGAAACATCAATCTGGATTAACCTCGATGTGACCTGTCGCTCTTTCCAGACAGTATCTGCATTTCTTTGTATTTGTATTAGAGCATGCAATAATTAATTTGTGTTAAATAGGAAATTAAAAAGTCATATAAAGAGTTGGGTGTGAGGTCAGGTTGTAAATCTAGGGAGTGACATTTTGAGCAGGCTTTCCACGACACTACTAAAAGGAGCAATGGCAGGGCCGTGCTTGCAGAAAAAGGAGGAAGTGAAAAGATCCCCAAAAGCAGTGACGGTAAGAGGAATAAAAATGAGTGAAAAGAAAATAGGTTGGCACAGAAATAAGAGAGGAGGAAAAATTAAATTAAATCTGAGTTTAAGAATTAAGACTATGGTGGGATTAAGGTTTCTCCATGTACTTCTGAGGTTCCGGTTTTTTCCTTCCTTGTGTAGGAATTGCAATGAATATGCATTCCCTTTTTGAACATTTTTTTTTTTTTTAATTAATAAAAAATGTGGCTGATGATATAACAAGGATTTGGACAATGACTGATACAATTGAACATTATTTATAAATGATATTTGTTTTAATTGTACTTGTGCCGGTGCAAAACCTCTTGCATGAAGCTGACTATAAACAGAGCAGACTGTAATGCCCCTGTCCCACTTGGGGAAACCTGAACGGAAACCTCTGGAGACTTTGCGCCCCACCCAAGGTTTCCACGCGGTTCCCGGAGGTTCCCGGAGGTTTTTGTCAGTCTCCCTACCTGCTTTCACTACCTGCAACCTCCTTCGAGGAAGGATCTCTACCCGAAACGTTACCTATTCCTTTTCTCCAGAGATGCTGCCTGACCCGCTGAGTTACTTCAGCTTTTTGTGTCTATCTGCAGACTGCTACAATCAAGAGTTATAAGGTGGGGAGCAAAGGTTTGGCTGGTGAAACTCCGAATACTTACAGTTGGAAAGCCTCTACTTGTGATGATATAATTTGTAAAAGATTTTTAAGTGTAAAAGTTGGATTACACCTTTTTATATGCACAAAACAAATAACAACTCCCCTGCACAACACGTTGGAGGCCACCTGCCGTCACATACAACAAATAGTCCTCTGTCACTTTCGCCACCTCCAACGTGACCCCACCACTCACCACATCTTCCCATCTCCCCCCCCGTCTGCTTTCCGCAAAGACCGCTCCCTCCGTAACTCCCTGGTCAATTCTTCCCTTCCCTCCCGCAGCACCTCCTCCCCGGGCACTTTCCTTGCAACCGCAAGAGATGCAACACTTGTCCTTTTACCTCCCCCCTCGACTTCATTTAAGGACCCAAGCAGTCGTTCCCGGTGCGACAGAGGTTCACCTGCATCTCCTCCAACCTTATCTACTGCGTCCGCTGCTCTAGATGTCAGCTGATCTACATCGGTGAGACCAGATTCAGATTCAGATTCAGATTCAATTTTAATTGTCATTGTCAGTGTACAGTACAGAGACAACGAAATGCATTTAGCATCTCCCTGGAAGAGCGACATAGCAAATGATTTGAATAAATAATAATAAGTGTCCGGGGGGGGGTGGTGATTGGCAGTCACCGAGGTACGTTGTTGAGTAGAGTGACAGCCGCCGGGAAGAAGCTGTTCTTCGACTTGCTGGTTCGGCAACGGAGAGCCCTGTAGCGCCTCCCGGATGGTAGGAGGGTAAACAGTCCATGGTTGGGGTGAGAGCAGTCCTTGGCGATGCTGAGCGCCCTCCGCAGACAACGCTTGCTTTGGACAGACTCAATGGAGGGGAGCGAGGAACCGGTGATGCGGTGAAGCGTAGGCTTGGCGATCGTTTCACCGAACATCTCCGCTCGGTCCGCATTAACCAACCTGACCTCCCGGTGGCTCAGCACTTCAACTGCCCCTCCCATTCCGAATCCGGCCTCTTTATCCTGGGCCTCCTCCATGGCCAGAGTGAGCAACAGCGGAAACTGGAGGAGCAGCATCTCATATTCCGCTTGGGTAGTCTGCACCCTAGCGGCATAAACATTGAATTCTCCAATTTCCGGTAGCCCTTGCTGTCCCCTCCCCTTCTCAGCTCTCCCTCTCTCCCTCAGCCCTTGGGCCCCTCCTCTTCCTTTTCCCTTTCTTCTCTTCCCCAACTCTACATCAGTCTGAAGAAGGGTTTCGGCCCGAAACGTTGCCTATTTCCTTCGCTCCATAGATGCTGCTGCACCCGCTGAGTTTCTCCAGCACTTTTGTCTATCTTAGATTCTTGATTAGTACTGGTATCAGAGGTTATGAGGAGAAGGCAGGAGAATGTGGTTAAGAGGGGAAAATAGATCAGACTTGGTGGGCCGAATGGCCTATTTCTGATCCTATCACTTATGAACTATGAGTATGATCAGTTGTGTGTCTGTGCAGATTGACTCTCATTCCACGAGTGTCTCCAAACCAATGTGAGGTGTGAATTAATCTCTGGAGATCGGTGATTGCAGCAGCCAGCTCAATGGTCACATTGGTGATCCTTGTGTGATGGGTTCATATATTTTTTGTGAGGGATGTAGAATGCACACTGAAGATCCTAAAGCTTTGGCAATAAAGAAATGTGCATGACCAATGACATCACCATGTCTGACATTGATGCAGGGAAGATGTCAGCCATGCCATGGTGAATCTCATAGGGTAGCGCCCAGGCTAATTTCCCAAAGAGTGCCTTTTCACCAGGAAATGATTGCTTGAATGATTGAGTTCTCCCAGGTTTTAACATGCACACCTTCACCTCCAGATTCACCTTCACCCCCAGCTGTTACCAGGCAACTGGATCATCCTACCACAACTAGAGGGCAGTACTGAACTACTATCTACTTCATTGGTGACCATTGGACTATCTTTGATCGGACTTTACTTTGCACTAAACGTTATTCCCTTATCATGTATATAAGCATTGTAAATAGTTCCATTGTAATCATGTGTTGTCTTTCCACCGACTGGTTATCACATGACAAACGTTTTTCACTGTACCTCGGTTCACATGACAATAAACTAAACTGAAACTAAGCTGAACTGAGCAGAACTTATTTTATGCAAGATTTGTGCACCTGAAATGTTATTTTCACTTTAACTCTTTTCAGACAACCTGCATGAAGTCAATGAAGAATATTATGGGCAAGGCAGTGATGCCTTACATACATCATATATGATATATGCCATTTATTGTCACTATACATGTACAATGAAAATGAAAGCTGCTCGTACTCAGGCATACAAGGCAAAAAAAAAAAAGAAACAGAAAAAAACAAAAAACAGTAGGGAGAAGGGGGGGGGGGAGGATGGGGGCGGGAATAGGTGCACAAGATGGAAGTCCGTGGTGTTGGGCAGTGTAGTACATGTGTGAATTAGAATAATAGTAGTTATTTTCCAAAGCAACTATTCCTGATCTATTTGTCCTGGATTTGATGCACTATAGCGCCTGACAGCAGGTCGAAGAAACGAAATTTTTGATGATTTCTTTGCCCTGCTAAGGCAAGGGATAGATGTAAATGCAGGAAGATCTGCGCTGTTAGTTACCCTCTGAGCTCTCCCTCATGATAAATCTTTTACAGCTATTTCCAACTGAATGTTTGAATATTGTGTTCTGACCAGAGAAATTTAAATTTAACAAGTATATGTAAATGCAGGAAGCTGCTTTAAGCTAAATCATGATAAATGCTCTGTTCAATATGTTATTAAATAGAAACTACAGTGCTGCTTTATTTTCATATTATCATGTAGGTGCCATTTTTACAATCTACAGTACATTCTGGATAAAATCTTTTCCCATTGCCAATTTAACATAACATTGAGGTACGTTATCTAACATACCAGGAATATTTTTTCTCAGATGTTTTTGAACAGACATATTATCTCGTGGTGTAAAGGCTCACAATTCTCTTGAAATTATATTCTTTCAAAACTATACCAACCAGTTTGATTATAATATTTAGCTTTCTTCAAAATATCAACATGAAATTGATGTAGAAAATTATTGTGTTAAGTAGATTAGTATTTAAATATTTTTAAGACAATTACACTTATAATTTTATCTGAAATCCACGATAGTAGAGCATCTTACAATTCATTCATGTATCCTGCTGTATACCATAAATGCTAGGAGGGTGAAACAGAAAATAATTCTATGATTAATGCTTTTGGCATATAAGCAAAATATGACAGAAGCACTATTGTAGACATAAGATTGTTGACACATGATAATATACATCTGCAAAAGGTCTGACATTGTTAATCAGCATGGAACAAAATAGAAGCTAGTCTAATCTTCCTACATTTTCACAGAGAAGGGTGGCACGGTGGCGCAGTGGTAGAGTTGCTGCCTTACAGCATCTGAGACCCGGGTTCGATCCTGACTACAGTTGCTTTCTGTACAGAGTTTGTACGTTCTACCTGTAACCACGTGGGCTTTCTCTAGGTGCTCTGGTTTCCTCCCACATTGCAAAGACGTGCAGGTTTGCAGGTTAATTGACTTTTATAACTTGTCCTCAGTGTTGGGTCGGCACGGGCTCAGTGGGCTGAAGGGCCTGTTTCCACATTGTATCTCCAAAATAAAATAAACTAGAGATAGTGATTGGTGATTGCCGTGCACTTGGTGGGTCGAAGGGCCTGTTTCCATGCTGTATCTCTAAATGAAACTAATTGAAAGATCTTAAATATTTTTTTATACGATTTGAGAGAGATGGGGTGGGAGATTGCAACCTTCATGTGGTCCGCCCTGTTTCGCCAAATGCAATCAACCTGGCATGCACAATCAAATAAGATCAAATAGAACAAGTTGTTCTACAACTTTAGGCTGTGCACGCCGTACGCAAGAAGAATAAGAGAGATAGATCAGTCAGAATAGACAATTTTAAATGTGAAAATATTAGCTCGTGAATTGGAAAATTGCATAAACAATGGATAAACAATGGTGATGAGGGTTGAAAGAAGCAAGACAAAATTCCCAAAGAATTTAATACAGAGAAGTGTGAGGTGTTGAATTTTGGGACGTCTAACAAAGGCAGGACCTACACAGTAAATGTTAGGCCTCTGGGTAGATTTGTAGAGCAAAGGGATTTAGGAGTACAGGTGCATGGTTCCTTGAAGGTCGAGTCGCAGGTAGATAAGGTGGTCAAAAAGGCTTTTGGCACTTTTGGCCTTCATCAGTCAGAGTATTGAGTAGAGAAGTTGGGAGGTCATGTTGCAGTTGTATAAGACATTGGTGAGACCGCATTTGGAATATTGTGTTTAGTTCTGGGCACCATGTTATAGGAAATATATTGTCAAGCTTGAAAGGGTACAGAGAAGATTCACGAGGATGTTGCCAGGACAAGAGGGTGTGAGCTATAGGGAGAGGTTGAGTAGGCTGGGTATCTATTCCAATGAAGCGCAGGAAGATGAGGGGTGATCTTATAAAGGTATATAAAATCATGAGAGGAAAAGATTGGGTAGATGTACAGAGTCTCTTGCCCAGGGTAGGGGAATCTACGACCAGAGGACATAGGTTCAAGGTGAAGGGGAAAAGATTTAATAGAAATTTGAGGGGTAACCTTTTTACACAGAGGGTGGTGAATGTATGGAACAAGCTGCCAGATTAGGTAGTTGAGACTGGGACGATCCCAATGTTTAAGAAACAGTTAGACAGGTACATTTGGAGGGATAGGACCAAGCGCAGGCAGGTGGGACTAGTGTAGCCGGGACATGTTGGCCAGTGTGGGCAAGTTGGGCCAAAGTGCCTGTTTCCACACTGTATCACTTCATGACTCTATGACTCTAAGAAGTTAATAACCATATAACAATTACAGCTCGGAAACAGGCCATCTCGACACTACAAGTCCGTGCCGAACAAATTTTTTTTTCCCCTTAGTCCCACCTGCCTGCACTCATACTATAAGCCTCCATTCCCTTCTCATCCATATGCCTATCCAATTTATTTTTAAATGATACCAATGAACCTGCCTCCACCACTTCCACTGGAAGCTCATTCCACACCGCTACCACTCTCTGAGTAAAGAAGTTCCCCCTCATATTAAACTTCGGTCCCTTAATTCTGAAGTCATGTCCTCTTGTTTGAATCTTCCCTGTTCTCAAAGGGAAAAGCTTGTCCACATCAACTCTGTCTATCCCTCTCATCATTTTAAAGACCTCTATCAGGTCCTCCCTTAACCTTCTGCGCTCCAGAGAATAAAGACCTAACTTATTCAACCTATCTCTGTAAGCATTAGATTAAAACATAATGTTTTATTATGTTTTCAAAAGGATTAACATGCCTGAAAATTGATGGAGTTTTTGAAAATAGTCACGGATGACAAAAAAAATTATAATGAATTGTTGGAAACATTAAAAATAATAAAAAATAAGAGGTCCTGCAGTGTGAAACAATGCTAAATGAAAGAGGGTAGCAACGGTACATATGGGCCACTTAATTCTAATGACATAAGATGTCAAGTCAAGTCAAATTTATTTGTCACATACACATACGAGATGTGCAGTGAAATGAAAAGTGTCAATGCTTGCGGATTGTGCAAAAAAAAACTACAAAACAGAATGGAACAGAATCACATATTCACATAATACATATTTGTGGGAGGAAAAAAAGAAAAACCAGCAATTTTAAAAAGGCACCACACAACTGTAAAATGGTACAGTATAGTTAGTGTAGTCTGGTGAGATAGGAGTTTACAGTCCTAATGGCCTCTGGGAAGAAACTCCTTCTCATCCTCTCCGTTTTCACAGCATGGCAACGGAGGCGTTTGCCTGACTGTAACAGCTGGAACAGTCTGTTGCTGGGGTGGAAGGGGTCTCCCATGATCTTGTTGGCTGTGGAGTTGCACCTTCTGATGTATAGTTCCTGCAGGGGGGCGAGTGTATTTCCCATAGTACGTTCGGCCTAACGCACTACTCTCTGCAGAGCCTTCTTGTCCTGGGCAGAGCAGTTCCCAAACCAAATCGTGATATTTCCAGACAAGATTCTTTCCACAGCCGCTGAGTAGAAGAGTATATTATGTGAATAAAATAAATAGCATTAAATAACACTTTTTTAGGTCAGTATTGTAAAAGACACAAAAATTGTTACCAAATCGGGGTGGGTGGAGAACTAAAGACTTTATGCAAGTGAAGGATCTAACGTAATCAATATATTTAAGGAACAAGTACATTAGCACAAAAGTACAAAAAGACATTAGCAGGACTAAAAATGACAAAACCCCCTGAATCCCATAGCTCCAACGGATGTGTATTCTGAAATATTCAACCCATTATGACAATCTAAAATTCCAGGACTGTCCCGAGATATTCAAAATAGGGAAAAATGGGGAGTTATACGTAGTTAGTTTTAGGTCATAAGGTCATTAGGAATAGGAGTAGAATTAGGCCATTTGGCCCATCAAGTCTACACTGCCATTCAATCATGGCTGATCTATCTCTCCTTCCTAACCCCATTCTCCTGCCTTCTTCCCATAACCTCTGACACATGTGCTAATCAAAATCTATCTATCTCTGCCTTAAAAAAGTATAGAAACATAGAAACATAGAAAATAGGCGCAGGAGTAGGCCACTCGGACCTTTCGAGCCTCACCGCCATTCAATATGATCATGGCTGATCATCCAACTCAGTATCCTGTACCTGCCTTCTCTCCATACCCCCTGATGCCTTTGGCCACAAGGGCCACATCTAACTCCCTCTTAAATATAGCCAATGAACTGGCCTAAACTACCTTCTGTGGCAGTGAATTCCAGAGATTCACCACTCTCTGTGAGAAAAATGTTTTTCTCATCTCGGTCCTCAAAGATTTCCCCCTTATCCTTAAACTGTGACCCCTTGTTCTGGAAGTATTCCATAGATTCACCACCCTCTGATTAAATACATTTATCCTCATATTCCTAAAAGGACGTCCTTTCATTCTGAGGCTATGACCTCTAGTCCTAGACTCTCCCACTAGTGAAAACATATTCTCCACATCCACTCTATCCAAGCCTTTGGCTATTCTTTACATCTGGGATCAGTATAAAGATGGAATCCACTATGATTAAATCATTAGAGACTCAACATTGTTTTAAGTAGGGAAACTATTTTTGACAAGTACATTGCTTTTAATTTTTTGTTGTTGTTGCTGTGGCTATCCAGATTAGATCAGGGAACATCAGTGAAAGTAGCTAATTTGGAATTTTAAATCCGTGTGATATTGCAGCAGGCGTTCATCCTGATGGGATTCGTTGTAACATTTAATGTGGGCATAGGATCAGTTACTATACAGAAAGCAACAAAAGCTTTTCACTTTACACAGGATTAAATGGAGACCCAGGAAATTGTAAACACTGGTCAGAGATGCCATCAGTATGTAGAAGGTCCTGACCTAAATCATCATCTACTCATTCCCTCCACAAATGCTGCCTGTCCTGCAGTATCCCCCAGCCTTGATCTTTATGCTTGAGGAGCAATAAATGGCTCGATTCTCAGACAACCATACAGTATATATCGCCAGTAGGACACCACAGGGATTAGGTCTTGTTCCTCAAGTATTAACACACTATAAAAATGTATTTCTTCCCAGCAACTAAACCAGCCTAACACAAACTCGAAAGCGATCCTGACCTACCATCAACCTCAGTGGAGACTCTCGGACTATCTCTAATTGGACTTTACTGGACTTTATCTTGCATTAAACATTAGTCCCTATATCCAGTATTTGCACACTGTGGATGGCTTGATTGTAATCATGTATAGTCTTAAGGGGTATTGGACAGGCTAGATGCAGGAAGATTGTTCCCGATGTTGGGGAAGTCCAGAATAAGGGTTCACAGTTTAAGGATAAGGGGGAAATCTTTTAGGACCGAGATGAGAAAAACATTTTTCACACAGATAGTGGTGAATCTCTGGAATTCTCTGCCACAGAAGGTAGTTGAGGCCAGTTCATTGGCTATATTTAAGTGGGAGTTAGATGTGGCCCTTGTGGATAAAGGGATCAGGGGGTATGGAGAGAAGGCAGGTACAGGATACTGAGTTGGATGATCAGCCATGATCATATTGAATGGCGGTGCAGGCTCGAAGGGCCGAATGGCCTACTCCTGCACCTATTTTCTATGTTTCTATAGTCTTTTCATTAACTTGATAGCACGCAACACAAAAGATTTTCAATGCACCTCCGTGGCGTGACAATAATAAACGTAATAAAATTAACCTAAAAGGACTTGAATGAATAGAACAGCATAACTCATCAAACCTTGTTGATGAGATAAAACTAACTAAAAAAATGAGCAATGGGGGAGATGACGAAGGCCTGCAAGAGAATATGGACAGTAACGAGGTGAATAAGGTGGATGTATTGATGTCAAAAAAATGTGAAATGTTTCCATTTGGAAGGAAGAATAAAACAAAAACTATAACTTTAGTTGGTGAAAAACTAATATGTATTGATGTACTGCAGAAGGATCTTGATATGCAGGTTAACAAAACACATAAGGTAAGCGTGTGGGTACATCGAGCAGTTCAGCAGTAGATATGTTGGCCTTCATTATGGGATGGTTAGAATAGAAAGGTAATGGATCTTATCGTAATTGCACAGGACTTTGGTGAGGACTTGTTTGGAATGCTACATGCTGTTCTGATGCCTGCACTTAAAAAAGGATGCTTTCTCTCGTTAGAATTATAGTCATAGAGTGATACAGTGTGGAAACAGGCCTTTCAGCCCAATTTTCCCCACACTGGCCAACATATCACATCTACACTAGTCCTACCTGCCCGCATTTGGTCTATATCTCTCCAAACCTGTCCTATCCACGTACCTGTCTAACTGTTTCTTAAATGTTGCGATAGTCCCTGCCTCAACTACCTCCTCGGGCAGCTTGTTCCATACATCCACCACCCTTTGTGTAAAAAGTTACCCCACAGAATCCTATTAAATCTTTTCCCCATCACCTTAAACCTATGTCCTCTGTTCCTCGATTCACCTATTTTGGGCAAGAGGCTTTGTGCATCTACCTGATCTATTCCTCTCATGATCTTATACACCTCCATAAGATCACCCCTCATCCCCCTGGGCTCCAAGGAATAGAGTCCCAGCCCACTCAACCTTTTCCTATAACTCACGACCTCTAGTCCTGACAACATTCACGTAAATCTTCCCTGTACTCTTTCCAGCTTGACAACATCTTTCCTATAACATGGTGCCCAGAATTGAACAAAACACAGCCTCACCATTGTCTTATATAATTGCAACATGACCTCCCAACTTCAATCTTCAATACTCTGGCTGATGAAGGCCAATGTGCCAAAAGCCTAGTTGACTACCCGATCCACCTTCAAGAAACTATGCACCTGCATTCCTAGATTCCTCTGCACGACAACACTCCCCAGAGGCCTACCATTCTATGTGCCAGTCCTGCCGAGGTTAGACTTCCCAAAATGATGTGGATAGAGAACTGGCTGGCAGACAGGAAGCAAAGAGTAGGAGTAAACGGGTCCTTTTCAGAATGGCAGGCAGTGACTAGTGGGGTACCGCAAGGCTCAGTGCTGGGACCCCAGCTATTTACAATACATATTAATGATTTGGACGAGGGAATTGAATGCAACATCTCCAAGTTTGCGGATGACACGAAGCTGGGGGGCAGTGTTAGCTGTGAGGAGGATGCTAGGAGACTGCAAGGTGACTTGGATAGGCTGGGTGAGTGGGCAAATGCATGGCAGATGCAGTATAATGTGGATAAATGTGAGGTTATCCACTTTGGTGGCGAAAACAGGAAAGTAGACTATTATCTGAATGGTGGCCGATTAGGAAAAGGGGGAGATGCAGCGAGACCTGGGTGTCATGGTACACCAGTCATTGAAAGTAGGCATGCAGGTGCAGCAGGCAGTGAAGAAAGTGAATGGTATGTTAGCATTCATAGCAAAAGGATTTGAGTATAGGAGCAGGGAGGTTCTACTGCGGTTGTACACGGTCTTGGTGAAACCACACCTGGAGTATTGCGTACAGTTTTGTTCTCCTAATCTGAGGAAAGAACATTATTGCCATAGAGGGAATACAGAGACGGTTCACCAGACTGATTCCTGGGATGTCAGGACTGTCATATGAAGAAAGACTGGATAGACTTGGTTTATACTCTCTAGAATTTAGGAGATTGAGAGGGGATCTTATAGAAACTTACAAAATTCTTAAGGGGTTGGACAGGCTAGATGCAGGAAGATTGTTCCCGATGTTGGGGAAGTCCAGGACAAGGGGTCACTGTTTAAGGATAAGGGGGAAATCATTTAGGACCGAGATGAGAAAAACATTTTTCACACAGAGAGTGGTGAATCTCTGGAATTCTCTGCCACAGAAGGTAGTTGAGGCCAGTTCATTGGCAATATTTAAGAGGGAGTTAGATGTGGCCCTTGTGGCTAAAGGGATCAGGGGGTATGGAGAGAAGGCAGGTACAGGATACTGAGTTGGATGATCAGCCATGATCATATTGAATGGCGGTGAAGGCTCAAAGGGCCGAATGGCCTACTCCTGCACCTATTGTTTCTATGTTTCTATGTTTCTATGTCAGATCCCTGATTCAGACAATTATTTGGTTGAAATTCTACTGAGATGTACAAAGTGCAGAGGGGTTGGCAGGTTAGATGTTGAAAGGTTATTTCCTCTAACCATGGAGGCCACGGATATAATCTCCAGATAAGGGATCGGTCATCCGGTGTTAAGAAGAAGTTATTTTCATGCTAAAATATCTTTTTAATCTAATTAAATATGGGTTCTCGCGCGTAACATAAAGGAATATGATCTAAAACTAAAATTTTGTAAATTAAAAGTAAATTTTAAAAGATGAAGTTACGTCTAACTAATCTGACGGATAATGCATATCATTTATTTTATTATTCCTGAAAGGTAATCAATTGGATTATAATAACATTTGAGATCTTTTGGTGAATTGCAGTTATTTGAAGATTCTGAGAGAGTAATCACTAAATTCTATTCTTTCATACCAGTGGTAGGTAAAACTGGTGGACATAGATTTAAGGCAGGGGGAATGATTTAGAGGGGACTTGAGGGGAACATTCTTCAGCCGGGGAGAGGTGAGTAGCTGGAATGCACCAGCCTTAAGGGTCTGTCCCACCAGCATGCGCCTGCATGCGGCAAGCGCGACCAAACCAGAAGCGGGGGCCGCGCGGAGGTCGAGTGAGTGACGTGAAGTTTGAGCGAAGTCCGCGGGAAGTTTGCGCGTGACGTACGGCGTCAAGACGCTGCTTATGGCGTCATGACGCTGCGTATGCCCGTTGAGGCGGTGCGTACGGCATTGAGACGCTGCACACGCCCGTCGAGGCGGTGCGTACGGCGTCGAGGCGGCTGCGGGCCGGCAGGCCGTTGCCGCATGGAATTTTTGAACACGGACAGTTTTTCGGAGGCCCGCGCGATGTCGGGACCAGCTCCGCACAACTCCATACGGCTCCGGGGATCAAAGTGGGGCCGGTCCCGCGAGGCCGTACGGCTCAAGCGACCACGTTAGGTCGTGCTTGCCGCATGGAGTCGCAGATGTCGGTTTCTGACCCGAGAAGTCAACTGTCCATTTCCCTCCACAGATGCTGCCTGACCCGCTCAGTTCCTCCAGCTGATCCCTATTTGTACTTTGGTTTCTAACATCGGCAATCTCTTGTGCCTCTCTGATAATCTTCTCAGGCAAACTCCTTTACACTTTCTCATCATGCAGAGGAGTTTATCTCCCAAACCAGCGTCATTGCAACAGATTAACAGTCAGTTGCTATATTTGGCCCTTTGGCTCACCAAGTGGGGGCCAACCAACTTTAGACTTTGGAGATAAAGTGTGGAAACTGGCCCATTGGCCCACCGAGTACACGCCGACCGGTGATCAGCCCGTACACCAGCACCATCCTACACACTAGGACACAATTTACAGCGTTACTAAAGACAATTAACTGACAAATCTGTTCACATAAGTTCTATGTTATCCCAGTTGTGCACCCTACACACTAGGGTCACTTTACAGAAGCCAATTAACCTACAAACCAACACGTCTTTGGAATGTGGGAGGAATCCAGGGCAGCGGAAAAAAAAAAAAACCACGCAGTCACAGAGAGAACGTGCAGATTCTACACAGACTGCACCCAAGGTCAGGATTGATCTGTGGTCTCTGGCATTGTAAAGGGCCTGTTCCACGAGCATGCGACTCGACTGCATGCGGCAAGCGTGACCTAACGTGGTCGCTTGAGCCATACGGCCTCGCGGGGCCGGTCCCACTTCGATCACTGGAGCCGTATAGAGTTGTGCGGAGCTGGTCCCAACATCGCGCGGGGCTCCGAAAAACTTACACTGTCCAAAAATTCCGCGCGGCAACGGCCTGCCAGCCCGCAGCCACATTGAGGCCGTACGCAGCGCCTCGATGGGCGTGCGAAGCGTCTCGACGGCGTATGCAGCATCTTGATGGGGTACGCCTAGCGCGAACTTCCCACGGACTTCGCTCAAACTTCACGTCAACTCGTATGGGATCACTCGACCTCCGCGCGACCCCCGCTTCTGGTTTGGTCACGCTTGCCGCATGCAGTCGCATGCTGGTGGGACAGGCCCTGTACGGGGATCACTCGACCTCCGCGCGGCCCCCGCTTCTGGTTTGGTCGGGCTTGCCGCATGCAGTCGCATGCTGGTGGGACAGGCCCTTAAGGGCCCAAATCTACTGCTGCACCACTGTGCCGCCCTATTATAAGGTTTTGTTCTTCTTTTTTGGAACAGTCTGGCCAGTGATCCTTAAATAAATGCTAGAGGTCACAAAACATTTTCAGGTTGTATTTCTATGGATTCAGGAAAAGAAGGAGTGCATCTCTTTCTCTGCTTAGATGTTACAAGCAACTGCTTGGCAGGGCTCGACTGAATCTGTTTCACCTTCCTCCTCTTCCGCCTCCACCTCTAGAATATTCAGTAATAAAATCATCCAGGAATCAGCAGACACAGTGACAAATTACCTGGAATACCTGACTAATGTCAGCAGTACTACAGTTTCATAAAATGATATGTGTGAGTTCTTGCTTTGCAACAGCTTCCAGTGCAGCATTAAACAAGTCCCATCAATTCCTATGAGAGTTATTTTGGAAATGATCAAATACATCATGGGAACTGATACTTCAGCCCAACTATTTCATGCTGGTAAATAAGCCCACTGGTTTTCAAAGGTAAAAGGCAAAGATCCTATAGAATCTTTGGTAAAAGGCACGGTCTCCAAATGGTGTCTGGAATGCTCTAGTTACCTATTCACCATCAGCTAAAATTTGCGCGTTTCTAAGTAGAATTTTAGAGCATTTTCTCATAGCAATAAGATTAACATTTTAATATTTACCATCAGCAGGATGTGTTCTACTGTACTATTATCATGATTGGAAAATTGAGCCTATTATAAGAACATCTTCACATATCTTAGGGCACATCCATCTTGTTATATTTGTATTCGTTAATGTTATTGGAGACAAAATGTTCTTAATGTTCCCTTATAATTACAAAAATGCACATTATTCATAAACATAATTTAATCAAATGTCTTTCATTCTTCTTACAACTGACTTTTTGCATTCCAGCTTCCTAAATACTTCTGTTTCCCTTTCCATGTCTTTCTGTGTAGTATTTCTGACCCCTCTCCAAGTGTGCATTTCACAAGCTCATGATCATCAATGTATCTCTCCATCACTAATTCTATTTCTTTATCAAATCCCCCCTGTTAATTTTCTTGCTGTGGTAATATTTTATAGTCAGTATATAGATAAAAGCCTCTTCCACCTATGCTGGAGATAATGAGTTTTGAAGGGGTGTGAAATTGGACAAAGAACCCTAATTCTGGACTGTCACCTGTTTTTGCACTGAATGCATAGCTGCCAGAGGTAACTAGAGGTGTCGGGTGTGCCTGTTCAATTATGTTAGCCAAATTTGCTTTAAGCGATTATGACAGTGAAATTATATATTATATTTTGCATGGTTATTAACTTAGCAACATAGAGCACCAACAATGTTAGATAGAGCTCTTAATGATAGTGGAGTCAGGGGATATAGGGAGAAGGCAGGAACGGGGCACTGATTGTGAATGATCAGCCATGATCACAGTGAAGGGCCGAATGGCCTACTCCTGTACCTATTGTCTATTGGCATTTAACAGAATGACAGAAATTATATTTTAGTTTTAGATTTGGAGATCTAGCGTGGAAACAGGCCCTCCCGCCCACCGAGTCTGCGCTGAAGAGTGATCACCTGTACATTTGTTCTATCCTACACTCTAGGGAAAATTTACAGAAGCCAATTAACCTACAAATCTGGACATCATTGGAATGTGGGAGAAAACCGGAGCACCCGGAGGAAACCCATGTGAACACAGGGAAAACATACAAACTGCGTACAGACAGCACCCGTAATCAGGATCGAACCCGGGTCTTTGGCGCTGTAAAGGGCCTGTTCCACAAGCATGCGACTGCATGCGGCAAGTGTGACCAAACTGGAAGCGGGGGCCGCGCGGAGGTTGAGTGATCCCGTACGAGTTGGCGTGAAGTTCGAGCGAAGTCCGCTTTCAGGAAGTTCGTGCTAGGTGTACGCCGTCAAGACTCTGCGTACGGCATCGAGATGGTGCGTACGCCCGTCGAGGCGGTGACGTACGGTGTCGAGGCAGCTGCGGGCCGGCAGGCCGTTGCCGCGCGGAATTTTTGAACACGGTCAGTTTTTCGGAGCCCCGCGCGATGTCGGGACCAGCTCCGCACAACTCCATACGGCTCCGACAATCGAAGTGGGACCGGCCCCGCGAGGCCATACGGCTCAAGCGACCACGTTAGGTCGCGCTTGCCGCATGCAGTCGCATGCTCGTGGGACAGGCCCTTAAGGCAGTAGCTCTATCTGATGGCCGTGCCTTTGTGCGGCCATCAGGGCAATTGATTAGCGGTATTTTAACAGTTGATCAGAAACAGCACAATTTTTGTTAGAATATTTAAACTTCTACCAGTTCTCATTGCTTACAGCAGCAGCTGTTATCTGGATAACCTTCCAACACTGTCCATCCACACCTCACACCAGTGATAAATCCTCAAATGGCCATCAATACTGCTTCAACTTCATCCAAAATAGGGGACATTTACCGATGTGCTTTGATCATCAGCATGAAGGTACTTACCAAGCCATATTGCCAGTTGCCTGTTGAAACCATCCCCCCTAACCCACTCATTTCACTGCCAATAAACATTTCAAGAGCAACATGTTACCTTATACCTAACACACTACAGGCCTTGAATACGGGGCAGATGCTTCACAGATTAATGTTACAACCTGTGTCCCATTTTGTAATCACTCTTAATATCCCAGCAGAAATTGATCTATCAAGCGATACACGCAGAAAGTTATTGATGAAAAGGTTTATCAGTATTCCTAAAAATGTGATGACATAAAATAAAATAATGGACACCAGGTTTGTAATTACAATTAACGGAGTAAAGCTGAAAAGTTAAACCAGAACAAAACGCGTTATTGATTTTTACATGACTAATACAACAGACAAACCATATGTTTTATCTGATGCCTGAAAGGATATTGATGAATGTTTCTGCAAAACTAATCCAGTTTGAAAAAATATTATAAATCATCAAATTAATAGATTCATATTGCAGCGGATAAATGAATGCATTAACAAATTAATACAAAATAAACAGTTGAAAATGAATGGAGAAGAAGGCAGTGGCATATTTATACATTCATGGATCACTAGCAACACCGATGAAGCAATGAAACAGGCACCAATAAATGAACACGTTCTCAACGCTGTGAGGATCACAAATTCATTGGGATTCGGGCTTGAGAGGAATAATCAATTTGTAAAGCAACAGGCATACAACAAATCAATAAACTAATGGAGCACCAGGAACCATCGAATTAATAAATTAATGGAGCAGTGAACACAGTTTACTAATCAATGAGGGACACAACAAAGGATCAATCAAACTGCCAGGGCAGCAAACGTCCATGAAGTTAAGCATAAATACATAGATAATAATGCAGGATTGGGCCATCAGCCCTTCATCCCAGCACCGCCATTCAATGCGATTATGGCTGATCATCCACAATCAGTTCCCCGTTCCTGCCTTACCCTAGTCTCCGTGATTCCGTCTAGTCCTAAGAGCTTTATCTAACTCTCTTTTGAATGAATCCTGTCAATCGGACTCCACTGCCCTCTGAGGCAGAGAATTCCACAAATTCACAACTCTGTGTGAAAATAATTTTCCTCATCTCAGTTCTAAATGGCCTACCCCTTATTCTTAAACTGTGGCCCCTGGTTCTGGACTCCCCCAACATCGGGAACATGTTTCCTGGATTTAGTGTGGCCAATCCCATAATAATTTTATATGTTTTTATAAGATATCCTTTCATCCTTCTAAATTCCAGTAAATACAAGCCCATTCGCTCCATTCTTTCATCATATGACAGTCCTGGCATCCCGGGAATTAACCTTGTGAACCCACCCGGCACTCCCTCAATAGCAAGAATGTCCTTACTCAAAATAGGAAACCAAAACTGCACACAATACACCAGGTGTGGTCTCACCAGGGCCCTGTACAGCTGCAGAAGGACCTCTTTGCTCCTATACTCAACTCCTCGTGTTATGAAGGCCAACAAGGTGGTGGATGTTTATGTTACATGTTGTGTCCTGTTTATGCATTTTATTATTTTGTTAACCCATCTTTATGCTTTGTATGGAACTGATTTTTAAATTATGTAAAGCACTTTGGGGTCAATGAAAATTGACTATAAATGTGCTATATAAATAAACTTATTATTATTATTATTATTATTATTAACATGCCATTCGCTTTCTTCACTACCTGCTTAACCTGCATGCTTACTTTCAGTGACTGATGTGATGTGCAAAGACACCCAGGTCTCGTTGTACTTCACCTCTTCTTAACCTGACACTATTCAGATAATAATCTGCCTTCCCCTTCTTGCCTCCAAAGCGGATAATCTCACATTTATCCATATTATACTGCATCTGCCTTGCATCTGCCCACTCAGCCAACCTGTCCAAGTCATTCTGCATCCACATAGCGTCCTCTTGACAGTTCACACTGCCACCAAGCTTTGTGTCATTTGCAAATTTGCTAATGTTACTTTTAATTCCTTCATCTATTCCTTGTAAATAGCTGCGGTCCCAGCACCGAGCCTTGCGGCACCCTACTAGTCACTGCCTGCCATTCCGAAAGAGCCCCGTTAATCCCTACTCTTTGTTTCCTGTCTGCCAACCAATTTTCTATCCATGTCAATACCCTACCCCCAATACCATGTGCTCTAATTTTGCCCACTAAACTCCTATGTGGGACCTATCAAAGGCTTTCTGAAAGTCCACGTACACAACACCCACTGGCTCTCCCTTGTCCATTTTAGTTGTTACATCCTCAAAAAAGTCCAGAAGGTTTGACAAGCATGATTTCCCCTTTGATAATCCATGCTGACTCGACCGATCCTGTTACTGGTATCTAAATGTCCGCTATTACATCTTTGATAAACAACTCCAGCATCTTCCCCACCACTGATGTCAGGCTAACTGGTCTGTAATTCCCTATTTTCTCTCTCCCTCCTTTCATGAAAAGTGGGATCACATCAGCTACCCTCCAATCCACAGGAACTGATCCTGAATCTCTAGAACATTGGGAAATGATCACCAATGCGTCCACGATTTCTAGAGCCACCTCCTTGTGTACCCTGTGGATGCAGACCATCGGGCCTTCAGTCCCATGAGTCTACCCAACACTATTTCCTGACTAATGTGAATTTCCTTCAGTTCCTCAGTCACCCTAGGTCCTCTGTCCCCTAGTACATCTGGGGATTGTTTGTGTCTTACTTAGTGAAGAGAGAACCAAAGTACCTGTTCAACTCGTCTGCCATTTCCTTGTTCCCCATAATAAATTCACCTGTTTCTGTCTTCAAGGGACCCACATTTGTCTTAACTAATATTTTCCTCTTCACATACTTAAAGAAATGTTTACTATCCTCCTTTACATTCTTGGCTAGCTTACCTTCGTACTTCATCTTTTCTCCCCATATTGACTTTTAGTTACCTTCTGATGATCTATAAAAGTTCCCCAATCCTCTGGCTTCCCGCTCATCTTTGCTATGTTATACATCTTCTCTTTTATTTTCACACATTTCTTGACGTTCCTTGTCAGCCACGATCGCCTCGTACTCGCCTTAGAATCTTTATTCCTCTTCGGAATGAAATGATCCTGCATCTTCTGGATTATGCCCAGAAACACCTGCCAGTCATCCCTGCTAGGGTTTCTTTCCAGTCAACTTTGGCCAGCTCCTCCCTCATGCCAACATGCCCTTTGTTCAACTGTAATACTCACACTTCTGATTTTGCCTTCTCCCTCCCTATCCATATCCACTGACTAAAGTTTGCTGGTAACACCACCAGTTAGCTTGAAGTGTATTATGACCAATTACTAGCAAGCTGTTTTTTAAAGACTAGAATTGTCTCCACTCTTGGAAAAGGTAACCATAAAAACATAGAAACATAGACAATATGTGCAGGAGTAGGCCATTCGGTCCTTCGAGCCTGCACCGCCATTCAATATGATCATGGCTGATCATCCAACTCAGTATCCTGTACCTGCCTTCTCTCCATACCCCCTGATCCCTTTAGCCACAAGGGCCACATCTAACTCCCTCTTAAATATAGCCAATGAACGGGCCTCAACTACCTTCTGTGGCAGAGAATTCCACAGATTCACCACTCTCTGTGCAAAAAATGATTTTCTCATCTCGGTCCTAAAAGACTTCCCCCTTAACCTTAAACTGTGACCCCTAGTTCTGGACTTCCCCAACATCGGGAATAATCTTCCTGCATTTAGCCTGTCCAACCCCTTAAGAATTTTGTAAGTTTCTATAAGATCCCCCCTCAATCTTCTAAATTCTAGCGAGTACAAGCCGAGTCTATCCAGTCTTTTTTCATATGAAAGTCCTACCATCCCCGGAATCAGTCTGGTGAACCTTCTCTGTACTCCCTCTATGGCAAGAATGTCTTTCCTCAGATTAGGAGACCAAAACTGTACACAATACTCCAGGTGTGGTCTCACCAAGACCATGTACAACTGCAGTTGAACGTCTTCAAGGAGTTAAATCCCTCCCTACCTATGTTCAAGGCACCTCAGACACTCTCCGTCGTCTCCGCGCATTCCATTCTCTAGGCCCTCACCCCCTCATCTTCACCATGGACGTCCAGTCACTCTACACGTCCATCCCCCACCAGGATGGTCTCGAAGCCCTCCAGTTCTTCCTCGACCAGAGAAGCAACCTATACCCAACCACTGACACTCTCCTCCGCCTAGCAGAGCTGGTCCTTACACTCAATAACTTCACGTTCGACTCCTCCCATTTCCTCCAAATACAAGGCGTAGCTATGGGCACACGTCGAGCAATCCTTGTTCAATACATACCAGGGCCCCATCCCCGACCTCTACCTCCGACGACTGCTTTGGTGCCACCTCCTGCACCCGCACACAACTGGCTGACTTCATCCACTTCACCACTAACTTCCATCCGGCACTCAAATACACCTGGACCATTTCCGACACTTCCCTACCATTCCTTGACCTCACTATCTCCATTGCAGGTGATAGACTTCTGACCGACATACACTATAAACCCACTGACTCCCATGGCTATCTGGACTACACTTCTTCCCACCCTGCTTCCTGTAAGGACTCCATCCCCTACTCCCAATTCCTCCGTCTATGCCGCATCTGCTCCACGGATGAGGCGTTCCACACCAGGACATCTGAAATGTCCTCATTATTCAGGGAACGGGGGTTCCCCTCCTCCACCATAAATGAGGCTCGCACCAGGGTCTCTTCCATACCCCGCAACACTGCTCTCTCTCCCCATCCCCCCACTCGCAACAAGGGCCGAGTCCCCCTAGTCCTCACCTTTCACCCCACCAGCCGTCACATACAAAAAGTAATCCTCCGTCAGTTTCGCCACCTCCAACGTGACCCCACCACTCGCCACATCTTCCCATCTCCCCCCATATCTGCCTTCCGCAAAGACCGCTCCCTCCGTAACTCCCTTGTCAATTCTTCCCTTCCCTCTCGTACCACCCCCTCCCCGGGCACTTTCCCTTGCAACCGCAAGAGATGCAACACTTGTCCCTTTACCTCCCCCCTCGACTCCGTTCAAGGACCCAAGCAATCGTTCCAGGTGCGACAGAGGTTTACCTGCACCTCTTCCAACCTCATCTATTGTCCTGGGTCTCCTCCACGGCCACGGCGAGAAACACCGGAAATTGGAGGAACAGCACCTCATATTCCGCTTGGGGAGTCTGCATCCTGGGGGCATGAACATTGAATTCTCCCAATTTTGTTAGTCCTTGCTGTCTCCTCCCCTTCCACAATCCCCCTGCTGTCTCCTCCCATCCCCCAGCCTTCGGGCTCCTCCTCCCTTTTTCCTTTCTTGTCCCCGCCCACCCCCGCCCCCGATCAGTCTGAAGAAGGGTTTCGGCCCGAAACGTTGCCTATTGCCTTCGCTCCATAGATGCTGCTGCACCCGCTGAGTTTCTCCAGCTTTTTTGTGTACCTGCAGTTGAACCTCCCTGCTCTTATACTCAAATCCTTTTGCTATGAATGCTAACATTCCATTCGCTTTCTTCACTGCCTGCTGCGCCTGCATGCCTACCTTCAATGACTGGTGTACCATGACACCCAGGTCTCGTTGCATCTCCCCTTTTCCTAATCGGCCACCATTCAGTGTTCAGTGTTCAGTACATATGTTATAATGTAGGAACATTTAATCATATATTACAATGTAGAGTTTAAGGAACTTGCCTTGTAAACATGAATAATTTTTTTGAATAAAGGAAGAGGGAAGATTTAGCTGCAATGATATTCTGTACGATTGCCGTGGAGACTCAGCATGCCCATGAGGATCGTTTTCAATTTCTACTGATGCGCTATAGGGTGATTTCACGAAAGGTCACTGGGTCATAGGTCTTCACGCACGGAGCCGCAAAATTCAACTGGGGTAGATACGTCACTTCCGGTACATGTTATTGATGCTAGAAACGCGTACTTTCAAACCTGATAAAAACTAGAAAACGGTTAGTTTTTGCGCTGTAAATAACTGTGCAAGTCGGGGTTACCCTGAGACACAGCTATCCTACTTTAGAGTTCCAAAGATAAAGAAAAATGAAGGTAAAGAGAAGAGGGAGCTGAAGGGAAAATAACAGCGGACGTTGTTGGCCGTGCAGATATAAAAATAGAAAATATCTGGAATTATCGTGTTTGCTCACTGCATTTCATCAAAACATCAATAATGCCTTCGTTTTGAGAGGGGGAGAGGGAGAGAAGAGAGAGAGAGAGAGAGAGAGAGAGAGAGGGAGAGAGATGAGAGAGAGAGAGAGAGAGAGAGAGAGAGAGAGAGAGAGAGTGTGTGTGTCTGGAGAGGGAACATGCGGTGTTCACGGGGACTTTGGAGGTATTCCGTGGGCGCTGGTCACCGCGTGGGGTTGAGAGTATTGTGAATAATGATTGTAATGTTGTACTATAATGACACGATATAATGTAAGTCCTTTATGTGTATGACTTGATCTGTTGTATGATTTGATGTGTTGAATAAAGTCTTTGAAAAAGAAAAAGGAGAGAAGAGGGAGCGAGAGAGGGGAGAGGGAGAGAGAGGAGAGGGAGAGGGAGAGGGAGAGGGAGAGGGAGAGGGAGAGGGAGGAGGGAGAGGGAGAGGGAGAGGGAGACGGAGAGGGGAGAGAGGGGGCGGGGGTGGGGGTAGCGAGCGAGGCACGGAGCGATATGAGGATGGTGAAAAGCAGCGGGGGGACAAGCCGATCGTGGCTTCCACCAGCGTGACAGAGCCGGGCAGGGCCTGGCCGGGGGGGGTACAGACGATCGTGCCTCCCCGGAGAGGAGATGGGTAGAGAGCAAAGATCCTATAGCGGTATAGGATCTTTGGTAGAGAGGAAAGGGGAGAGAGGAAGGAGAGCGGAGGAGGTGAGAGGAGGAGGGGAGAGGGGGTTGGAGGGGAGTCGGGCGTGTGAGTGGGCTGCAAAATGAGGAGAGAGACAGAAGCGGCTTCTGACTCTCTGGAAACCAAAGATCCTCCGCTGTAGGATCTCTGCTGGAACCCACAGCTGGAATGAGCGGGCGGGCAGGGGATGGGAGGGGCGGGGCTTCACGAGCTGCGCCGCCATTGAGGAGAAGGTTCAGCGCATGAGGTGGCGCTGCCCCGAGACCTGTAGAACAAAGATCCTATAGCTGAACTGCAGAATCTTTGCTGCAGAACTTTCTCGATCTTTCTGGCCTTTTGAAGAACAGGGGAATGGGTGGGCGAACGTACCTCGTGGAAAACTGTGCATGCGCGTTGACAGCAGCTGTGGGGGGGGGGGGGGGGGGTGGTGCCAGGAGGCAGGTGGGCCTGGATTGGTGGGCTTGTGGGCATTGTAACGTCAGCAGCTGGGAAGCTTCGATTACTTTTTTTAAAGTTTTGTGAACAATTTTATTCAAAATCTGGGGAAATAATTGACCAAATCTAGAGAGGAGTGGATTTCTGAAATCATATGTTAAATCCCTACAGAAATTGTAAAAATCTCAGCGATTTTGTGTCTGGTTTTCGAGGAGATACGTTTCAAAGGCAAAATAACACACACACACACACACACACACACACACACACACACACACACACACACACACACACACACACACACACACACACACACACACACACACACACACACACACACACACACACACACACACACACACACACACACACACACACACACACACACACACAGTTTTAAAGGTGTACTAGACCAAGTGCAGACCCGTTTGGGTCTGCTCCCCCAATGGTGTGATCCCCCAACCCAATATTCCACCATGCACCCGTCTACTCCAACGGAACTGAACCCATCCCCAAATGTAAGATTCCAGCACTTCCCTGCCTCCCTCAGCAGTGGATTAAAAAAAAATTCCAATTGCAGCTCCCCTGCCTGCTGCAGCAGTTCCAATTGCAATACCAATTGGCCCTCCCCCTCCTGTTGAAGCACTTGCTGTGATATCCCATTGAGGTGAAAAGTTCAGAGTGTTCCTGTCTTGCAACTTTGTTGTGAAGTGTGTTGGAAGCTGATAGGAAGGAGCAGCCGTCAACGAATCAAAAGGCAGAAAGTGATGAGAAAGCACAAATGTTCTTACTTTATTTTTCGCTGTGTTTCTGTTCATAGCTGACAGGACAAAGCCCCTCTCTCATTATTGAGCAAGAACATCTGAAAACTCCCAGACAATAGCTCACAAACTGAGACTCACAGGGTTGTTGCTTGCTCCATGACTTTCATCTGCAGTAGAGGAGACACCCATAGTCACCCACAGTGAAATAACGGAAAGGGCACAGATGAAAGAGAGGAGGGTGAGAGATCTAATAACTGCATGCAGTCTGAACCGGTGAACAACATTTCATGGTCCCAATAATGACAAAAAACAGAAAACAGTGCAAAATCTTGGTCACACATTACAAATCAGTGACAGTGCAATGAACCACCATAACTCTTCATTCAGCATGTGACTGGCTGCGGTAAGTGGAATGAGAAAAGGAATAGAATATGTCCATCCCCTACTGTGCCTGACATCCAGAACTTGCCGTTTCCAGTAGCATTTGCTCTTTGTCTGCTAATAACATCTGCAATGATCACTCTAGTGTTGTTGTGTTTGGAGCAGCAGAATTTCTCCTAGTGCTGGTATTTCCCTCCCTTGCTTCACCAGCTTCTCCTGTATAAAGAGGAAAAGTAAACTCACATTTGGCCCTTGACGGTGTTTGCAATAAGTGTGGGACAAATTACCATCACATGTCTGATTTTAACCGTATAACCATATAACAATTACAGCACGGAAACAGGCCATCTCGGCCCTTCTAGTCCGTGCCGAACACTTATTCTCACCTAGTCCCATCTACCTGCACTCAGACCATAACCCTCCATTCCTTTCCCGTCCATATAACTATCCAATTTATTTTTAAATGATAAAATCAAACCTGCCTCCACCACATTCCACACAGCCACCATTCTCTGAGTAAAGAATTTCCCCTCATGTTACCCCTAAACATCGGTCCCGTAATTCTCAAGTCATGTCCCCTTGTTTGAATCTTCCCTACTCTCAAGGGAAAAAGCTTATCCACGTCAACTCTGTCTATCCCTCTCATCATTTTAAAGACCCCCCTTAATTCAAGTCTCCCCTTAACCTTCTGCGCTCCAAATAATATATTCCTATCTTGTTCAACCTTTCTCTGTAACTTAGTTGCTGAAACCCAGGCAACATTCTAGCAAATCTCCTCTGTACTCTCTCTACTTTGTTGATATCCTTCCTATAATTAATTCTTCCTATTTTAGGAAGAAGCAGGAAATTCGATTTAGAGGCAGAGAAGAGATGACATTTGTAGCTTTTGATGCTGCTTAGTTTAGTTTTGTTTAGAGATACAGCGTGGAAACAGGTCCTTTGGCCCACCGAGTTCACGCCGACCAGTGATCTCATGTACAATAGTCCATTCTTACACACTAGGAAAAATTTACACAAGCCAATTAACCTACAAACCTGCACGTCATTAGAATTTGGAGGAAACCAGAGGACCTGGTGAAAACCGACCCGGTTACAGGGAGAACGTACACACCCTGTACAGACAGCACCCCTGGTCTGGATCAAACCCGGTTCTCTGGCGCTGTAAGGCAGCAAATCTAAAAGATTAGTATGCAAACTTAATGCACACGGCATTGGGGGTTCAGTATTGATATGGATAGAGAACTGGCTGGCAGACAGGAAGCAAAGAGTAGGAATAAACGGGTCCTTTTCAGAATGGCAGGCAGTGACTAGTGGGGTACCGCAAGGTTCAGTGCTGGGACCCCAGCTATTTACAATATATATTAATGATCTGGATGAGGGAATTGAATGCAACATCTCCAAGTTTGCGGATGACACAAAGCTGGGGGCAGTGTTAGCTGTGAGGAGGATGCTAGGAAGCTGCAAGGTGACTTGGATAGGCTGGGTGAGTGGGCAAATGCATGGCAGATGCAGTATAATGTGGATAAATGTGAGGTTATCCACTTTGGTGGCAAAAACAGGAAAGTAGACTATTATCTGAATGGTGGCCGAAAAGGAAAAGGGGAGATGCAGCGAGACCTGGGTGTCATGGTACACCAGTCATTGAAAGTAGGCATGCAGGTGCAGCAGGCAGTGAAGAAAGCGAATGGTATGTTAGCATTCATAGCGAAAGGATTTGAGTATAGGAGCAGGGAGGTTCTACTGCAGTTGTACAGGGTCTTGGTGAGACCACACCTGGAGTATTGCGTACAGTTTTGGTCTCCAAATCTGAGGAAGGACATTATTGCCATAGAGGGAGTGCAGAGAAGGTTCACCAGACTGATTCCTGGGATGGCAGGACTGTCTTATGAAGAAAGACTGAATAGACTTGGCTTGTACTCACTAGAATTTAGAAGATTGAGGGGGATCTTATAGAAACTTACACCATTCTTAAGGGGTTGGACAGGCTAGATGCAGGAAGATTATTCACCATGTTGGGGAAGTCCAGAACAAGGGGTCACAGTTTAAGGATAAGGAGGAAGTCTTTCAGGACCGAGATGAGAAAATCATTTTTTACACAGATAGTGGTGAATCTGTGGAATTCTCTGCCACAGAAGGTAGTTGAGGCCAGTTCATTGGCTATATTTAAGTGGGAGTTAGATGTGGCCCTTGTGGCTAAAGGGATCAGGGGGTATGGAGAGAAGGCAGGTACGGGATACTGAGTTGGATGATCAGCCATGATCATATTGAATGGCGGTGCAGGCTCGAAGGGCCGAATGGCCTACTCCTGCACCTATTTTCTATGTATCTATGTTTCTATGTTTCTACCACAGCGCCACCGTGCCGCCAATGTAATTTTATTGCAAAATTTAAGGTATTTAAAGAATTCCGTGTTGTCTAATAGACAGCCACAGGAAGTAGACACAGCCAGGGCTGATGGTACTGAGGTAAATCTAGAGTTGAGGACTGCTATGAAGATTACCTGGTGAGATTGTTAACATTCGGCAACTGCAGGTGGTCCCAGCCACAATGCTGTTCGCATTTACATTTTATTCCTTTTTCTGCTGATTTGTCAGAATACAAAACTACAATTCATGAGGAAGAGAGCCATTTTTCTGTTGATAATTTATAGTAATAGTCATGCAGCCTGAAACAGGCCCTTCGGCCCAACTTGCCCACACCAGCCAACATGTCCCAGCCGCACTAGTCCCACCTTCCAGCGTTTGGTCCAGATCCCTCCAAACTTGTCCTATCCATGTACCTGTCTAACTGTCTTAAATGTTGGGATAGTCCCAGTCTCAACTACCTCCATACACCCACCACCCTTTGTGTGAAAAAGTTGCCCCTCAGATTCCTATGACATCTTTTCCCCTTCACCTTGAACCTAAATCTTAAATGGGTGCAGTTTCATAGTGAAATAATGAACAACTGCAGATACTTAGAGGATGCCTATGCTGTTCCAGTGGCCCTTCCATCCACAGTATGCAATGCAAATGCTCCTGGTGAAAGTCCTTATGGATCTTAACATGACATGGGTCAAGCATCCACATTTTCGCTTCAGTAGTGGGGAATCAGGTTGGCAGCCCTGCAAGACAAGATTTTGGACCTGAAATTCTCGTGATACTTGTTGCAGAATGTTGGCCTCCACAGAGGGCAGTGGAGGCCAAATCACTGGATGGATTTAAGAGAGAGTTAGATAGAGCTCTAGGGGCTAGTGGAATCAAGGGATACGGGGAGAAGGCAGGCACGGGTTATTGATTGGGGACAATCAGCCATGATCACAATGAATGGCGGTGCTGGTTCGAAGGGCCGAATGGCCTCCTCCTGCACCTATTTTCTATGTTTCTATGTTTCTATGTTTCTATGTCCTCTGGTCCCCGATTCACCTACTCTGGGCAAGAGTCTCTCTGCACTTAAACCCTTGAAACCTTTGTCCTCTGGTCCTCAAATTTATGCTGTCAATTTTCACACCTCCTGAAACATATGTTTCCTATGATATTATGGTGACTTTACAGTGTTGCCTCATTAAAATGTCCCACCCAATATGTCTAGCGTTGTGAAACATGTTTCCTGCCAACAGGTTACCGCAGGTATTCTAGTTGTGGAACATGAGTTGTCCACCAGCTTGTCTGGGAGGCTGCTGCTGCTGCTGTACAACCTACTGTTTGGAGATGAAAGTCGCACTTAAAGTCTCTTATTCGAACTGTCAGGTTGTACAAAGCTATGGTTTCTTGATAACAGTGGAGTAGGTCTTCCTGCTTCACCGACACTTGTCCGCCTGATACATTCAGAATTGCTACCACATCCCCGCACACAGCATTAGAGAAGACGGCATCCCTGGATCAAACAGCGACAACAAGACAACAGGGGCCAGCACTTCTGTCAGCCGTACAAAATCCTTGCGTCTGCTTATTTTATTCTGCTTCAAAGATTGGGCGGGATCATATTTGATATAACCTGCCATTTGCACTCACCCCCTACTGCTACCCCATGGCTTCTTTGACCTTTTGCTGTTACCCGCCCCCTGATCACTCCAAGGCCCCAGAGCCCATGATTGACCCACATTCTAAAAAAGGTTTAACTTATTTACATGTTTTAAAAGTGGAAACATAATTAATTTAAAACACACTAAACTACGAACCATAAGACCATAGGATCATAAGACATAGGAGCAGAATTAGGCCATTCAACCCATTGAATCTACTCTGCCATTCAATCATGCTTGATCAATTTCTCCCTATCAACCCCATTCTCCTGCCTTCTCCCCGCAGCTTTTAACGCCCTTCCTAATCAAGAATCTATCAATCTCCGCCTTTAAGATACCTAATGTTTTGATCTCCATTGGAATGAATTCCACAGATTCAGCACCCTCTAGCTAAAGGAATTCCTCCTCATCTCAATTTTGAAGGTAAATTATTTTACCCTGAGTCTGTTCCCTCTGGTTCTAGATTCTCCCATTACTAGAAACATTCCACGTCCACTCTATCTAGGCCTTTCATTATCTGGCAAGTTTCATTGAGATCTCCCCTCATTCTTAGACTCGGTTTGTACTCGCTAGAATTTAGAAGATTGAGGGGGGATCTTATAGAAACTTACAAAATTCTTAAGGGGTTGGACAGGCTAGATGCAGGAAGATTGTTCCCGATGTTGGGGAAGTCCAGAACAAGGGGTCACAGTTTAAGGATAAGGGGGAAATCTTTTAGGACCGAGATGAAGAAAACATTTTTCACACAGAGAGTGGTGAATCTCTGGAATTCTCTGCCACAGAAGGTAGTTGAGGCCAGTTCATTGGCTATATTTAAGAGGGAGTTAGATGTGGCCCTTGTGGCTAAAGGGATCAGGGGGTATGGAGAGAAGGCAGGTACAGGATAATGAATTGGATGATCAGTCATGATCATATTGAATGGCAGTGCAGGCTCGAAGGGCCGAATGGCCTACTCCTGCACCTATTTTCTATGTTTCTATGTTTCTATGTTTCTTCTAAACTTCTAATAGTGAAGAAAAAAAATGAAAACATAACAAAATAAACAAGAATTGTACATAAATTTACCTTTTTAAAGCAAGGTTGGTAACCTTTTCATATGAATGGATTAAAGCAGGTGTGGAATGTATACAGCCCTTCAGCTAAGAACATTTTACGATATGATAGAACTCTATTTATCCCAGGAGGAACATTTTGAAATGCCCTGGAGTCAATTGCAAGTCAGAGTCATAGTGAGAGGTCATGTGCTCCATACTTCCACCATGCATGCACAGCCATGAAATGTTGGAACACACAAACACACAGAGTGCCACAAGCTAGTGATTCTCCAAGGGCCAGTCAGCTTGAAGGTAGTGCCTTCAGGCCCAGAAAGAACAATTACATCAGGATCCAAACTTAATTTCCTTTTGGCCATTCAACAATGGAATTGATGGATTTTTGGCCAGGTTTGTGAATGACTCCATGATAATGTGGAGGGGCAGATATGGTAGAGGAAGCATGGAGTCTGTGAAGGGACTTGGACAGGTTGTGCGAGTGGGCAAAGAAGTGGCAGATGGAATACATCGCAGCAGAGAGTGCAGTCATGCACATTGGTAGTAAGCATAAAAAACTTTCTCTAAACAGGGAGAGGAGTCAGAAATCAGAGGTGCTATGGACTTGGGAGTGCTTGGGCAGGATTCCCAAAAAAGGTTAATTTGCAGATTGAACCAGTAGTAAGGAAGGCAAATGCAATGTTTGCATTCATTTTGAGCGGATTAGAATATAAAAGCAAGGATGTAATGGTGAGGCTTTATAAGGTGCTGGACAGACCGCATTTGGAGAATTATAGATAGAAACATAGAAATATAGAAAATAGGTGCAGGAGTAGGCCATTCGGCCCTTCGAGCCTGCACCGCCATTCAATATGATCATGGCTGATCATCCAACTCAGTATCCTGTATCTGCCTTCTCTCCATATCCCCTGATCCCTTTAGCCACAAGGGCCACATCTAACTCGCTCTTAAACATAGCCAATGAACTGTGGCCTCATCTACCTTCTGTGGCAGAGAATTCCAGAGATTCACCACACTCTGTGTGAAAAATGTTTTTCTCATCTCGGTCCTAAAAGGTTTCCCCTTTATCCTTAAACTGTGACCCCCTGTTCTGGACTTCCCCAACATCGGGAACAATCTTCCTGCATCTAGCCTGTCCAACCCCTTAAGAATGTTGTAAGTTTCTATAAGATCCACCCTCAATCTTCTAAATTCTAGCGAGTACAAGCCGAGTCTATCCAGTCTTTCTTCATATGAAAGTCCTGACATCCCAGGAATCGGTCTGGTGAACCTTCTGAGCCGTTTTGGTCCCCATATCTGAGGAGGGATCTGAGAGGTTCCAGAGGAGGTTTATGAGAATGATCCCGAGGATGACTGGATTAATGTATGATGTACGTTTGAAGGCTTTGTGCCTTGTACTCAATGGAGTTCAGGAAGGATGAGGGAAGAATCTCATTGGAACTTACCAAATAGTGAAAGGCCTGGATAGAGTGGATGTAGAAAGGATGTTTCCACTAGTGGGAGAATCTAGGACTAGAGGGCACAGCCTCAGAGTAAAAGGACGTTCCTTTTTATCAAGGAAGGACATGAGGAGGCATTTCTTCAGCCAGAGCATGGTGAATCCAAGCAATTAATTGCCACAGACGACTGTAGAACTGTGGAGGTCATTGGATATTTTTAAAGTGGAGATTGACAGATTCTTGATTAGTAAGGATGTCAAGGGTTACAGGGAGAAAGCAGGAGAATGGGGTTGAGAGGGAACGATAGATCAGCCACAGTTGAATGGCGGAGTAACCTCGATGAGCCGAATTGCTTAATTCTGCTCCTGTGACTTATGATCTTACTGGCTTTCCTTTCTCCACCCTCAAAAGAAGATTCTGCTCTCTGTACCTTAACTCACACCAAGTCACACACGCAGTAAAACGCAAAAGTGCTGGCGGAAACTCAGTGGGTCAGGTGGCATTTAATTGGAATGCACATATGAGGTTTTGGATTGGGACCCCACTTCAGACTGAAACACCGCCTGTCCATTCCCTCCTGATCGGCTGAGTTTGCGTTTTGTTCAATGTTCCAACATCGCCAGTTCCATGTATCTCCAAGTCACACACACAGCCCGGAGCAGCCGCAGAGGCTCACAGTTTATTGATGTTTCATAAGGTCATAAGTGATGGGAGTAAAATTAGACCATTCGGCCCATCAAGTTTACTCCGCCATTCAATCATGGCTGATCTATCTCTCCCTCCTAACCCCATTCTCCAGCCTTCTCCCCATAAACCTCTGCCACCTGTACTAATCGAGAATCTATCTATCTCTGCCTTAAAAATATCCACTAACTTGGCCTCCACAGCCTTCTGTGACAAAGAATTCCACAGATTCACCATCCTCTGACTAAAGCCATTTCGCCACATCTCCTTCTTACATAGAAACATAGAAACATAGACAATAGGTGCGGGAGGAGGCCATTCGGCCCTTCGAGCCTGCACCGCCATTCATTGTGATCATGGCTGATCGTCCCCTATCAATAACCCATGCCTGCCTTCTCCCCATATCCCTTGACTCCACTAGCCCCTAAAGTTCTATCTAACTCTCTCTTAAATCCATCCAGTGACATGGCCTCCACTGCCCTCTGTGGCAGGGAATTCCACAAATTCACAACTCTCTGGGTGAAAACGTTTTTTCTCACCTCAGTCTTAAATGACCTCCCCTTTATTCTAAGACTGTGGCCCCTGGTTCTAGACTCGCCCAACATTGGGAACATTTTTCCTGCATCTAGCTTGTCCAGTCCTTTTATAATTTTATATGTTTTTCTTAATATAAAATTCTAAATAATAATATTCTTAAAAGACTGGTTCAGTTTTCATACTCTCTCCCTTTCCAAATCCAAACGTTTCAGAATCTCTCCATTCATATATCTCCCATTCTGGACCCTTTGCCCAGGATTTTTCTCCTGAAACTCCTTATCTCTTTTCATCTCATTCTATATTTTGAACTTACCTTTTTAATCAAACCAATTGTCAAGTATCTAATTTATTTTAAAGTGTTGTGCAATTTGCACCCCCGTGAAGTACCTGGTGATGTATTCCCAAATTAAAGACTCTATTTTGTGGTGTTGCCATTGTTGAAGCTATATCAGTGCAGCATTAAAATATATACAGAGGCATTCAGAGACATGAATTATACTTAATAGTATATTCCTGACTTTCCTGTCTTACATTAGGAGTTACCTTTGCCTGTGGCAGAGATATATATTCAAAACTGGGACCAATAAATGTTAGTTCCATTGGGCGTCGAGGGGAATGAATCAAAGATGTTTAAGACGGATTGAGGCCAGATCTTCCTCATCTCTTCAACTCATCATGATCATGATTGTAATTATTTTAATCAAATTGGGAGAAATCCATATTAAAAAAAATGAATCGGCATGAATAAGTTGGAATGTTTTTTTAGATAACAAAAGGATCATATTAAAATATAAACTTAAGAATTTGACCACGTAAATTTATAAGCATGATCTGAGTTTCTCTCCATGCATTTCATAATTGGTTCTTTATTCAGGCTTCAATAGGACAATAGTTAGTGCACTTGTCCAAATATTCTAGACAAGGCCGTTAGCCAGTCTGCTAAAGAAAAATGCTCAATGAAATTTTAATCTCCAAAGTTTTGTGCTTGGAAGTTGTAAATTGCCAGTGATTAATTTGTGTTTAATGGGACCCTGATCCATATGGGGCATTAGCAATGAGTCTTTGTATGAAATCAGATGCAGTATATTTGCCATGTGTTTAACAGAAGGGCATTATAATTTCAATTGAGTGGAATGTTCCCAGTTGTTAGTGGGAATAATTGTCAACCGATTAAGGGCAGTCCTTTGAAAGATAAATTAAAGTCCCCGTCTGCTCTCCCAGGTGAGAACAAAAGATCTCAAGCCTTTATTCTAAAATAGGGGAGTTAACCCAGGTGTACAAACAAATATTTAGCTCCCATACTCTAGGCTACAGAAAGCGATGATCTGATCTTTATTACATAGCTGTCGTGGGAGCATGCTGGGCACAAATAGGCTGCTGTACTTCCTAGAGAGACGACACTTCAAACATGGTTCTTTGTAGGTATTGGATCAGTCACGGTCATATGGTAGACAGGATCAAGGGACTATAGGACCAAGTCTTCCTTCGATTTAAACTCAGACTTCAACAAAAAGCGTGCAAAAATATGCCATAACCTCAACATGGCACATATTTAGATTATTTTTAAAAGTGCAGATATATATATAATATTAATATTATCTAAGGGATTGTTTATGTTCAAATAAAATATCAATGTGCTGTAACATACCATTTACTTAAACATAGTTTTCACTTAAATTACCTACTGGTGCAAGGAATTGTGGTTTGTATGGAAAATTACAATCATGAATGAAAATAAGAGGCCACCTTCAATACAGAATGGCCACATTGATTTTAATTTTGCACTGTTTAAAAAAAGGTAAGTAATTACAGTATTGTAAAATGTAAGCTCACACATAAATTAAGAATGATTATGTGGTCCATGCATTCTCATGCAGCTGAAGTTTGCCAATTAATTTCAAATGCTATCCACCTATAGTCTGGTGCACATTTTATTTGTTTAGTTTAGTTTAGAGACAAAGTGTGGAAACAGGCCCTTTGGCCCACCATGTCCATGCTGACCAGCGAACTCCATACACCAGCAGGATCCTACACCCTAGGGACAATTTACAATGTGCACAAACGCCAACTAACCTACAAACCCGTACATCTTTGGCGTGTGGGAGGAAACCGAAGCATGCAGGGAAAACACACACGGTCACGGGGGGACGTACAAAGTCCACACAGACAGCACCTGGAGTCAGGATCGAACCTGGTTCTCCGGTGAGTAAGGTAGCGTCTCTACCGCTGTGCCACCTTGCCGCCCCTGGTAACAATGTGTTGTTACCTGTGGGGTTCTCATAACCATAATATTGTATCAGCATAATGATCAAATATCAATTGTAATTATGAAATAATGAAAGACAGGGACAAAAATTTGATTTTATATTCTTTATATTTTACAGTGTTGTTCATCATAGAAAATGTGACAGATATGACTGAATGCAATAGCCAATGAAGAGGAAAAAATAAATTAAATTCTCCAAAGGATTGCACCAAACATATTTTTTCCCATAGTAGAGATATTCATCTATGTGAAACACCATTCAAAGTTGCAAAAATGTAAGTTTCATAATCGGGTTTCCAGAAAGTTTAATGTAGACACTTACTGAAGAATCACCCATAGACACTTCAAATAGAGTGGTTTTGTGTTACATATTTACTGAGATGAGCAGAAGATAAATGACACTTCCGTCTATAACGTGCATGTAGCCGAGCAAACATGTTATTTAAAAACAAAATGCTTTGTTGGCGCATCAACAAATATGTTACTCATGAATAATTGCTTCAATAACATTTTCGAAGTCCTTCAATGCATTTATCAAAGTAAATTTCCCCATAGTCGCTTAATACAGCAAACATCAACAAAGAAAACATACTCCATGCAGACAAATATTTGCTTTTATTGTAAACAATATATTGTTGTTGCTTCCGTGAAGTATTTATTTAATCTATAAAAGTATCAGGTTAAATCAACACATTTATTCTATGTATCAGAAATGTTGCTATTCACAAACAACTCAGACTAATGCTGTCAAAATTTAGGAAATCGACAGCTATTTTTTTCTTTGGAATAAATATTGCAAAGTATTAACGGCTCTGCATTTTTGCCAGATAGTTGAGTTAAGTTGTGTAATACTTACTTTCAAAGCAAAGATGAATTTATGCAATAATACATAGATGCTCCAAACAACTGACAGCGCGTAAATGGTCAGTTGACATTTATTATTACTCAAATATATGTCAATTTTTCTATTTTTTTATATGCAAAAGTATCAGGTTCATGCATTTAATATTCTCCTATTTTGAATGTCTATTAATACCAGCCAATAATTTCCAGTCCTTTAAATTCTCTGAACCAAGTCTCGGTGTCTACACGTTATGTAAAGAAAGGTCACTGAAAACAAGGATACCGAGTCAACTCACTCAACTTATTTGTAGGAAAAGTCTAGACTCAACTTACTTGTAAGAAAATTAAATCTGGTTAGAAAACACCTGTTTTGTTTTCAGTTACATAAAATCCAAACAAGCTCCAAACAGCAAAGAGTTAAAAGGACTTGTTTAAATGACTATGAACAGGCAAATTTTTACAAAGTTGGAAATTGGCGCCATTAATCTCCTACTTAAATATACATTGTGCATCAGACTGAAAGGGTATGGGATGAGAAGAAAAATTGCCCCTGTTATCTTCAATGAATCCCCCCCCACGACCCCCAGCAGCAATGAACTGGGAAAAGAAGGTTAATATTGCCTTTGTACCAAATCAATAAACTTGATCAAAACCAGACCTAAACCAAATTCCTAAACTAACTAAACATAAGAATAGTTTTCATGAAATGACTGAAACAGTCTCACATGTGCAGGTTTTAATCTGTGGAAAATAACCACTTGTTGGTCCAAACGAGTCAGCGATCACAAGCAAGCTGGAAAATCACTGGTTAACTCAGGATCCAGCTCCATCTGTCAAGACAGCGTGCAATTACATCATCAGGTATTCTACACTTGTTTGCAGCTATTGAGCCTGAGTGCCCTCAGTCTGGGGCTTGTGTTCCAGTACTCTATACAGGGTCATCGGGCTGGAAAATTACCACATGCTGTCAGTTAGCTCAGCCAGGGCTTGTTATCGTTGTTTCCAGGGACCTATTCATTCAGTTACTTTACATACTGGGCAGACGCCCTGCCACTGAGACTTGGTCCAGAGTAACTTAAAGGGCCAAACGTTAATGGCCGGTATTGTTTGGAGAATGGCACTGCAGTACGTGGGAAAAAATGCCCAGACAGCTCCCTGACACCAGCACAGAAGAGAGAAACTTAGGGGGTATACTGCAAAGATCCTTTATGTAAACATCCATCGACTGACATCACTGAACAAAACACATCTTTATTGTCGATATTCATAACCCATAAATTAAAAAGAGCTTCCCTTAGACGAGAACTAGAAAGAGGGAGAAATATGGGGATGCGATTTGAGTACAAAGCATCCTGACGTTTGGTCATCAGAAATGTTAATGCTTCCTATTTTAACTGTTTCAAGGCCAAATGCATATGCCAGCCAGAATGTTCAAATATAGTTTTGATACAATTAATATATTATGATAAGCATTAGAAATTTGACAAATTTGGTTTATTCTTATCCATTACACCTCATTTGTCTCCATGTGTATAGTGAGTCTATCAATATTAACTATAATCGTTTCCATACATGAGAACAATTTTAAATTGGTGTACTCTTGAGTTATATCACTTCGGAAGCAATGATACGGTCTCAATAACTTCCAATCATTTCCCTGAAGAATGTAGCCTATATTGAGGACTGATTGATTGAGAAATAGGTGGGTGAACCTATAATTCTACACCACTCATTCTTCTATATAGATTTAACTATATTTACATAGAGACCGGGAGGTCTATATTCATTGTGTATTTTGACACTGGTATCATATTTAGGTGATACCTGTTATTAATGTAACCCTGATCCCTATGTATCAATATCATTGTCATGTTTATCATTATTCTTTTGGCTCTGTTTTTTATGTTTTATTTTTGCTTTTTTTGGAAAAAAAAAATAATTAAAAGATTTTTTTTTTAATTCTTCCTTTGAAAAAATACATTGAATCAGTTGTTGTTAGTCACGGTATCTCATCCGTCAACCATCTCTTTCATCACGGCCTCATCCCTTCCAACTACGCTGCTGATAATAACTTCCACCTGATCGACATTATACATTTTCCATTCACCTGAAATTGTAACAATCTTCCAGTCCATAATCAGGGAAATAAAAATATCCTCCCTGTAACTAAAGTTTACAGCATAGAAGAAAGTCATTTAGACCAATCTACCTGTGTGATCTATTTTAGCAGAACAATCCAAAACTGTATCTGTTGTCTTAGATTCTCCCACATCCTGGAACAATTTTTTTAATTTTTATTTTTTATTTATTAGCAGTACAGTAAATTACATTAATACATCACATATATCTTATTACATTATGTTGTACCACTTCATTTTTTTTGAGCTTTAAAAAAGATAGAAATAACAGAAGTAAGGAAAGTAAGCAAGAATCGTGAAGGTGCAGGAAAGTGTTAGGCGAAGAGAACCCCTTAGGGAAGGAATTAGAGAGGAAGTAAAGAAAAGGAAATAAGACCCTAGAATGATAATTAAAAAAAAATAACTTACTTAATTATGGGTTAATAATGGGGAAAAAAGCTTATACTCAAATTTTGGAAAAATGCTCCAATACCAACAATAAAAATGTGGATTTCAAACATGTTCGAAACACTACACTTGGAAGAGATGAGACTCCTCCTAGCAGGCAAAGCAGATCATTTCCAAAAGACGTGGTCTGCATTTATGGAACTATTACAAGCATAAGATGCAATAGTAAGTTAAAACATAAAGGGTACCAGGATTTGGTAACGGGGGGTATAAAATAAATTTTTAATAAAAACACGGTTGGTAGATCCTTTTTTGTGGAGTTTTGTGTTACAATAGAGCGATTGATTTTCCTTTCTTCTCTTTTTTTTCTGGAACAATTTCTACTTTATTCAATTTTGTTTTAAAAGTTCTAATCCTCTGTCTCACCCATTCCTTGTATACAGTAATTATATTCCATCATGCAGCAACATTTCCCAACATCTCAATTTAATAAGAAGCTTTAATTGATCATCTTTCCTAATGCTTTACAAGAAGATCATCTTCATGTGATTGAACACATTTATAAAAACTAAAACAACAATGTCCCTCTATTTTCCAATGCAATGCCTGCACTT
This sequence comes from Leucoraja erinaceus, assembly GCF_028641065.1. NCBI lineage: Eukaryota > Metazoa > Chordata > Chondrichthyes > Rajiformes > Rajidae > Leucoraja > Leucoraja erinaceus. Next base: position 108,058,206 of record NC_073379.1, read on the forward strand.
CTGCTCAGATCTACAATTCCCCATCATCATACCATCCTCCTATTCTTCACTATAGACTCTGCATGATTGCCACGCAATTTTAAGTAGATACACATTTTTCTAAGTTTAGCCTGAATAGTCATAGAACCATCGAATTATACAGCATAGAAATGGGCCATTTTGGCCAATTTTGTCCAGACAGATTGTGATTCCTATCTCCACTAATCCCATTTGTATGCATTATGCCGGCATCCTTCCACACCTTTCCTATCGAAATAGAATCGAGTCAAAAGAGTTTAATTGCCATATGCACGAGTCATGGAACAATGAAATTCCTACTTACTGCAGTTTAACAGGCCCATTAATGCAATAAATCACAAATAAATATATCACAAATAAATATATCATATTCAATAATGCAATCAATAGTGCAAAACTAGTTCTTAGTGTAAGAACATGGAAGATCATAGTTGCTGATTAGTGTTGTGAAGTGTTCAAGAGTTTGATGGTTGCTGGGAAGAAGCTGTTCTTGAACCTGGTGGTCGTGGATTTCATACTCATGCACCTTCCCCCTAATGGCAGGAGCAAAATGAGAGTTTGAACAGGGGTGTGTGGGTATGTGGTGATGTTAGCTGCCTTTATGAGGCCGCACTTTCTAAATTGAATTGAATTGAATTGAATTGAATCAATTTTACTAGCCAAGTATGTACACATACAAGGAATTTGCCTTGGTGCTTTGCTTGCAAGTAACAACACGATATACAGTAAACAATTAAAAATAAAACATTATAATTGAAACATGTGAAGAATGAAATAACATACCAGAGCACAAGGAGGCTACAGACTTTTGGCTGTTGAGTAGAGCTACTGCTCGTGGAATAAAACTGTGGCAGCTTTGACAGTCCGGAGTCGCCTTCCACAGGGAAGTGATTCAAAGAGTTTGTGGCCAGGGTGAGAGGGGTCTAAGATGGTCCTCCTCCAACTGATGACCTTGAACAGAGCCACAACCCTGCCGACGAGCATGTCCAAATAATCCAGCGTGTGAGAGAAATCTGGAACGATGTTTGGTGGCAGCGAATGTCTGATGTTGATGAGTACCTCTCTCATGAAAGTGATCTTTGTGGCATTTTCACAGATGACACATACGAACAAACATAGTCAAAACAGCAAGGAGCAGTACACCATGGCAGCCATCATCGGCACCACCAAAAGTGTGTGTGTGAACCCTTCGATGGTGGGGAGGTCAATAGCTTAGAGATAGAGATACAGTGCGGAAACAGGTCCTTTGGTCCACGAGTCCGCACCGACCCGTGATCCACGAACATTAACACCATTCTACGAACATAAGGGACAATTTACACTTATACCAAGACCATTAATCTACAAACCTGTAAGTCTTCGGAGTGTGGGAGGAAATGAAAGATCTCAGAGAAAACCCACGCAGGTCACGGGGAGAACGTAGAAACTCCGCACGGGCAGGACCCGTAGTCAGGATCGAACTCAGTTCTCTGGCGCTGCAAGCATTGTCAGGCAGCAACTCTACCGCTGCACCACTGTGCCACTGTCAGTACTGGTGATGGACTGCTCAATGACTACCACTCTCTGTAGTGTTCCTGTTCGTTCCTGTCAAATATCTGTCAAAAAAGCCCACCAGGTCCAAGCCAACCATCCATCACCTGGACACTAGCTGTATGATACTGTACACAATAATCGTACAGTACGCAATATCATAAGGCTGAATGGGCAGACAGTTGAGCAGGTAGAGGCCTTTAGATACCTGGGCACAGAGATTGACACCCGCCTGTCCTTCTCCCAGCACACAGACTCTGTGTACAAGAAGGCACAGCAACGCCTGTTCCTGCTGAGGAAACTCAGGAGCTTTGATGTCAGACAGGACATTTTAACAGCTGTCTATAAATCACTTATAGAATCTGTACTCACCTTTAACATCACATCCTGGTTCACCCTCACCTCTGTCAAAGACAAATCAAAGCTTTCCCGGATCATCAATCAGGCAAGCAAAATAACTGGCAAAACTCAAAATCAATTATCAGTACTCCACACTCAGGCAGTGAAAAGGAAAGCCAATCTCATTACACAGGATCCAACCCACCCCGTGCACAAGTCTTTCCAACTTCCACCATCCGCCGATATAAAGCCCCCCTATCCAAGAAAAACATCCACAAAAACTCATTCATACCCATTGCCATAAACAGCTTAAATAAAAAATGAACAATGGACAAATTAACCCTGACGCATTGTCACTTTACACGTATCCACAACTTTTTTCTTGTCTATTTTTACAGTTTTTAATCTTTATATTTGCTTTTAAGCTCGATACACACTGTGTGTGCTCGCAGAAATCTGTGTTGTATGACTACTTATCAGTACATTGTCCTGTCTGTATGTTGAGCCACGTCAAAGAAGATTTTCTGTTAGACAGACAATAAAGTTTTCTGAATCTGAATCTGAATCTGAATCTGAATCTGAATCCAGGTGTGTAATCCTGGACCCTGAAGAACATACAAACTCTGCACGGACAGCACCCGTAGTCAGGATTGACCAGGATCTCAGGCACAGTGAGTAAGCAGCTCTACCGCTGCGACCCTGTTCTGCCAGTGGCCACAATGTCCTGTGGATGACTTGTGTCATCACTTTCAGCGAGCTATGGAGTTATACCCCAATATTCTTCTGTACCTCAATGCTGCTACATTTTATTGCCATTTTCTCTCTATTTCTTACCAGAGAATGATTTCATAAGTGTGTTATTTTGCTCATAATATTTCCACTGAACATATATTTTGTCATGTGATTTCGAAGTTAAAATTGCATTTTTTTTCATGCTTTCATGCTTTTATCAGCCTACGTGTAGTTTCTGGAAATTTGATCCCAGAGCCCTCAGTTCAGTCGCATAAATGGACCACGTGCTATTTTCCTCCCCATATCTGTGTTATTTGGATGATCAGCCATGATCATATTAAATGGCGGTGCAGGCTCGAAGGGCCGAATGGCCTACTCCTGCACCTAATTTCTATGTTTCTATGTTTCTATTTCATCTATATTGTTGCAAGATTAAATATTGCTGAATGTGAGCCAGGGGGTGCAAAAGGAATTACGAGATCCCAGCCTCTCCATCAGAAGTGGTGGTGTAGCACTGACATCTCCCCCATTGCAGCGTTGGACTTTGTCTAGCGAACTAATGTGCTACAAAGCTGAGAGCAACGTGCTGCGCTCTATCCGGCCTGTCCCACCTGGGCGACATTTTGGGCGACAGCCTGAAACGAGGTTGATGCAGCGTGGTCGGGGCACGGGGTGACGTATGTGGTCACACGCGGTGTATTCCTGGCAAGCGATGTCTGCGAAGGGCGCACAGCATCGTCAAGGACTGCTCTCATCCCAGCCACAGACTGTTTACCCTCCTACCATCCGGGAGGCGTTACAGGTCTCTCCGTTGCCGGACCAGCAAGTCCAGGAACAGCTTCTTCCCTGCGGCTGTTACAATACTTAACTCTGTACCTCGGTGATTGCCAATCACCCCCCTCCCACCACACTCCTTCCCCCAGAAAAAAAAAAATTGCACTACAACGACTGTATGTACGTATATATATTTATTGCTCATATTCTATGTTCGCTCTTCTGGGGAGATGCTAACTGTATTTAGTTGTCTCTGTACTGTACACTGCACAATGACAATAAAGATTGAATCTGAATCTGAATCTTCCTGCCGCCCCTGGATTTTGGAAAGTTCACAATCTTTAGGCAACATCTGGGTGTCTTATCATGTCGTGCGCCAGGTCACACGCTGACGTATGCGGTCCTGCGGGTGGCGCCCGGTGGCGCTGACGTTAAATAAACAATTTATTTCTTTAAAAGTTATTAGTCCTTAGATTTATTGTCGATACGTTCATTTCCAATATGATTATTATACTTCGGTGTAACCTTCTTGTGTTGTGAAGGCGGGTGACACGGAGTGTCGGAGCTTGACGTGACGGTGACACAGAGTGTCGTACAACTTGATGGTTTTTAGGGCGACTATGGGCGTCTGTCATTGACGTTCGTAGTCGCCGAAAAAATCGCAAAGTGGGACAGGCCCTTTAATCTTTCCCTATTCTCCACCTATTGTATTTGAATTTGACTTGATTGTATTTATGTAAGTATTATCCGATCTGATAGGATAGCATGCAAAACTAAGCTTTTCACTATACCTCAATTGGCGTAACAATAATAAACCAAAATTTAAATCTAAACCTGAACTTTGTGCATGACCAGAATTCCTTGAGAAACAGATGTTGCTCATAGCGTCCAATGTTGGGACTTAGACTTACTGGGATTTTTCAACATTGCGCATGTTTAGACTTGGTGTAGGATCAGACGCCTTTCTCAATGCAACATGGAATAGGGGAAACTGGGCTTTTGTGTTCTTAATGATTTTGCAATGTTTAAGTTAAAACAAAAGAAGTTTTATTTTTTGTAAACTATTTACACAGAGACAGTTAAAAAAAATTCTCAATGCTTCAATAGAAGCTCCATTTCAATCGTTGCCTTCCATCAAAGTCTGTCAGGAACTCCAGAGGTGGGACTTTCATGCTACTCCAGACATCAGGACCACATCTTCCTCTTCCTGCTTGGGATTTTCACAAACATCTTTTTACTTTTCTCTTTTTCCTTTTCTTTTTGTCTCTTGCTTCAATTAAAGAATAAGGTTTGTTTACTTCAGCTCAAATCAGTTCTGTTTCATAGAAATATAGAAACATAGGTGCAGGAGTAGGCCATTTGGCCCTTTGAGCCAGCACTGCCATTCAATATGATCATGGCTGATCATCTAAAATCAGTACTCCGTTCCTGCTATTTCACCATATCCCTTGATTCCTTTAGCTCTAAATGCTCTCTTGAAAACATCCAGTGAATTGGCCTCCACTGCCTTCTGTGGCAGAGAATTCCACTGATTCACAACTCTCTGGGTAATTTTTTTTCCTCAACTCAGTCCTAAATGGCCCCTTATTCTCAAACTGTGACAACTGGTTCTGGACTCCCCCTTTTTGACCAATCTGCCTGTGTTGATGGTCCAATGGTACTTTATTCAATGGTACTTACTTCATTATCATTAATGTTTTACTGCAGTCATTTACAGGATATGGGGTTTCCTCCAAAGACACAATAGTCCATGTATTGAAGATACTCTCACAATGCTGTTGGGCATTTAGGAGGAGGACATTTGGAAACAAGTGGTGGGGAAAATGTAACGTATTTATAACATGCTTTTGAAGATAATTCACTTCATAACTTGTTGACATTTTTATTAAGTTTGTTCAACTGAATTTATTGAAATCGGGTATTTGACCCTTGAACGGAGAAATTGTATCCTATACCTGAACATCTCATGAATGCAGTATTAACATTTAGCTTCTATTCTCAACAATTATACTCTGCATCCTGTGGCTACCTCTTTGTTCCAACTATGGTGATCATTTTCTGATGTTCTATAGATTCTGGATGAGTTCCTGTGGATTGGAGAGTAGTTAATGTCATCTCACTTTTCCAGACAGGAGGGAGAGACAAAGCAGGGAATTGTAGACCAGTTAGCCTGACATCGGTGGTGGGGAAGATGCTGGAGTCGATTATCAAATATGTAATAGCGGTGCATTTGGATAGCAGTAACAGGATCAGTCCAAGTCAGCAAGGATTTACGATGGGGAAATCATGCTTGACAAAGTATAGATGCATAGATACATAGATAAGTAGATAATAGATGGAGGAGTAGGCCATTCGGCCCTTTAAGCCTCAGCACCGCCATTCAATGTGATCATGGCTGATCATCCACAATCAGTACCCCGTTCCTGCCTTCCCCCATACCTCTTGATTCCACTAGCCCTAAGAGCTCTATCAAACTCTCTTTTGAATGCGTGATGCAGCCTCCACTGCCTTCTGAGGCAGAGAATTCCACAAATTCACAACTCTCTGTGTGAAAAAGTTTTTCCTCATCTCAGTTCTAAATAGTCTACCCCTAATTTTTAAACTGTGGCCCTGGTTCTGGACTAACCCAACATCGGGAACATGTTTCCTGCATCTAGTCTGTCCAATCCCTTAAGAATTGTATATGTTTCCATAAGATCCCCTCTCATCCTTCTAAATTCCAGTGAATACAAGCCCAGTCGCTCCATTCTTTCATCATATGACAGTCCCGCCATCCCAAATTAACTTTGTGAACCTATGCTGCACTCCCTCAATAGCAAGTATGTCCTTCCTCAAATTAGGGGACCTAAACTGCACATAATACTCCAGGTGTGGTCTCACCAGGGCCCTGTGCAACTGCAGAAGGACATATTTGCCCCTATACTCAACTCCTCTTGTTATGAAGGCCAACATGCCATTCGCTTTTTTCACTGCCTGTTGTGCCTGTTTACTTACTTTCAGTGACTGATGTACTAGGACACCCAGGTCTCATTGTACTTCCCCATTTCTTAACCTAACACCAATCAGATAATAATCTGCCTTCCCGTTCTTGCCACCAAAGTGGATAACCTCACATTTATCCACATTATACTGCATCTGCCATGCATCTGCCCACTCAGCCAACCTTTCCAATGACTCTGCATCCTCATAGCACCCTCCTCACAGATCACACTGCCTTTGTGTCATCTGCAAATTTGCTAATGTTGCTTTTAATTCCTTCATCTAAATCGTTAATGTATATTGTAAATAGCTGTGGTCCCAGCACAGAGGTTTGCAGTACCCCACTAGTCACTGCCTGCCATTCTGAAAGGGACCCGTTAATCCCTACTCTTTGTTTCCTGTCTGCCAAACAATTTTCTATCCATGTCAATACCCTACCTCCAATACCAAGTGCCCTAATTTTGCCCATTAATCTCCTGTGTGGGACCTTATCAAAGGCTTTCTGAAAGTCCAGGTACACTACATCCACTGACTCTCCCTTGTCCATTTTACTTGTTACATCATCAAAAAATTCCAGATGATTTGTCGAGCATGATTTCCCCCATCGTAAATCCATACTGACTTGGACCGATCCTGTTACTGCTATCCAAATGCGCTGTTATTACATCTTTGATAATTGACTCCAGCATCTTCCCCACCACTGATGTCAGGCTAACTGGTCTATAATTCCCTAGTTTGTCTGTCCCTCCTTTCTTAAAAAGTGAGATAACAGGAGCCACAGTTTATGAATAAGGGGTAGGCCATTTAGAACTGAGATGAGGAAAAACTTTTTCACCCAGAGAGTTGTGAATTTATGGAATTATCTGCCTCAGAAGGCAATGGAGGCCGATTCACTAGGTGCATTCAAAAGATAGTTAGATAGAGCTCTTTTGGCTAGCGGAATCAAGGGGTATGGGGAGAAGGCAGGTACAAGGTACTGATTGTGGATGATCAGCCATGATCAAATTGAATGGCTCGAAGGGTCAAATGGTCTACTCCTGCAATTATTTTCTATGTATCTATGTATTTACACTAGTCCCACCTGCCCCCACTTGGCCCACATCCCTCTAAACCTGTCCTATCCAGGTACCTGCCCAATGTCTCTTAAATGTTAAGATAGTACTGGTGTCATGGTACACCAGTCATTGAAAGTAGGAATGCAGGTGCAGCAGGCAATGAATAAGGCAAATGGTATGTTAGCATTCATAGGAAAAGGTTTTGAGTATAAGAGCAGGGAGGTTCTACTGCAGATGTACAGGGTATTGGTGAGACCACACCTGGAGTATTGCATACAGTTTTGGTCTCCTAATCTGAGGAAAGACATTCTTGCCATTGAGGGAGTACAGCGAAGGTTCACCAGACTGATTCCCGGGATGGCAGGACTTTCATATGAAGAAAGACTGGATAGACTCGGCTTGTTCTCGCTAGATTTTAGAAGATTGAGGGGGGATCTTATAGAAACTTATAAAATTGTTAAGGGGTTGGACAGGCTAGATGCAGGAAAATTATTCCCGATGTTGAGGAAGTCCAGAACTAGGGGTCACAGTTTAAGGATAAGAGGGAAGTCTTTTAGGACCGAGATGAGAAAATCATTTTTTACACAGAGAGTGGTGAATCTGTGGAATTCTCTGCCACAGATGTAGTTGAGGCCAGTTCATTGGCTATATTTAAGAGGGAGTTAGATGTGGCCCTTGTGGCTAAAAGGATCAGGGGGTATGGAGAGAAGGCAGGGATGGGATACTGAGTTGGATGATCAGCCATGATCATATCGAATGGCGGTGTAGGCTCGAAGGGCCGAATGGCCTACTCCTGCACCTATTTTCTATGTTTCTATGTTTCTATTCCTCTCGTGATCTTGTGCACATCTCTAAGGTAACCCCTCATCCTCCTGCGCTCCAAGGAATAAAGTCCTAGCTTGCTCAGGAGAGTGAAGACCTATAGAGAGTGAAGACCTCACTAGTTGAAGATATTCGCACAATTCTTATTGGGCAGGGAGTTCCAGGCCAACCCAGTTAATTTGCACATTTTTATGATACATAAAGAAAATATTGCTCAGATTTTACATAAAATTCCATTACATAAAGCAATATAATATTGCAATAGAACTTCAATACCTCAAAACCTATGCCTTAGACTTGTAAAATATTCTAATAGCCCTGCCACATTTTCATGTTTTATAAGTACCAATTGGATTGAAGAAGACAAGGAAAGGAAGAATTATTACAAAAATGTCAAAACAAAAAAGACCATTATAAATAGAATATATTATGAAAGGGGAATTATCTCAAAGCTGGAACATCTTTATTGTAAAAGTAAATACATTCTGGGATGATTTTTAGTGAGTCATAACATTTGATTGATGAAACCTGTTACCCTTTGCCATTTGAAGACTAACAGCAACAAAGGAATCCGAGATGCCTCAGAGATTCATATATCTGATCCAATTCAATGGAGCACTATCCCGATCTGCACCATTCATTGGCACCTAGGTTAAAATGCTGGAGCGCCCTGCCTCTCAAAAACAGTGGGAGAATCTTCACCACAGGGTCTTCAATAGTTCGAGGAGGCAGCTCTTGGCCATATTCACAAGGGTATTCAGGGATGAGAAATAAATTCTGGCTTTGCTAACAATGTATTTACCCCGAAACTGAATGACGAAAATATATTGTTCAAGGCAGCAGCAATTAAAGGATACCTATGCTCAGCCTCTCAAATTCCACACTTGTTGTTTGTGTTTTCATATTCTCTTTATAATATATTTACTTCTTTTATGGGCTATCCTGGGTGTAAATGTCTTATTTATAAATGTTATTACAGGTGTCAGAGGTTATGGGAAGAAGGCAGGAGAATGGGGTTAGGAGGGAGAGATAGATCAGCTGTGATTGAATGGTGGAGTAGATTTGATGGGCCGAGTGGCCTAATTCTACTCCTATTCCTTATGACCTTATGACATTATTTGCTAAAATGCCATCATAATGGAAAATAAATGTCAACTTCCCTGCAAGTTGATGAGATGTCTTTTATATTTGATGTGTGCTAATTATATCATACTTTGTAACTGCATTTGGTTTTTTTTTCCTCCAATTCTAATTTACATAGAAACATAGAAATTAGGTGCAGGAGTAAGCCATTCGGCCCTTCGAGCCTGCACCGCCATTCAATATGATCATGGCTGATCATCCAACTCAGTATCCTGTACCTGTCTTCTCTCCATACCCCCTGATCCCTTTAGCCACAAGGGCCACATCTAACTCCCTCTTAAATATAGCCAATGAACTGGCCTCAACTACCTTCTGTGGCAGAGAATTCCAGAGATTCACCACTTTCTGAGTGAAAAATGTTTTTCTCATCTCAGTGCTAAAAGATTTCCCCTTTATCCTTAAACTGTAACCCCTTGTTCTGGACTTCCCCAACATCGGGAACAATCTTCCTGCATCTTGCCTGTCCAACCCCTTAAGAATGTTGTAAGTTTCTATAAGATCCCCCCTCAATCTTCTAAATTCTAGCGAGTACAAGCCGAGTCTATCCAGTCTTTCTTCGTGTGAAAGTCCTGACATCCCAGGAATCAGTCTGGTGACCCTTCTCTGTACTCCCTCTATGGCAAGAATGTCCTTCCTCAGGTTAGGAGACCAAAACTGTACGCAAAAATTTAGAAATTATGTTCAACACAAATATTATTTTTGTGATTATTAATTATAGAATTATTGATTACAACTACAGCCAAGTTAACCTGTAAATATCAATATCTAAATACAATACTCTGCATGTTTTTAGGATTCTCTGGACAAATAATTCAGTTATTTGGTCACTACATCAATTTGACAGGCACTGCAATTGACTGTCAACACTACTAAAGCTGAGACTTTGCATGAGCAAAGTCATAGGTTGGAAAGGGCAACTTGTCATGGCATTTTATTTGTGATAAATTCACTACAATGCAGGCTGGAAAACCAACTGTGAGGCCTGTATCTGTAGCTTTCATTTACTATCTCTCTCCCTCTCTCAGAAACACTCGTGATGCACACACACAAACACACACGCACGCACACACGCATGGTGTGTTACCTTAGGTGTGTTTCTCTTTATAGTCTGTTATTCCTTTCGCTGTTTCAAGAGCCATGAGTGTTAAATTGTCATATGTACCAAAATAAAACAGACTAGTGAAATTCTTACTTGCAACAGCAAAACAGGTCTGTAAACTTAGTACATATAGATAACATAATAATGAAAAAAATAATACATGCAAAATACACAATATCAATGCAAAAAACCCCGAAGCCCCTAGTGCGACCAAGACAGCTCGTAGTTTGTAGTTTTGTTGGTGATGGAGTGTTCAAGAGCCTGATGGCTGGAGGGAAAAAGCTGTTCCTGAACCTGGAGGTCAGGGTTTTCAGACTGTATTACTGTCATGTCAGGAGGTGTGCAATTCCAACTGTGGACATGTTTCACACTTTTTCCATTTAAGTTCACTTAGTGCCACTTCCCTAAACTGTTCACTCTTACGTCCCGGAGTTTAAGGCATTTCTGGTTTTTATCATACCATTGTGACAAAATTGTGCTTCTGGACAAAATTCCAACATGCTTGGCCATGTTAAATGGTGATACATAAACATAGAAACATAGAAATTAGGTGCAGGAGTAGGCCATTCGGCCCTTCGAGCCTGCACCGCCATTCAATATGATCATGGCTGATCATCTAACTCAGTATCCCGTACCTGCCTTCTCTCCATACCCTCTGATCCCCTTAGCCACAAGGGCCACATCCAACTCCCTCTTAAATATAGCCAATGAACTGGCCTCGACTACCCTCTGCGGCAGAGAGTTCCAGAGATTCACCACTCTCTGTGTGAAAAAAAGTTCTTTTCATCTCAGTTTTAAAGGATTTCCCCCTTATCCTTAAGCTGTGACCCCTTGTCCTGGACTTCCCCAACTTCCGGGAACAATCTTCCTGCATCTAGCCTGTCCAACCCCTTAAGAATTTTGTAAGTTTCTATAAGATCCCCTCTCAATCTCCTAAATTCTAGAGAGTATAAACCAAGTCTATCCAGTCTTTCTTCATAAGACAGTCCTGACATCCCAGGAATCAGTCTGGTGAACCTTCTCTGCACTCCCTCTATGGCAATAATGTCCTTCCTCAGATTTGGAGACCAAAACTGTATGCAATACTCCAGGTGTGGTCTCACTGCAGTAGAACCTCCCTGCTCCTATACTCAAATCCTTTTGCTATGAAAGCCAACATACCATTCGCTTTCTTTACTGCCTGCTGCACCTGCATGCCTACCTTCAATGACTGGTGTACCATGACACCCAGGTCTCGCTGCATCTCCCCCTTTCCCAATTGGCCACCATTTAGATAATAGTCTGTTTTCCCGTTTTTGCCACCAAAATGGATAACCTCACATTTATCCACATTATACTGCATCTGCCAAACATTTGCCCACTCACATCATATGAATACACATCATATGGTTTCATTATGCTTGTAATCAACACTTACTGATGAATTGGGGATGACTTGCTGAAAGGCAAGAATATGTAATACATATAGTGTTAGATTTATGACAAACAAAAGCATTTGCAAGCATGTAAATATGATTTATGATGCTCCTATTAGTGGACAATGTTCAGAAGTGAGATGACCTTTTCACTGCAACAGTCAATTGATTCTGAAAAGGTTGTGGTAAAAGATCCATCAGTGGGGTATGAAGATATGAACCATAAAATATAGGCTCAAAAATTCTGACAATTCCCTTTCAACCCAGAAGAGAGAAGGAGAGCACAGAATATTTCAAGCATGTTTTCCTGTACAGTTTTAGATGATTTTTTAATGGTTATTCCAGAACTAATTAAAAAGGTATGGAGATGGAAAATGTGGAAAATTGAAATAAAACCAGGGAATTGCAGAAAACTTGCTACATCCACATCTGAAAGAGAAACATGAGAATGCTCTACAGTTAATTTCAATGAAGGGTCATTCAAAATGTTAATAGGCTTTATTCTTCAGTCTTATCAAATTAAAATCTCTGGTAAGGTAGCCAAGGGAGCAATGTTTGTCCTAGTTTAGAGGATATGAGATAATTTGAGTTGAAATAACAGGTTTGCTGCTGAGGCAAGACTGGGTGAGTTGGTAAGATATGAGAAAGATGCCAAGGATCTGGTAAGGAAACTAAACAGATTAACTGAATAAACAAGAAGACGGCAGATGGGCATAATGTGGAAAAATGCAAGTTATTCAAGGGAAAAGGAAAACCATTTATTTTAAATAAGTGAGTATCTTAGTGCACAGAAAGATCTGCACGAGGTACTGTTCCTCTGGATTATGTTTGGAAATGGGAAGGGGAATTAAAATGGTTTGAAACTGTGAAACTCCAGGTGACCATTGAGGTCAGCGCAGTTGCAGCTGGTTCCTCTGTGCTCCGTCTCACTGATGGAGAGGGTGGTCAACCCTCTGACTAAATAAATTACTCCTCATCTCCATTCTTAAAAGTATGTATATTTATTCTGAGACTATGACCTCTGATTCCAGACTCTACTACTGGGGGAAACATCCTGTCCACATCCACTCTATCCAGGCCTTTCGCTATTTCACTCTATCCTGACCGTACCAGACTATGGGATTTCCCCTCATCCTACTAAACTGCAGCGAATACAGGCCCCGTGCCAGCAAACGCTCACCACCTATATTAACCTAATCATCCCCGGGGTCATTCTTGTAATCTTCCTTTGGACCCTCTCCAACGGCAGCACAACCTTCCTCAGATATGCTCATTTGAAGAGTAACTAAAGGGCCTGTCCCACTTGTATGCGATTTGGAGTTTCGCGAGACCAACCGGAAGCGGAGTTCACGCTAAGTTTGCGCTAAGTTCGCCCGTGACATAATTTTCATCAGTCTTACAAATCAGCTGGGCACGACTGAATTTGGGCGTCGCACAGCGTCGGGCAGTGACGTCATCACGTAACGCCACGCCAGGCGGTGACGTCATCATGCAATGCCACGTGCTAGGCGTACGCCGTCAAGACGCTGCGTACGCCATCAAGACGCTGCGTACGATGTCAAGACACTGCGTACAAACACAATGGGCCTGCGTGCGTACGTGGGCCGACAGACCGTTGGCGCATGAAGATTTCGGTCACTGCAGGAATTTTGGAGCCCCGCGCGATGTCGAGACCTGCCCCGCACAACTCCGCGCTTCTAAGTGGGACTGGCCCCGCGCGGCCATATGGTGCCCGTACGCCTCAAGCGACCACGAGGTCATGTAATTTGCGAGCCAAGGTCGCGTAAGTGGGACAGGCCCTTAATGCAATAGATGAGACTGGAGGAGGTGCACAGAAATCCAAGTCTCACCACAAATGGTTGATTAGGTTCCTGCATGGAGGTGAGAGAGGAGATGTCGGGGCAGATGTTAAATCTCTTACAATTGCAGGAGAAAGTGTCTGAGGAGAGGGAAGGAGAGCGATTCCAATTGGAACTGTCAAATGAACGGCCGAGTGGCTGGCTTGAGACTGTATGGAGCTATAGAGTTCATCTGTTCATGAGTATGATTTCAAACCAATAGTTTGGAATGGAGACATGACAAAGACTCAATTTAGAATGAAGACAAATGAGCAATCAATTTATTGTTTGTTGACATCCACTTAAAAAAAAGCCTAAATCATGTTCGCTGGAAAAATAAGACAAATTCCACAACACATGATTCCCTTAAAAACAAGAGCATAAAACACCAAGACATACACTATTTTTACAGCAATAAATATGCAGTTCCTTCATTATTCACCCTATTAGCCAGTTCATTGAGTTAGATGTGGCCCTTGTGGCTAAAGGGATCAGGGGGTATGGAGAGAAGGCAGGTACAGGATACTGAGTTGGATGATCAGCCATGATCATATTGAATGGCGGTGCCGGCTCGAAGGGCCGAATGGCCTACTCCTGCACCTGTTTTCTATGTTTTCTATTAGCACTTTATAAGTACTTTTACTAGAGGAATACAGTAGTTTAAGAAGGTGGCTCGCCATCATCTTGTCAATGTCAATTAGAGATAAACAAGTAACTAACTTTGCCAGAAATATCCATGTCTGGAAAATTAATATCATAATAATTCTGCTTATAGGAATGTAACATTATTAACTTGATTCAATCAATGCTAACTAGATTAGAAACATAGAATAGAAACATAGAAACATAGAAACATAGAAATTAGGTGCAGGAGTAGGCCATTCGGCCCTTCGAGCCTGCACCGCCATTCAATATGATCATGGCTGATCATCCAACTCAGTATCCCGTACCTGCCTTCTCTCCATACCCCCTGATCCCTTTAGCCACAAGGGCCACATCTAACTCCCTCTTAAATATAGCCAATGAACTGGCCTCAACTACCCTCTGTGGCAGAAAGTTCCAGAGATTCACCACTCTCTGTGTGAAAAAAGTTCTCCTCATCTCGGTTCTAAAGGATTTCCCCCTTATCCTTAAGCTGTGACCCCTTGTCCTGGACTTCCCCAACATCGGGAACAATCTTCCTGCATCTAGCCTGTCCAACCCCTTAAGAATTTTGTAAGTCAAAGAACCAAACGAATCATGGAGAAGTAGAAGAAGGAGGAGGCCATTTGACCCCTTGAGCCTGATCTATCATTCAATAAGATCATAACACAAACTGCTGGAAGAACTCGGCAGGTCAGGCAGCACCTGTGGAGGTAATGATCTGGCGATGCTTTGGGTAGGGACCCTTATTCAGATTGAAGAAGAGTCCTGATCTGAAATACCACCTGTCCATTCCCTCCACAGATGCTGCTGAATTCCTCCAGCACTTTGTGTTTTGTTCAAGACCCCAGCATCTGCAGTTCCTTATGCTGGTCATTTATTTCAGTACCAAACTCTGGATATGTCCTCCTTTCCCTCTATGCATTTGTTGTCTATAAATCTATCCACCTGCTCCATAAGTCAGTCTCTGCAGCATTACAGTACGTGATAGAGAACTCTAAGGTTTCCCACAATTTCTCCGCATCTCATTTGTAAAAGACCAGTCCCATATCCGCCCCCAGTTCTGGACTCCTGAGCCTGGAAAACATTATACTTGCAGAAATCAGCACCCTGACAGCATTTAGTAGAGTTCAACAACATCACCACTCATTCATGCAAACTCTACTGAAAACAGATCTAGTTTATCAATCCTCTTCTTCATCTAAATCACTACTTGTCTATAAATCAATTTTCAATTCATGCCAGTATATTATCTCCACACATGCTTTGTATTGTGCACATTATCCTCTTACCTGGTTCTGTATTAAAAATCTTTCAGAAATCTAAAAACAAATGATGTACATGTGAAGTCTAGAAACAAGGAACTGGAGATGCTGGTTTATTAAAGAGGACACGAAGCACTGAAATTGCTCAGCGGGTCAGGCAGCATCTCAGAGAACATGGATTAGCAATGTTACAACATTTTGAGATTTTAAAAATCAAGTCTGCAATTTATTCCATCAGATAAAGCATAAAAATAAGTTTAATTTGACACCTAATTCACTTTCATATCTCAAGTAATAAAAAAGTTATGGCCATTTTCATACTCGGAAATTAGCATCTTGTTCCCTATTGATTTTCTATGGACATAACAAAAAAGCTGTGATCATGGACAGTCAAAAGCCCATAACCTTCTTAAAAATTAAGAGAACTGAATGAAATTTTCAGTTATCATAGATTGAACCATTCTGAAACAAATATAAAATAATCTTACTTGGATGACCTGAAATTAAAGCATATAATTAGTTAGTTACCCAATTGTAGCTAATTTCAAACTTCAACCGTGCATAGTTCCTTGAAGGTGGAATCTCATATAGATAGGGTGGTAAAGACAGCTTTTGGTATGCTAGCCTTTATAAATCAGAGCATTGAGTATAGAAGCTGGGATGTAATGTTAAAATTGTACAAGGCATTGGTGAGACCAAATCTGGAGTATGGTGTACAATTTTGGTCGCCCAATTATAGGAAGGATGTCAACAAAATAGAGAGAGTACAGAGGAGATTTACTAGAATGTTGCCTGGGTTTCAACAACTAAGTTACAGAGATAGGTTGAATAAGTTAGGTCTTTATTCTCTGGAGCGCAGAAGGTTAAGGGGGGACCTGATAGAGGTCTTTAAAATGATGAGAGGGATAGACAGAGTTGATGTGGACAAGCTTTTCCCTTTGAGAATAGGGAAGATTCAAACAAGAGGACATGACTTCAGAATTAAGGGACAGAAGTTTAGGGGTAATATGAGGGGGAACTTCTTTACTCAGAGAGTGGTAGCGGTGTGGAATGAGCTTCCAGTGGAAGTGGTGGGGGCAGGTTCATTGGTGTCATTTAAAAATAAATTGGATAGGCATATGGATGAGAAGGGAATGGAGGGTTATGGTATGAGTGCAGGCAGGTGGGACTAAGGGGGAAAAAAATTTGTTCGGCACGGACTTGTAGGGCCGAGATGGCCTGTTTCCGTGCTGTAATTGTTATATGGTTGTTATATGGTTAATTACTAGATCTAAACATCTATCCATTTCTTAATAAATGATTAACATTTTTAAATAGCCTAAGTGTCCAAATAATATTCACAAAAAATTCACAATAAAACATGATTTTTAAATCTCATTTACATCAATTTATAGGCCAAATGGAAGGAATTTAGTGTTCAATTGCTGTGAATTAAAGTCCATTTAAATCAGCTTTCTAGTGGGTTCCTGAGAACGCGCTAGTTTAGAACGTTCACATTGCGCTAGATTTGTGCCCTCAAATGCCCAGAAAAATACTGCGGGATATAAAGAGCCCAAAATGAGCTACTCGCTATAGAAAACTTTATATACAGGGTTCTTAAGAAGCCCCTTTTAATGTAAAAATAAGGTACATACCTTTAATTGTTTGCTTTATAAAACCCTGGGGCTGCGAGAGGTCGCGGGTTTAGAGAGTGATTTTAAAACTACTGTAACTATTATACAAGGCCATAAAAACTAATAATACCTTTTGCGACGGGGTCTTTCAGCGATTTTTCGTTAATGATTTACTAGGCTGAACATTTTCGATTGCAACAGCCTAGTAAAAATCGCGTTTTAAACCCGCCCCCTCTAAACAGCGGCAAAATCACACACACGGGGCTGGGGCAGATTCTCAGCCACGATTTAGGTAGGTTTTGTAACATACCTACATGGATAGGTGATGTTTAAAGTTGGAACACTTCTATTATTCGAACAAAGCAAGACTAAAACATATTGCGATACAAAAGGAATCGGAGGGTCTAAGTCTCAAAAGGACAACATATTAGCAATTGATTACTATCTAAATGGCGTCAAGTTGGGAAAAGGGGAAGTACAACGGGATCTGGGGGTCCTTGTTCATCAGTCTATGAAAGTAAGCATGCAGTTACAGCAGGCAGTGAAGAAAGCGAATGGCATGTTGGCCTTTATAACAAGAGGAATCGAATATAGGAGCAAAGAGGACCTTCTGCAGTTGTACAGAGCCCTAGTGAGACCACACCTGGAGTATTGTGTACAGTTTTGGTCCCCTAATTTGAGGAAGGACATTCTTGCTATTGATGGAGTGCAGCGTAGGTTTACAAGGTTAATTCCCGGGATGGCGGGTCTGTCATATGCTGAGAGAATGGAGCAACTGGGCTGGTACACTCTGGAATTTAGAAGGATGAGAGGATATCTCATTGAAACATATAAATATTGTTAAGGGTTTGGACACGCTAGAGGCAGGAAACATGTTCCCGATGTTAGGGGAGACCAGAACCAGGGGCCCCAGTTTAAGAAGAAGGAGTAAGCCATTTAGAACGGAGACGAGGAAAGATTTTTTCTCACAGAGAGTGGTGAGCCTGTGGAATTCTCTGCCTCAGAGGGTGATGGAGGCAGGTTCTCTGGATGCTTTCAAGAGAGAGCTAGATAGAGCTCTTAAAAATAGCGGAGTCAGGGGATACGGGGAGAAGGCAGGACAGGGTACTGTTTGGGGATGATCAGCCATGATCACATTGAATGGTGGTGCTGGCTCGAAGGGCCAAATCCATACTCCTGCACCTATTGTCTATTAGGAATGCGAATAGAATCCTGGCTGTTGCTAAAAGGAGTCTGTAATATACCAGCAGGGAAATTGTGATGCAATTTTACAAGATCTGGTGAGATAGCTACCTGGAGAACTGTGTACCAGCTCTGGTCACCATGTTTAAAGAATAATGTACTTGCATTGGGGGCAGAGCAAAGAAAATTCACTGGGTTGATTGCTGAAGTGACAGTGTTGAAATATATATAGAGGATTTGAGCAGATGAAGCCTATTGGAGTTCAGATGATTACGAGGTGATCCTATTGAAACGTGTGAAGAAGAATGTGAAGAAGAAGTCAAGGTGGACACTGGAAGAATGTTTCCCCAGAGGAATACTTATAACTGCTAGATATAATTTCAGATGAGGGGGTCACCGATTTAAGACAAAGAGGAAGATACATTTCTTCTCTCAGAGAGATGTGAGCCTTTGGAATCCTCTGCTACAGAGATCTGGGAAGGATGAGTGAATATATGCAAAGCAGACATTGACAGATACTTCAATTAAGGTATAGGGAGAGAGTGCTGTTGTGACTAAGACTACCTCACATGGGTAGTTTACAAGAATGATCCCAGAAATGAGTAGGTTAACCTATGATGAGCGTTTGTCGGCACTGGGCCTGTACTCACTGGAGTTTAGAAGAATGAGGGGGGGGGGGGAACCTCATTGAAACATACAGAATAGTGAAAGGCCTGGATCGAGTGGATGTGGAGAGGATGTTTCCACTAGTGGGAGAGTCTAGGACTAGACGTCATAGAATTAAAGGATGTTCCTGTAGGAAGGAGATGAGGAGGAATTTCTTTACTCAGAGGGTGGTGAATCTGTGGAATTCTTTGCCACAGAAGGATGTGGAGGCCGAGTCAGTGGATATTTGTAAGGCAGAGATAGATTCTTGATTCTTGATACTAGTACAGGTATCGGAGATTATGGGGAGAAGGCAGGGGAATGGGGATAGGAGGAGAGATAGATCAGCCATGATTGAATGGTGGAGTAGGCTTGTTTGGCTGAATGGCCTAATTCTACTCCTGTTCCTTATGACCTTATGAGCTCAGCCATGGTCCTATTGAAAGACAGACGAGGCTCAAGTAGCCAAATAGCATATACTTTCCCCTGTTTCTTAAGTTCTGATGAATGGGATACCATAAAGGAACAGGTGTTATATGACATTATGTGATAGAACAGTTGTACAAAACTAAAACTCTTGTTGGGCAATGTGTTCTTTAATACTACACAGGACTACACCACCTTGAAGTTGCGTTTGCTGGAAGAGAAGCAACTTTCCAATCTTGCGTTGGATATACGGGGGCTTAAGGTGGGCAAATCGTACAGGACTGACCATTCCACTGATTATGAAGGAAGGAACTGCAGATGTTGGTTTATACCAAAGACAGAACCTTCTTCAGACTGAAAGATAGAGGTGGGGAGGGGAAATTGGTGGCAAGAAAAGGCCAGAACAGAAATGGGGCCAGCAACACACGACCTCAGGAAATGTGGGTAAACAAAAATGCTGGAGAAACTCAGCGGGTGAGGCAGCATCTATGGAGCGAAGGAATAGGTGACGTTTCAGGTCAAGACCCTTCTTCAGACTGATGAGGGGGCGGGGGGCGGGAAGAAGAAAGGAAGAGACGGAGACAGTGGGCTGTGGGAGAGCTGGGGAAAGGGGAGGGGAAGGAAGGAGAAACCAAGGACTACCTGAAATTGGAGAAGTCAATGTTCATACCGCTAGGGTGTAAACTACGCAAGCAAAATATGAGGTGCTGCTCCTCCAATTTGCGGTGGGACTCACTCTGGCCGTGGAGGAGGTCCAGGACAGAAAGGTTGGATACGGAATGGGAGGGGGAGATGAAGTGCTGAGCCACAGGGAGATCGGGTTCGTTTACGCGAACTGTGCGGAGGTGCTGGGCGAAGCGATTGCCAAGCCTGCGCTTGGTCTCACCGATGTAGAGCAGCTGACATCTAGAGCAGCGGATGTAATAGATGAGGTTGGAGGAGGTGCAGGTGAACCTCTGCCGCACCTGGAAAGACTGCTTGGGTCCTTGGATGGAGTCGAGGGGGGAGGTTAAGCGACAAGTGTAGCATTTCCTGCGGTTGCAAGGGAAAGTACCAGGGGAGGGGGTAGTTTGGGTGGGAAGGGGTGAATTGACCAGGGAGTTGCGGAGGGAGCGGTCTCTGTGGAAAGCCGGAAGGGGAGGAGATGGGAAGATGTGGCCAGTGGTGGGATCCCATTGGAGGTTGCGAAAATGTTGGGGGATTATCTGTTGTATGTGACGGCTGGTGGTGGACTCTGTCCTTGTTACGAGTGGGGGGATTGGGGAGTGAGAGCGGAACTACGGGATATAGAAGAGACCCTGGGAGAACCTCATCTATAGTCGATGAGGGAAACCCCCGTTCCCTAAAGAATGAGGACATCTCCGATGCCCTGGTTTGGAACACCGCATCCTGGGTACAGATGCTACGCAGACCCTTCTACAGAAGGACTCGACCCTGAAAGGTCACCCATTCCTTTTCTCCAGAGATGCTGTCTGACCCATGGAGTTACCCCAGCTTTTTGTGTCTATCTTCAGTTTAAAGCAGCATCTGCAAATCTTTCCTCCACATTATCGGAATACATCATCGGGTTGAGAGAAACTGTGAAATATTGGATGGGATAAACATAGTAAAAGATGAAGTATTAAGGTTTTATCATCTTTGAAAATGATTAAATCAGCAGGCATGCATGCAATATATTACAGGCTGTTAAATGAAGCAATGGTGGAATTTTTAGGGGCTCTGACCACAATGTTTTAATCCTTCCTGTCTGCGAGAGTGGTCCAAGAAGGTTGTAATAAAAAGGCAGCTAATGTTGTACCATTGTTTAATAGTGGAGGACAAGAGGAACCAATTAATTACAGACCAGTTCATGTAATATCAGTGAGGGATAAATTATTGGAATCATTTCTAAATGACACATTAAACCTGCATTTAGAAAGGCACAGATTAATCAGGGTATGTTGGCATGGATTTACTAAGGAAAGTTCATGTCTGGCTAACTTGATTGAAATTTTTGAGGAGACCATGAAGAAGGTCAATGAAGGGAAATTCATTTGAAGTAGTCTACGTGATTTCAACAAAGCGTTTCAACAAAGAGTAAGGGTACCTGGCAGCATCGCAGAGAAGGGGGTGTGAAAGAGGTTACTGTTTCAGAAGCTGATAGCAGTGGGGAAGAAGCTATTTTAAGGTTTGGGCAGCTGGACTTTCAAGTTCCTGTACTTCCTCTCAAAAGGTAGAAGAGAAAAAAGGGAATAACCTTAAGTGCCTGTCCCACTTACGTGTCCTTGGCACGCATATTACGCGACCTCGTGGTCGCGTTGAGCCGAGACGGTCGAGCGAAGGTCGGCCACGATTACATGCGTACGCACAGCCGTCTGGAGCGCGTGACGTCATTTGAAGATGGACACAAAGCTGGAGTAACTCAGTGGGACCGGCAGCATCTCTGGAGAGAAGCAATGGGTGACGTTTCGTGTCGAGACCCTCTTCTTCAGTCTGAAAGTTACTCCTGCATTTCATGTCCATCTTCAATTTTCTTGGCCCTGCTCTGGGAGTAGAAGTGGGGGCGGATGCGGACCGCAACGGCCGTGAGCCCCAGGCCGAGCTCGGCGATCGTTTGCCTGCTTCTGCTGCTGTTGGAGGTGAGACATTGCATCGCGCCAGGGTCTTGGGCCTGTCCCACTTTGGCCGTCAGTTCCGCAATAGGCCGTTGGCGTGCAAAGATTTCGTTCACTGCAAGAATTTCGGAGCCCCGCGCGATGTCGGGACCGGCCCCGCACAACTCCATACCCCACCGCGCTTCTAAGTGGGACCGGCCCCACGCGGCCATACGATGCCCGTACGCCTCAAGCGACCACGAGGTTGCGTAATTTGCGAGCCAAAGGCGCGTAAGTGGGACAGGCCCTTTAATTTCTATTACTGTTGTCCAGCATGTGATGTTGATCCCTTATCCCCTGATGTTTGTCTTGCAATTCCCTTGGCCTCCTCCCTCCATTGGGTGTTGGGCAGTTGTTTTAGTCAGCGGGCATGGTGAGTTGGGTGTCCAGCAGTTGTTTTGGTAGGTAGACATGTATCACATATATTTACCCATCTACCCACTCACCTCAATAGATGCAGAATAGTCATGGCCTTAACATTAAGTTTCTACCATGAGGATATTGATGTTGGCCTTCCAATCTCCTAGTTTATGTTGCAGATCTTCTGAAGAAAGTGGCAATGCTGGTGTTCAAGGATTTTAGGAATTTTAGGGACCCAAGTCTCTCAGCCACAGAGAACAGAGATTATCACTGCAATGTAAACTTGACGTTCAAGGGTTTATTTATTGTCACATACACCAATTGGTGCAGTGAAATTCAAGTTGCCATTGCAGCACACTAATAAGAATACAACATAAAACATAAAAACATCCCCCCCACAATGGTTCCCACTGTGAGGGAAGGCACAAAGTCCAGTCCCCATCCCATTGTCCACCCATAGTCGGGCCTACTGAAGCCTCCGCAGTCGCTGCCATGGGGCGCGATGCTTCAGGCCCTTCTCGCCGGGTGATAGAAACATAGAAATTAGGTGCAGGAGTAGAGGCCATTCGGCCCTTCGAGCCTGCACCGCCATTCAATATGATCATGGCTGATCATCCAACTCAGTATCCCGTACCTGCCTTCTCTCCATACCCCCTGATCCCTTTAGCCACAAGGGCCACATCTAACTCCTTCCTAAATATAGCCAATGAACTGGCCTCAACTACCTTCTGTGGCAGAGAATTCCAGAGATTCACCACTCTCTGTGTGAAAAATGTTTTGGTCCTAAAAGATTTCCCCCTTATCCTTAAGGATGCTCCAGCATCGGGAGAACCCTCTCAGCGGCTTGGGATGCCTGGAACTGCCACTTCCTTACCGGAGACTGCGGCTTTTCCGAAGCCGACAGGCCGTGCTGGACGGAGCTCCACCACTGGCGATCCCGACGAGAGATCCCAGGCTCCTGATGTTTAAGGTCAGCGCCGCCGCCGTGGCTGGCCGCTCCAGAATCCCGCAGCTCCGCGATGTCTTATATGCATTCTAATGTTGTGGTGGTTGGTCACTTGGTGTGACAGTCTGCTGTACTTGCACGAAAGCTAAATCAGAAACATATATTTTCCACTAGTGGGAGAGCCCAAGGCTAGAGGTCATAGCCTCAGAATTAGGAAAGAGATGAGGAGTTATTTCTTTAGTCAGAGGGTAAAGAATCTGTGGAATTCTGCCACAGAAAGCTGTGAAGGCCTAGTCAATGGATATTTTAAAGGCAGAGATAGATTCTTGATTTAGGGGTTGTGGGGAGAAGGCAGGAGAATGGGGTTAGGTGGGAGAGATAGATCAGCCAGGCCGAGTAGACTTGATGGGTCGAATGGCCTAATTCTGCTCCCATCACTTATGACCTTATGATATTATTAAACACCTCAGATAGTCTCCCTGTAGAGAGAGAAAGAGAATACATGTTTCAGGTCGAGAAATGAAGGGGTGAGAAAACAAATGTGCTCTACGTTGCAGAGAGTGACTGTACGTGGAACAAAATATATGTCTACGATGCAATGGAGAAGGAGGTTGCACAGGTGATCCAATCCTTTCCATCAGTCTGATACGGGATGCTAATCAAAGTCAGGTCAAAGTAGCCTTTATTGTCATTCAGACTTTTCGGTCTGAACGAAATTTTGTGCCTTGCAGTCATACATATAATAAAAATAACAATAACACACAATAAACACAAATTTAACATCCACCACAGTGAGTCCACCAGGCATCTCCTCACGGTGATAGAAGGCAAAAGTCTTAAAGTCCGTGTCTCTTCCCTCCTTGTTCTCCCTCTGCGTTGAGGCGATCCAGGCTTCCGATGTTGTGACCCCACCGGGCGATGGTAAGTAATGTCAGTCCCGCGGCTAAATCCGAGCACCGCGAACGGGCCGGTTCAAACTCCGCGGCCTGGGGCGGTTGAAGCTGCCGAAGCTGCCGCCCTCCAGTCCAGCGGACGAAGCTGTTATTCAGATTCAGATTCAATTTTAATTGTCATTGTCAGTGTACAGTACAGAGACAACAAAATGCATTTAGCATCTCCCTGGAAGAGCGACATAGCAAATGATTTGAATAAATAATAATATGTGTCCGGGGGGGGTGGTGATTGGCAGTCACCGAGGTACGTTGTTGAGTAGAGTGACAGCCGCCGGGAAGAAGCTGTTCCTCGACCTGCTGGTTCGGCAACGGAGAGACCTGTAGCGCCTCCCGGATGGTAGGAGGGTAAACAGTCCATGGTTGGGGTGAGAGCAGTCCTTGGCGATGCTGAGCGCCCTCCGCAGACAACGCTTGCTTTGGACAGACTCAATGGAGGGGAGCGAGGGACCGGTGATGCGTTGGGCAATTTTCACCACCCTCTGCAATGCCTTCCGGTTGGAGACAGAGCAGTTGCCATACCATACTGTGATGCAGTTGGTAAGGATGCTCTCGATGGTGCAGCGGTAGAAGTTCACCAGGATCTGAGGAGACAGATGGACCTTCTTCAGTCTCCTCAGGAAGAAGAGACGCTGGTGAGCCTTCTTGATCAGAGTTGAGGTATTGTGGGTCCAAGAGAGGTCATCGGAGATGTTGACTCCCAGGAACCTGAAGCTAGAAACACGTTCCACCTCCGTCCCGTTAATGTGGATGGGGGTGTGCGTGCCGCCTCTGGACTTCCTGAAGTCTACAATGATCTCCTTGGTCTTCTTGGAGTTAAGGGCCAGGTTGTTGTCAGCGCACCATGTTGCTAAGTGCTGGACCTCCTCCCTGTAGGCCAGCTCATCGTTGTTGCTGATGAGGCCAATCACCGTTGTATCATCTGCATACTTGATGATGGTGTTAGTACCATGTACAGGTGTGCAGTCATAGGTGAAGAGGGAGTAGAGGAGGGGGCTCAGCACACAGCCCTGTGGAACGCCGGTGTTTAGGGTGAGGGTTGAAGAGCTGTGCTTGTCTAACCTCACAGACTGGGGTCTGTTGGTTAGAAAGTCCAGTATCCAGTTGCAGAGGGAGGGGTCGATGCCCAGGTTACCGAGTTTGGTGATCAGTTTTGATGGTATAATGGTGTTGAATGCTGAGCTGTAATCGATGAACAGCATTCTTACGTAAGTGTCTCTGTTGTCGAGGTGGGAGAGGGCGGAGTGAAGTGCCGTTGAGATGGCATCCTCCGTACTCCTGTTCTTGCGGTAGGCAAACTGATAGGGATCCAGTGTGGGGGGTAGGCAGCTTTTGAGGTGTGCCAGGACCAGCCTCTCGAAGCACTTGGTGATGATGGGGGTAAGTGCAACTGGGCGGAAGTCGTTGAGGCTTGCCGCAGTGGAGTGTTTTGGCACTGGCACGATGGAGGTGGTTTTAAGGCAAGTGGGGACAACTGCTTGGGCAAGTGACAGGTTGAAGATGTCAGTCCAGACGTCTGTCAGCTGCACAGCACAGGCCCTGAGCACGCGCCCGGGGATGCCGTCAGGGCCAGCAGCTTTACGTGCATTAGTCCTACTCAGTGCCACGTATACGTCGTAGGGGGTATTAAGGGATGCTGTCCCATGCTGCACAATCTTGGATTGGTATTTGCATAGAAAAATGGAGAAGGGGTGGGGGACAGTGCTTGACCCAGTTTTTTCCTAGTTCAGTTTGCAAAAAGCTCAGAGAGGGACAGGAGAGGAGTTTATAGAGGAGTCAGCCCTCTATCTCTGTTCAATAACTCTGAGAATGTCAGTGTTGTATAATCCAGTTGGAATTTCTCCAGTGAATCAGATTTCAAATACACTTTTCATCGCTTCACATGTTTTACTATTAGATCCTATTGTTTAATTGTTCTTCATTTGCTTTGAATGCCAAAAAATTGGGACAAATGTTTGTTAATTCCCCCACAGTTAAGGAGTGTTGAAATTTTCTGTTATCTCATTAGGCAGTTGTTAGGACCTCATGGAAGAACTTCAGTTTCAGGAAAGATAAATAGCACATTAATTAAACCAATCCTTCAAAATGTATATCACTATTATCACTATATTTGTGTGAACGTAACTATCCTTCATTCCCCTATATTATTCAGTTTGAATGGTTTGATGAACCACTACAAACTACCTGAATGCACTACACATCTACAGAATGAATTCACTTTAGTCTGTTGCTTTTTTGGCGCAGCCAGCAAGGTGAATTTCCAACCCAATCACTGGGATGTAATTGAATAATATTTGCAAATAAATGTTATGCTAAATTTCTGGAGTCGCATATTATCAAATGAATAACTGCAATTGTGTTCAACATATCACGAGGATAGCAGAAATGAGCAGAATTGCTATTGTTCACTGAAGCTCACAATGTTTCATTCAAAATTTATCGTGCAATCTCACATTCAGTATGTATTACTCATTAGCTTCTTCAGCTCAGTTAAAATAAATGAAGCTTTCTCCATAATGACATTGTAATTGAACGTGAGAAATAAAGATATTTTATCAATATTTTAACGTGGTCTCATCCACCACCCATAAATGCTGCAACAGCTGTTTGGGCTTTTAGCCACTTAAAACAGATTACTTGTACTTTATCACATACCTTGTTCTCAGAACTCCCTGGAGATATCGAACAACAAGGTTAAAGGTTAAAGGTCTAATGTGAGATTTTTTTTTTAAACAACTAATGAAAAAAATGGAATGAAAGCACTTGTAGACTTGAATAAGATGTTCATTAGTTCCCCTGATGCAGGGCCTCATGTTCACCTGTGGCTGGTTTGCTTTTAGATTAAACACCAGACTGCATTTGTGACTTGGCATAAAGTGTGTTCATCATTTAATTCACAAATACATTTGGGAGCAATCTCTGCAGTTTGAAATGTCAAACTGGTTTCTACTTCTATCGGTTGAATTGAGAATGTATTTAATTAACAAATAAGCTTTTCATTTAAAATATGTAAACTCCAATGACCAAAAAAAAGTTACTGAATTTTAGAAGTTTCTGAATTTCTGAAGAAGGGTCCCGACCCGAAACATTGCCTATCCATGTTCTCCAGAGATGCTGTCTGACTTCAGAACTTTGTGTCCTTTTAGATTGAAGAGTGGTGAGTGGAAAGCAATATGTGAAATACTTTCAGACTTAAAAGGCTTATATTCTGTGGTGTTCTCTTGCAGTAACGTTTCCCGCTAATAAATGCTGCACGGCTTATATTTATCATAATATTCATAAATTTGTTGCTACTCGTTTTTTTTATGTTCGCTGTCAACAGGCATGTAGGTAGCATGGATGGATATCAACAGGATTGTGTCTGGGGAGTGAGGTTGCAGCTTTGGCGATGCAATTTCCATTGCACTAGTTACATAAGAACTTAGATTGGCAGCATATTTCTGGGAAAGCTCAGATAAGTCTAATGTGCTGCTGGGATTCTCTGGTTAAAAGGATTTACTGAATGCATGTCCTCCTAGCAAAATCACGGGAATCTAAGGAATGACATTCTTGCCATAGAGGGAGTACAGAGAAGGTTCACCAGACTGATTCCTGGGATGTCAGGACTTTCATATGAAGAAAGACTGGATAGGCTCGGCTTGTGCATGCTAGAATTTAGAAAATTGAAGGGGGATCTTATAGAAACGTACAAAATTCTTAAGGGGTTGGACAGGCTAGGTGCAGGAAGATTCACAGTTTAAGGATAAAGGGAAAATCTTTTAGGACTGAGATGAGAAAAACATTTTTTACACAGAGAGTGGTGAATCTGTGGAATTCTCTGCCACAGAAGGTAGTTGAGGCCACAGTTCATTGGCTAGATTTAAGAGGGAGTTAGATGTGACCCTTGTGGCTAAAGGGATCAGGGGGTATGGAGAGAAGGCAGGTACAGGATACTGAGTTGGATGATCAGCCATGATCATATTGAATGGCGAATGGTGCAGGCTCGAAGGGCCGAATGGCCTACTCCTGCACCTATGTTCTATGTTTCTATGTTTCTATGACATTGGAACTGTCCCCTTCAGAACCTCAACAGTGTGGAATCTCATCATCTGATATGGCTGGACTTGTACTTCACAATGTATTAGAGTAGACAAAAGAACTAATAGCCAAAGGAAAGCACCGGGGTAATTGTGAGCCGTATCAGGTGGCATTGTTTGTTCTTGCGACAGGTAAGTTTGACAATTTTTATGAAAGTGATAAAATATCCCACTCCTACCTTCATCCCTTTATAATGAAAATAAAGAAAATATTGCCAGTGCACAACAGAACAGGCAAACACCTGCCAATCATCAACCTGAAACATTAACTATTTCTCTCTCCACAGATGTTCCATGATCTGCTGAACATGACTAACTAACATGTTGCATAGGAAGGAACTGCAGATGCTGGTTTAAACCGAAGATAGACACAAAATGCTGGAGTAACTCAGCGGGACAGGCAGCATCTCTGGAGAGAAGGAATGGGTGACTTGGCTTGTACTCGCTAGAATTTAGAAGATTGAGGGGGGATCTTATAGAAACGCACAAAATTCTTAAGGGGTTGGACAGGCTAGATGCAGGAAGATTGTCCCCGATGTTGGGGAAGTCCAGGACAAGGGGTCACAGTTTAAGGAAAAAGGGGAATCTTTTACGACCGAGATGAGAAAAACATTCTTCACACAGAGAGTGGTGAATCTCTGGAATTCTCTGCCACAGAAGGTAGTTGAGGACAGTTCATTGGCTATATTTAAGAGGGAGTGGCCCTTGTGGCGAAAGGGATCAGGGGTTATGGAGAGAAGGCAGGTACAGGATACTGAGTTGGATGATCAGCCATGATCATATTGAATGGCGGTGCAGGCTCGAAGGGCCGAATGGCCTACTCCTGCACCTAATTTCTATGTTTCTATGTTTCGTGTCGAGACCCTTCTTCGCAATTGATTATTTTGGAAATCTCTAAACTCTCCAATATTTTCGTTCATAATAACTATACTGGTTTTTTATTGCAGTTTTGAAACAAATAAACTTGCTTTTCTCCCTTCAAATGTAAAGGTCTGCTTGCCTGTTTGATGGTGTCCACAGCTGTTGGCATCACTTAGCATTTAGCCCCACCTACTGACAGCTTTCATCCAAGATCCACATTATCCAGTGGAGAAAGCCACAGGGATGAAGCAGGCAGCCCACCCACTGGTAGTAGCTTTTGTCATTCCCAAATGGGTGGAAATGATTAAAAATGATTAGCCGACATTTATATGCTCTGAGGTAATCAATTCACTCAATGCACCATGAGGAGTAGCTTGATCCTTTTTTAACAAAAGGTTCCGCTGGTGGGGAAGTACCTGAGAAACTGGCGTGCCACTATACAGAGTCTTGTACTCACCGTAGTGTGGAATTGCCCTGCACCATATGGTGCTGCTATGAACTTATTAGCCAGCGGATTAAAAGATCCTTGCTTTTGAGGTGTTCGGTTTCCAACCGGGAGAAAGACTGACGCACGAGATTTTAGCTGCTCTACTCCAACTAACAGAGCAAAGGAAAATAGACAGTCTACCCTAGGCAAAAATTAATCCGGCCAATTTGCCAATAAATATAACTGATTTAATGCTTGGGGTTTTCAAACCAACACATGGCGCATACACACTATTATTATAACACTTCTTTTGATGTGTTTTTTTACTCATTAGGGGCCTAACCACATCCATTGTGAGACAATTGTGAACTTCCAGGGTTTTAGATAACTATTTTAGGAACATCTCATATTAATGTTTTATAATAATCACATTCTTTATCACCATGGAATTCTACGTAAATATTTATGAATTTAAAATGATAGCTGTTAGCTTTCTCTAAATATATATCTCCTTATGGAAGGAAGTGGAGAATATTAAGCATTAGCGACCGTATATTAAATACATTTACGTTATGTCGGTGGCAAAAATAAATTCAGATGACAATGTGGTAAAGCGTAAACTGCTGGAGGAACCCAATGACTTACCGTCGCCCGGTGGGGTATCGCCTCAGCGCAGAGGGAGAAGAG
The DNA here is from genome assembly GCF_028641065.1 of Leucoraja erinaceus. Lineage (NCBI taxonomy): Eukaryota > Metazoa > Chordata > Chondrichthyes > Rajiformes > Rajidae > Leucoraja > Leucoraja erinaceus. The sequence goes on from NC_073379.1 coordinate 108,088,663, forward strand.
GAGGGAAGAGACAGTAACCCTAAGATTTTTTGCCTCCATCACAGTGAGGAGGTGCCTGGTGAACTCACTGTGGTGGATGTTAATTTGTGTTTATTGTGTGTTTTGTTCTTTATTATTATATGTATGGCTGCAGGCAACGACATTTCGTTCAGACCGAAAGGTCTGAATGACAAATAAAGGATCTAAGTCTAAATCTAAGCATCGGTGGTGGGGTATGGACAGGAAATTATACTTTTTAAAGCAAAATATGAAAACCAAAATAATGAAGTATAATTTTAAACATATTATTATTTTTGTCAGAAGCACTAAGATAGTTAGAAATCTCAACAGGTTATGTGCCTAATAATATATATATATATATATAATAGATAAAAACAGTTAAAGGCAGGGATCTTCGGGATCTGTGACTGTGGTGTTTATAGAAGAAAATAATTTTATAGCCGAGCTGCCTCTCCTGGGATCTTAAGATTTGCTAATTCTTATATTTTCCTTTGGTACAGGTTTTAAAATTTAGTTGTCAGTTCCTTTGATCTGTTTGTCATTTCTGATCTCTTTATGACTTAATTACTACAATTAGGGAGATACATTATTTGTCAAAAACAATTTCCATTCTAGCCATTCAAGACTGGACGTTCCAGTTTTAACTGACCAAGTATCTAAGAATGGGTAGTCATGAGACAATTTCTTAAATACACTTGACCACCTCACGGAAAATGCTCTCTTCAATTTAAACGCTCCCCTGTGCACAATAAAACAAATTGGTCTGACACAAGGGCTTCTCACTGCCTGTACTTTATATATGACTAACATTGGCCACTACATAAAAGCAGTCAGTAAAATAGACGCCAGTGTCTAACCCATTTTTTTCAATGGTGTTAAAATGCAAATATAAAGCAGGTTACAATGGCAATTTGTTTCCATAAGGATCAATAGATTTTTAGATACTAACAGAATCCAGGTGGTGGGGAGGTAAAATGTGAGACTTTTAACATGTTTATTGCTTGTCGCAGCAGGTATGTGGCCTTCTTCTCATTCTATTTTACATGTTCCAAGACCACAGGTGAAATCTCGACATGCCTAGTGTTTAGCGGGCTTCAAAAATATCAACATTGTTAATGAAGATTCATTTTATGACACATCCCGACTACATAAATCAAGCTTATTTTTTGTTTAACCTCATTGTACGCAGGCAGACATTTATCACTTTTATTTATCGTGACTCACAAATTCACTGTAAGGACACCTTGAATTTATCATGTGTACCATGGAGTATAAATGACCCGATTATGTAAATAGTCAACAAATGGCAAAATAGATTTTAATGTATAGTGCCTACAAAGTAAAATGGTGAAAAATGGCAAAGGGCTTGTATTAAATAGGGTATTAGGAATCTTGGGAACTAAGTAAGAACAACCGCCGAGATGCACCACGTGACCCTTATTAAAGGAATATAATTGCATACATTTTTTCCAGCCTAATATTCTTAATAGTTCAATAGTGCTTTGTTTGTCACCCATGTAACTGCACAGTGAAATTCCTTTTGCACATGCTGGTGGTTATTGGTCCATTATTCAAAATCCAAAATTCTCTACAGATTGAAGGAGTAAGCTGTAAATAAGCTGTAAAGAAAACTCTCCCTCTTGCGCCTATCTACTAATCAACCCCTCTTCACATGTACCCACACCCGGTGGCTATCTCTTGCTCCATTCCTTTCCCCAACCTCCTTATAGTGGCTACGACCCCTTCATATTTTTAGTTTGGATGAAGTGCCTCAACCCAGAATCTCTACTGTCTTCTCCCTTTCACAGATGCTACCTGACTCACTGAATTCCTCCAGCAGCTATTTTTGGCTCCAAATTCCGACATCTGCAGTCTCTTGTGCTCTTTGTATATAAGATTCTCACTTTCCTTACAGAATCGCTCTTGCCTCGGTCTGAGGTGGTGTCAAGTGTCACTGCATGGAGCAGAGAAGATCATGTTCATTGATATTTAAGTTTACAGCTTTTTAACTGTTGGGGCTCCTTTCCTTCAGTTCTGAGTTTAAATACGGCCCCACTGTAAATATAAAACATTAAATATCCCATTGCACCAATAAAAATGTTATCATTTTCAATATAAACCAAGAATGAATGATCCTGCTCCCCTAACTTTATAAGTGAGCTGATGGTGGCAGCATTTTTTTTCCAGCGCTCTCTTTAATGACTGCAGGTTTGACAGTTTAGCTCTGTCAAGACTGATACTATGCTTTAGGATCTGGCTGGGAAATGGATTTGCATTCAGACAGAGTGTAGCTCTGTGCCTTGGCTGGGAATGTGGCAGTGAGCAAATTGGATAGAATGAAGGAGGGATGCGTTGCAAACTTGGCATTCAATGACAGGCAAAGTTTAAAATGTCAGTGCATTAGGCCTTTCACTGAGTCTAGAGCCAGAATCTCAAAGGTAATGTCAGGATTCAACAAGAGCCAAGTCACAGAGGAGGCTGCCAACGGCAAAGTACAATCACTTGAGTTTGGTTTGGTTTGGTTTAGTTTAGTTTAGTTTAGTTTAGTTTAGTTTAGTTTAGAGATATAGTATGGAAACAGACCCTTTAACACATTGTGTACATGCCGACCAGCAATCTCCGCACACTAAGACTATCCTACACACACTAGGAACAATTTACAATTATACCAAGGCAATAAACCTATAAATCTGTACATCTTTGGAGTGTGTGAATAAACCGGAAATCCCAGATAAATCTTCTGCAGTTGTCTAGGGCTCTGGTGAGACCACATATGGAGTATTGTGTCCAGTTTTGGTCTCATAATTTGTGGAAGGACATCCTTGTGATTGAGGCAGTGCAGTGTAGGTTCACGAGATTGATCCCTGGGATGGGAGGACTGTCATATGAGGAAAGATTGAAAAGACTAGGTTTGTAGTTTGAGTTTAGAAGGATGAGGGGGCATCTTATAGAAACATATAAAATTATTAAAGGACTGGACAAGCCAGATGCAGAGAAAATGCTCGCAATGTTGGGCGAGTCCAGAACCAGGGGCCACAGTCTTAGAATAAAGGGGAGGCCATTTAAGACTGAGGTGAGAAAAAAAAATTTCACCCAGAGAGTTGTGAATTTGTGGAATTCCCTGCCACAGAGGGCAGTGGAGGCCAAATCACTGGATGGGTTTAAGAGAGAGTTAGATAGAGTTCTAGGGGCTAGTGGAGTCAAGGGATATGGGGAGCAGGTCCAAAGATCCAATCTTTTGAGTTAATAAAGTGAAGAGTTGTGCCAGGATAAGAGTTCTGCAATTCAGCTCAAAAATAAAATAAGACAGTTCCAATGATTCTTAATGTACATCTCAAAGTAGTTTTGAACAAGTGCATTTTACACAGTTATTCTTCAGATACCATCTCTTATATAGTCTGGCTTTTGTCAAAATATTGTTAATGTTAGTGGCCTTGAGTTACATTATATTCATATGGATTTTTTATAGGAGAGGATGGTTCGTGAAGGTATTAGAGAATACTTAAGAGTATTATGAGTGAAATAAGAAAATGTATAGTTTTATAAAACCGAGCTGCCTAGTTACTGGAATACACCTATTATTAGTGCACTAAAACATTGTCACGGGTACAGAGGCACAGTGAAAAGCATTTTGTAGTGTGCTAACCAGTCAGCAGAAAGACAATACATGATTACCATCAATCCATTCATAGTGTTCAGATACATGATAAAGAAATCATGATAACCATGATAAAGGACTAACATTTAGTGCAAGGTAAAGCCAGCAAGTCCGATCAAGGATAGTCCGAGGGTCATCAGAGGTAGATAGTAATTCAGCACTGCTCTCTGGTTGTGATAGGGTGATTCAGTTCCCTAATAACAGCTGGGAACAAACGGTCCCTGAATCTGGTGGTATGCATTTTCACACCCGTACCTTTGGCCTGATGGGCAAGGGGAGAAGGTCAAGGTGCGACTCATCTTTGATTATGCTGTCCCCCCCCGATAAATCTTTGCTGGTTAGTTTGCTCTGAGTAAGTTTAGACGTTGTGTTATTAGTGTCTTAAACTATGGTACATAATCAAACTTTAAAGCTGTTGAAGGCCCAGAGTAAAATAAGAAAATGTATTGTTTTATAAAACCCAGCTGCCTAGTTACTGGATTGCACCTATTTTTAGTGCACTAAAACACTATGGTACGTATCGGTAAGTTGAGTTCCCTCAAGTCCCACCTAGAAATTAGGAATTTTAGTTCTATGGAAAGGGTTCACATGTAAAGAATTTCAGCCTAAGGGGAGTCCGGAGATGCAACATTTGCCAAATTTACGAAACAGCGTTGGGCTGGTTAAAATTTTAAGCATTTAAAAGGCTTAAAATGGAGCATTTTATGCATTGCGTGTCAATTCAGCAGAATAACAATACATGATTACAATGGAACATTTTAAGATCAATTTCCTGCGATAAAATGCATTTTAAAATGCAAAAAAATGAGATTTTAAGCTCCAGGTGTTAAAATGGAGCATGTGTGATTCACAGTGGGGCCACATTCGGTTCCAAACTGCTCCTTGTACTTTGACACACAGTCATCAGAGAAGGTGGCAAACCTACCAATTACACATTGAGGACGTGTAAGTAGGAGAGCTCACCCACATTCGCAGGAAGGTACATGGAAAACTCAAATGCAATAGGAGACCCACCAGCCACTATAAGGACAGCCTGACAGGTAAGTGCTTGGTCCAATATTGTGATGGGTTCAGTTCAGTTAGTTTATTGTCACGTGTACTGAGGTACAGTGAAAAGCATTTTTGTTGCATGTTAACCAGTTGGAAGAAAGACAATATATGATTACAATCGATCCATTCACAGGCCCATTCACATGATAAGGGAACAACGTTTAGTGCAAGGTAAAGCCAACAAAGTCCGATCAAGGATAGTCCGAGGGTCACCAATGAGGTAGATCGTAGTTCAGCACTGCTCTCTGTTTGTGGTAGGAAACAGCCTGATAACAGCTGGGAAGAAACTGACCCTGAGTCTGGTGGTGTGCGTTTTCACACTTCTACCTTTTGCCTGAAGGAAGCGAGGGGAGAAGAGGGAGCAGCCAGGATGCGACTTGTCCTTGAATATGCTGCTGGCCCCCTTGAAATTCTTGCTGGTTAAGTCATAGAGTGATACAGTGTGGAAACAGGCCCTTCGGCCCAACTTGCCCACACAGGCCAACAAGTCTCAGCGACACTAGTCTCACCTGCCTGTGTTGGTCCATATCCCTCCAAACCTGTCCTATCCATGCACCTATCTAACGGTTATTTAAACGTTGAGATTGTCCCAGCCTCAACTACCTCCTCTTTCAGCTTGTGAACTGTGAGTCCACAAGCCGTGACTGAGTGAACTGTGAGTCCACAAGCCGTGGCTGAGTGAACTGTGACTCCACAAGCCATGTGTGAGTGAACAGAAGGCTCACCACCCCCGCACACATCCCCCCATTCCCCTTCAGGCCACGGCAGCTCCAAGCCACTGCAGCGGTAGACCATGGCAATGCTCCCCCCCCCCCACCAGCCCCGGCCTGAAGCCGTCCCCCTCCTCCAGCTACTGAATGCTCCCACTGGCCCCCACCTGAAGCCTCCCCGTTTCCAGCTGCAGGACTAACACAAGAATCCATTCGGTCCACAATGTCCATACTAGCCCTCTGGAACCAGTCCCTTCGGTGCACAACACCCATACTAGCCCTCAGAACCCCCCCTCCCACACCGGCACCGACAGCCCCGCCTGAAACCGACCCTCTCCCATGGCTGGAGAACGCAACACAAAATGCCACAGGAAAGAATGGACTGCATAAATCTCCTCTTCAACATGTAAATTGTTGTTATATTTTAAGAGTTATTCACATTTAAAGCTGTAATAAATCCCTTTTCCACTTGCCGTGCCCGTCAACTGCACCGGCGCAGTAATATCTGCGTGTTCTACATCACAATGGGAACCCAATGGGAGGGCATGGCTGTGCTGCCGGAGAGCCGGTAAGAGTGGATGTGCGTGGGGGGGGGTTGTGGGGGGGATGGAGTGAGTGGGGGGGAGGGGGGGGGAGGGCAAGGGGCGGAGTGTGGGGGTGAGCGGAGGAGAGGGGATCAGGGGCGTCACAACGGGAACCCGTCAGCCATGCCTGTGCAGTTGGGGGCTATGCGTGAGTGGTTGAATATTGGAATTGGTGGAGAATATTGCATTGGGGGACCAGCTCTCCTGTGTGAGAATGGGACCCAACGGGTCCCACTTAGTCTAGTTTGTTCTAAATGTCTAGAATTTTGCAACCAGTCACACTTTGCTGACCTAGAAAAAAGCTCTCCACAAAGATCTAGCAAGCTCCAGCACAGGTTTCAAATGTTCTCGTGTTTTATTCTGACCCAGGCATTCTTAATATTACCGCGTAGGCAAAACATCCAAAAACATTAAAGTCTTCTCTCAAACAGCACACTGAGAAGTCAAATTCAATTTGAACAGAGTGTTTAAGCTTTAAGGTGAAACTTCATCAACAAACTTTAAAACAAAAATAAAAATGATTAAATTTAAAATGTTTCTTGAAGTAATTATAGCCAAAAAATTGTTCTACGCCCCAGGATTCACTCACCAGTAAACATGGCTTAACAATCAGTAATGGGCCTGTCCCACTTAGGCGATTTTTTAGGTGACTACAAGAGACTATGCGGTCGCCTCATGGTCACCACAAGTTCGCCGGTGGTTGCCGTGGTGTCGCCTGCAAGGTCGTGAGTAGTTTCCTCAATGTCGCGACGTCGTAACGTCATTCTGGTCGCTGCTAATTTTTCAACATGTTTCAAAATTAGCGGGGACTTTTTTTTTTGACCCCATGGGTCGTAGCTAGTTTTCTCGTCACGTAGGTGCGGTGGCAGTGGGTGCTAGTAGGTCGTCAGGATGAAGTAGGTGGTTCCCACCTGTTGGTGGTTATCGACGGTGCTGAGCGGTGAATTCGATTGGCCTATCCGTGTCTTCATCTCCTGAAACAGGTCAGGGGTGATTCGAGTGAAATTTCTAAAAGAATCCGGATCTTCTTGCTGGAGCATAATCATCAGGTTTTCATACTGGCCCAACATGGGTCTACTCTGGTACCAGGGCCTCACCCACACAGACCTCTTCTTAACCATATAACAATTACAGCACGGAAACAGGCCATCTCGGCCCTACAAGTCCGTGCCGAACAACTTTTTTTCCCCTTAGTCCCACCTGCCTGCACTCATACCATAACCCTCCATTCCCTTCTCATCCATATGCCTATCCAATTTATTTTTAAATGATACCAATGAACCTGCCACCACCACTTCCACTGGAAGCTCATTCCACACCGCTACCACTCTCTGAGTAAAGAAGTTCCCCCTCATGTTACCCCTAAACTTCTGTCCCTTAATTCTGAAGTCATATCGTCTTGTTTGAATCTTCCCTATTCTCAAAGGGAAAAGTTTTCCACATCAACTGTCTATCCCTCTCATCATTTTAAAGACCTCTATCAAGTCCCCCCTTAACCTTCTGCGCTCCAGAGAATAAAGACCTAACTTATTCAACCTATCTCTGTAACTTCTTGGGCTTTTACTTCACCATTCTTCTTGTCCTTCTGCCTTGTGGATCTATAAGCACGAGGACTGCTGCAAATAGCAGGGATTCTTCTTCTTGTGAGAGCAATGCCCTCAGATGTTTCTTCATTCCAAACATGGCTCAGAATGATACGAAACCCCACCCTACAAACCATTTAAAAGTAAAATAGGACGATGTCATTGTTTTGGAGGTCAGAATTAGGTCCATTGGCCTACAGTTGACTCCTACAGGGTCGTAGCATATCGTAGCGTGACCTCGGTTATCGTAGGTGTGATTGGAGGTGTGTCGAAGGTGGACATCGTAACTCGCCACTATTGGATTGTCGGTTGTCAGGAACTAGGTTGTAGGTTGTCGTAGCTTATCGTAGACATAGTCGTAGGATGGGGTCCACTCACTGTTTTTCAGCGACTTGACAAGAATATAACTGTCACCAGCAGTCGCCTAATAGAAACATAGAAAATAGGTGCAGGAGTAGGCCATTCGTCCCTTCAAGCCTGCACTGCCATTCAATATGATTATGGCTGATCATCCAACTCAGTATCCCGTACCTGCTTTCTCTCCATACCCCTGATCCCTTTAGCCACAAGAGCCACATCTAACTCCCTCTTAAATATAGCCAATGAACTGGCCTGAACTATCTTCTGTGGCAGAGAGTTCCAGAGATCCACCACTCTCTATGTGAAAAATATTTTTCTCATCTCGGTCCTAAAGGATTTCCCCTTTATCCTTAAACTGTGAGCCCTTGTTCTGGACTTTGCCTGATAAATCGCCTAATAAACAGGCCCATAACACTACAACCAGAAAGGCTTAAATTTTTTATTTTAGTTTAGTTTAGAGACACAGCGCGAAAACAGGCCTTTTCGGCACATCGTGTCCATGCCGACCAGCACATATTAACACTATCCTACACAAACTAGGGATCATGTTTAGATTTACAAAGCCAATTAACCTACATACCTGTACGTCTTTGGAGTGTGGGAGGAAAGCGAAGATCTCGGCGGTCACGGGGAGAATGTACAAACACTGTACAGCCAGCACCCGTAGTCGGGATTGAACCTGGGTCTCCAACGCTGCAAGCACTGTAATGCAGCAACTCTACCACTGCGTCACTGTGCCGCCCCAGGCCACTCTTTAACAGGAGGAAGAGTGGTTTAAAAAAATACTTCTCATGAGTTCAATTTCTACCTAGGAGAACTTCAAGAATGAACCCTTGGGCAACCTTTGGCTTTCTTTCAGCATTCCAGAAGATTAGTCAAGCATAATTTCCCTTTTATAAATTCATGCTGACTTGGACTAATCCTTTTACTGCTATCCAAATGCCCCATTATTGCCTCTTTAATAATTGACTCCAGGATCTTTCCCACCACCGAATTCAGGCTAACTGGCCTGTAATTCCTTGTTTTCTCTCTCGCTCCTTTCTTGAAAAGTGGGATAACATTAGCTATCCTCCAATCCATAGGTACTAATCCTGAATCTATTGAACATTGGAAAATGATCACCAATGCATCCACTATTTCTAGAGCCACCTCCCCGAGGACCCTGGGATGCAGACCATCCGGTCCAGGGGATTTATCATCTTTCAGTCCCATTACCTTCCCAATACTATTTCTCGCCTAATGAAAAATTATTTCAGTTCCTCCACCCCCTTATATCCTCTGTCCTCCAGTACATCAGGGAGATTGTTTGTGTCTTCCTTAGTGAAGACGGATCCGAAGCACCTGTTCAACTCTTCTGCCATTTCCTTGTTACCCATAATTTCACCCGTATCTGCCTTCAAGGGACCTACATTTGACTTTGCTACTATTTTCCCTTAACATATCTAAAGAAGCTGTTACTGTCCTTCTTTATATTCCTGGCCAGCTTCCCCTCGTACTTCATCTTTTCAGCCCGTATTGCCCGTTTTGTTTTCTTCTGTTGTCCTATGAAAGTTTCCCAATCCTCTGGCTTCCGGCTACTCTTTGCTGTGTTATACATCTTTTCTTTTAGTTTTACTCTATCCCTAACTTCTCTTGTAAGCTAAGGAATCAAACTAAATAGTCTGCCCAGCATCAACTATAGCACTGGCTGCCAGCATTGCAAAATTTCTCTCTACCCAGTCATCCTTGCAAATCCCTCCTCACACATAACTGAGACATCTAAATTTCAAAACCTATATAATTTGCCACCATTTGCCAGAATTTTCCACCATGTTTAGCTCTGTGTGCTTTGTGGGATTCACAGGTTTTGCCAGGTTGACACAACTCAGAAATTGCTATAAATTAAGAAACGAGGCTTTAAGAATGTCTTTGAAGTATTTTCTCCATCTTTCAGGAATTCTCCAATTACAAGAGTTTAAAGTTCACGTTATTAGTTCACATGCACCAAGCTACAGTGAGAAGCTTTTTTGTTGCATGCCATCCAGTCAGTCAAATGACTGTACATGATTACAATCAAGCCGTCCACAGTGCCAATACAGGAGAAAGGCAATAATGTTTGGTGCAAGATCAAGTCCAGTGATCTCCAATTAAAGATAGTCTGAGGATCTCCAATGAGGTAGATGATAGACACAAGGTAGATGATGGGTCAGGACCGCTCTTTGATGGTTCAGTTGCCTGATAACAGTTGGGAAAAAACAGTCCCTGAAACTGGAGGTACTCTATGTGTTTACACATTACCTGATGGGAGAGGGGAGAAGAAGACCATGTTGGTGGTCTTGCCAAGAAAACGTGATGTGTAGATGGAATCAATGGAAGGGAGGTTGGCCTGATGGTCTGGGCTACATCCACAATTCTCTGCATCATTTCATGTTCATAGGTTCTAGGAGTAGAATTAGGCCATTCGGCCCATGATGTCTACTCTGCCATGCAATCACGACTGATCTATCATTCCCTCTCAACCCCATTCCACTGCCTTCTCCTCATAAGCCCTGACACCCTTACTAATCAATTTATTGCAGTCGTGGATGGAGCTGTTCCCAAACATGCTGTGATGCATTACGATAAAATGGTTTCCACGGCGCATCTGTAGAAGTTGGTGAGAGTTGTTGGGGACATGCCTTCTAAGGAAGTAGAGACCTTGTTGTGCTTGTTTGGCCATTGCTTCATTAGGGCTGTTCCAAGCCAAGTTGCTGGTGATATTTACTCCTAAGAACTTGAAGTTTTCAACCATGCCGTCATTGTATACTGGGGCATGTAAGTTCATAAGTGATAGGAGCAGAATTAGGCCATTCAGCCCATTAAGTCTACTCTGCCATTCAATTGTTGCTGATTTATCTCTCCCTTCTAACCCCATCCTCCTGTCTTCTCATAACCTCTGACTTCAAGAACCTTTGCTTCATGAAGTCGATCACAATCTTCTGTGTCTTGCTGACATTGATGGTAAGGAAGCGGAGGCTTGGCGATCATTTCACCGAACACCTCCGCGCGGTCCGCATTAACCAACCTGACCTCCTGGTGGCTCAGCACTTCAACCCCTCCCCCTCCCATTCCGTATCCGACCTCTCTGTCCTGGGTCTCCTCCATGGCCAGAGCGAGCAACACCGTAAATTGGAGGAACAGCACCTCATATTGGGGAGTCTGCATCCTGGGGGCATGAACATTGAATTCTCCCAATTTTGTTAGCCCTTGCTGTCTCCTCCCCTTCCTATCTCTCTCTCTCAGCCCTCGGGCTTCTCCTCCTTTTTCCTTTCTTCTCCCCACCCCCCCTCACCCCCCATCAGTCTGAAGAAGGGTTTCGGCCCGAAACGTTGCCTATTTCCTTCGCTCCATTGATGCTGCTGCACCCGCTGAGTTTCTCCAGCATTTTTCTGTACTTTCGATTTTCCAGCATCTGCAGTTCCTTCTTAAACACATATGAAGTTCTCAATCTCCTTCTTGTACTCTGTCTCATCATTATTTGATATCCGGCCTATTACGGTGGTGTACTTTGCAATTTATAAATTGAGTTAGATTTCCATTTGAATAAGCAGTCATGTGTGTATAAGAAGTAAAGCAAGGGGCTGAGAACGCATCCTTGCGGGGCACCAGTGTTGAAGATAACCGTAGAGGATGATTTGTCACCAACCTCACTGATTGTGCTCTGTTGGTCAGGAAGTCAAGGATCTAGAGGATCCAGAAGACTGGGAATAGAGTGGTAATTTGGGGGATTCTGATATTGGGATTCTTATATTCTGAGCCTTGATCCAGGGGCTGTGTATGAGAGGATTCTTGATCTTGCTAATATGTTAGGAGAAATTTGTGCATGAATAGGATCACTTTCAACATCCTCCGGCTGCGCACCTTCTGATTGCACAGTAACACTTCTTTAAATGAATCAGAACATTGCATTCTGTTCAGTATTATTCCATATGTGTGAACTCACACATTATTTTTCACATGTTAAAAATAGTGCTGATAGCAGTAAAATTATAGCTAGCTAGAGAATACATGTATTCTATTGGTGGCAATATCAATTAGATGGAGTAGTCAAAAAGGTTTTGGAGTAATATTCTTGGAGGTTTAAATGTGAAAAAGCATTTATTGTGAATGGGAAATGTTTAGGAGGTTATCGATATATTTAAAGATGGTTAAATTAATTTAATCCGTGTTAGCTTGTAAATAGTCACCTGCATCACCCACTATTGTCTATTGCAATAAATCGCTGGATTTCACTCAGCTGGACAATTGTACCAGGTTAGAATCTGAATTGACTTGGTCTGAATCAGATCAGAAGAAAAGGAAATCACAATTTAATATTTCGGATCAATTTCGGACTTAAAATGTCACTACTGACAACTAAGCACAGAATATCTGCCCTCCAAATATATTGGAAATGTAACATCATCCAACTTCAGTGAGTTAACTTCTTCAACGGTTTGAGTAAGATTTTAAAGAAAAATCTTAGAAATTATGAATTTACACAAAGGCTCCATGGATGAAATTCAGCCAAATGGGATTGTGGAGATGTTGGCCTAAAAGAAGATTGAAAGGAGAATTAATTAAGCTGTACCCGATCATGATGGGTTTAGATGGTGCCACGGGCAGTCAGCACCAAGGATAGGATCCATTTCCATTAAGTATTGGTTGAAGATAGAGGAGACAACTGAAACTGATAGACAGGGAGGAAGGATGAGGAAGAATATTTCTTTACAAAAGGACTTATGATACAAAACTCACTGCAAGGAATTGGATCGGGATTTGAGGGAAAATATTTCACAGAGCGACAGGGTAAGAGTTTGGGGAAAGACTGTTTTAAATTAAACTAACAAGTATTTGTAGGGCCAAACAGCTGCTTTCAGTACTGTCACAATTGTATTCTATTCTACTTATAACATGATGCCAGGGAACTGTACTTAAATGAGAAGGCACATATGGATAAGGAGTGATGAGATAATCCACATTGTACACTGCTTCACTGCCATCTAGTGGCATGAACAGTGAGGAATATCCACATGAGGAATATCTGTTTTTGCTCCTGCATCTGTTGATAATTGTTAACTCAAAAGACTGAGATCCAGGCAGTCGCCATATATGACGGAACAATCTCTGGAATTCTCTGCCACAGAGGGTAGTTGAGGCCAGTTCATTGGCTATATTTAAGAGGGAGTTAAATGTGGCCCTTGTGGGCCGAATGGCCTACTCCTGCACCTAATTTCTATGTTTCTATGTAATTTCATGGGCATGGGGAGTTTGGAGGGAAGAATCTGGTGATTTAATAGGCCCTAATTCCTTGACAACATATCGTATATACAAACCTTATCGAAAATGGGCAGGTACTTTGTGCGACATTCGTCCACATCTATAATTTAAATGTGTGTTATCCATATAAATACTGTGCACAGGGCCAGTACAGTGACATCAAATGGTCTGTAATGTTGCTCCTGAGGCCACATATGTGAAGTTGTGTTGTGCAGACAAAGCCTGTGAATCTTAATAAGCCTCACTGGCTGAAGCTGCCTTAATTGGGGGGCTGAGGTCCACACTGGCATTACTTAAACAGGGATACCTCCATGTCCACCTTTCCTTTGTCCTCCCCCATAATACCCCAGACAGCCCAACCAGATTCTCCCTCCATCAAACCATTCCATCCATTTATTGGCCTTGGTGCATATGTTGGGATGTAATGTTAAAATTGTACAAGGCATTGGTGAGGCCAATTCTGGAGTATGGTGTACAATTTTGGTCGCCTAATTATAGGAAGGATGTCAACAAAATAGAGAGAGTACAGAGGAGATTTACTAGAATGTTGCCTGGGTTTCAGCAACTAAGTTACAGAGAAAGGTTGAACAAGTTAGGGCTTTATTCTTTGTAGCGCAGAAGGTTAAGGGGGGACTTGATAGAGGTTTTTAAAATGATGAGAGGGATAGACAGAGTTGACGTGGAAAAGCTTTTCCCACTGAGAGTAGGGAAGATTCAAACAAGGGGACATGACTTGAGAATTAAGGGACTGAAGTTTTGGGGTAACATGAGGGGGAACTTCTTTACTCAGAGAGTGGTGGCTGTGTGGAATGAGCTTCCAGTGAAGGTGGTGGAGGCAGGTTCGTTTTTATCATTTAAAAATAAATTGGATAGTTATATGGACGGGAAGGGAATGGAAGGTTATGGTCTAAGCGCAGGTATATGGGACTAGGGGAGAATACGTGTTCGGCACGGACTAGAAGGGTCGAGATGGCCTGTTTCCGTGCAGTAAATTGTTATATGGTTGTTATATGGTGCTGACTGCCTGTGGCACAGCAAGGCCGCTGGTGGATCTGCTGCCTCACAACGTCACAGACCTGGGTGCTATCATGTGGAGTTTGCACATTCTCCCTGTGATTGTGTGGGTTTTCTCCGGGTGCTCTGGTTTCCTCATTCATCCCAAGGACATGTATGTCTGTGTGTTGATTAGCCTCTGTAAAATTGCTATCACTGTGTAGGGAGTGGATGAGAGAGTGGATTAACATAGAACTAGCGTGATCGGGCGATCGATGGTCGGAGTGGACCGAGTGGGACTTTGGGCCTGTTACCACGCTGTATTTCTAAACTATCACTGAACTCTCCACTCCTATTCCCCCCTACTCCTGGCAAATCCTTCCCTCCTCCGCAGTCCATGATAGAACTCACTGCTGCGACCATGTGGGTCTCCTGAGTTCTCAGGTTTCCTTTCACATCTCTATATGATGCAGATTAGTAGATTAATTGAAGATAGACACAAAGAGCTGGAGCAACTCAGCTGGTCAGACAGCATCTCTGGAGAAAAGGAAGAGGTGACGTATCAGGGTGAAAACCTTCTTCAGACTGAGTCAGGGGGAAAGGAAATGAGAGATATAGAAGGTGATATAGAGAGATATAGAACAAATGAATGAAAGTTATGCAAAAAAGTAATGGTGGTAAAGGGAACAGGCCGTTGTTAGCCATGGACTAGGTGTAAACAAGTTACAGTGAGACTCAATAAGACGGCTTTGAAGCTAGTACAACCACTTGGATTAGGGAGGGACGGAGAGAGCCTGTAAATTGCTCGTATCTAAGCTTCCCCCTAGTCTAGTTTCAGTAAAAACACTGAATCAAGCACTTGAACAACTAATCATTATTTTAACAAAAGCGCGATTACAGTTCCATTACTGTACCTATCCCATCGTGGGTTTGATCCTCGTGTCTGCCTGATCAAGCCCTCTAGGCCTCGCTCAAACAGAGACACTCCAGAAGGTCATGCAGTCCCAAGCGCTCTCCCAGAAAATCGATGCTGGACCTCGTGGTAGCGGACTTTTATATGTCCCGGGATCTCGACGGGCCGAACTACATGGGGGTGGTCTCTTAATAATCCAATTACAGATAACAATTAACCCCATACATAACAGACATTTCCCTAACCTAATAATACAGCAGCTCTAGCCTGTCCAACCCCTTAAGAATTTTGTAAGTTTCTATAAGATCCCCCCCTCAATCTTCTGAATTCTAGCGAGTACAAGCCGAGTCTATCCAGTCTTTCTTCATATGAAAGTCCTGACATCCCAGGAATCAGTCTGGTGAAACCTTTCCCTGTACTCCCGTATACCATTATATACGTGTATTTACGTATATAATGGTATATGGACACACTGATCAATTTGTAGTCAATGCCTACTATGTTCTGTTGTGCTGAAGCAAAGCAAGAATTTCATTGTCCTGTCAGGGACACATGACAATAAACTCTCTTGACTTGAACCAGGCAAACGTTCAATAATATGTATATACGGGCACCCATCAGCTTATGTAAGGGCTGCTGCCTGTGAAACCATATGTAAGTCAGATTTTACATGTTGGAATCACCATCCCCATCCCCTGCCCAAAATAAATCACCGAATCTGAAGAAGGGTCTCGACCCGAAACGTCTCCTGTCTATGTTCTCCAGAGATGCTGCCAGGTCCGTTGAGTTACTCCAGCACTTTGTGTCCAACAGTGGGTATCTGCCTCAGCCGAATCACGCTGCATACAGAACACTTCCTATGGCGAGTGGCCTTCTGGATAAGCATCGCCGCTATTACCAGCCCGAGGTCCGTCTCGCCATTCAGGCACTTTCTGTGGCACGTGGCCTTCTAGGCAAGCACCGCCGCCTTGTTACTGATGTAAACTTGAGCAATCGTGGTGTTGTGGAAATTACAAATCTCCTTAGGTAGACAAAATTGCTGGAGAAACTCAGCGGGTGCGGCAGCATCTATGGAGGGAAGGAAATAGGCGACGTTTCGGGCCGAAACCCTTCTTCAGACCTCCTTGATCAAATCTCCTTGATTGTACTAGGGGACTGAGTACAGAATTGTTTATGTAAGTTGCCTATTGCGTAAGTTGAGGAGCATCTGCTAAGGTTTTACAAGGGTCTTGACCCGAAACATCACCCATTCCTTCTCCCCAGAGATGCTCCCTGTCTCGCTGAGTTACTCCCGCATTTTGCGTGTATTGTTACTGTTTTACAAACCATTGGTTCAGCCCCTGCTTTGGCACAGTACTGATCTTTGGGGGAGAATGCATGTTAAGGCCTTGCCATGGGTGCAGAAGAAATTTAGAATAGAGAGAATTCAGTCACACAGAGCGAATGGAGAAGTTTGAAGTACTTTCATTGGAATGCAGAAAAAATAGGGGAAGAATAAATAAAGGTGTTCAAAAATCAAGGAAGGTATTGAAGAGTAAATCAGGAATTGCATTTTCTGCTGGTAGAAAATTTAACACCCTAAGGACACAGACTTACATTAATGGAGAAAAGAACCAAAGATCACAAAACAACCCCAGAAATGCTAGTTATCAGTTGGAATCACCTGGGAAGGATGAAGGAAGCAGATTCAATAACTTTCATATTGGAATTGGATAAATAATTGAAAGGGACACTTTTGCGACAGAGGTTGGGACAAATTTTCAGCACAATGGTGAAAGGGGAGATGATGGAATGAATGGAATGAGGGCTGGTGGACTGACCTGCCTTCTTCACTGTGTAACTATGATCCCTACAGGTGCAGTGTCAGCACTATTATACGTTATTTTAGTGTTCAATTCACTGCCCCTCAGGAAATACATATTCTCTCTTTGCTCTAATGCGATTTGTGTCTTTTGCCTTGTTTAAAACAGGACTGCGCTTAATATATGGTGCCTTTCATGACCATTTCAAATGTCCCAGTCTACAATACAATATTTATTCCATATCATTTGAACCTCAGTGAGGCTCAAACGACTCAGTTTCCACAGCCATACAAACAAAGACTATTCCTACATACACACAATTCAATTTACACAAACATCCATCACAGTGAATCTCCTCCTCACTGTGATGGAAGGCAAAGTCTTTTCTCTCCCCTGCACCATTTCTCTCCTGATGTCGAAGCCCCAGGCGGGCGATGGCTAGTCCCACGGCCATTTAAAGCCGCGCCGGGCGATGTACGGCCCCGCTCCAGGTCGTTCCAACCCCGCGACACGTGCTGGAGAAGTTGCGTTGCCGGCCAGCCCCACGATGGTGAATAGTCCGCAGCTCCGCAGGCTCCGCGACTGGAGCCCCCGGGTCGTTCCGGTTGGAGGCCACTCCATGGCGCTAGGCCCCAATGACAAAGGAGACCCAACAGGGAAAAGGTCGGGTCTCCCGGGCAGGGAACAGATTTTTTAAAGTTTCCCCCTCGCCGCCCCGCCCCGCCCCCCACATATACACAGTTAAAAACAGTATTAAAAAACACGAACAACTACATTTAACTAGACAAAAATTAAAAAAAGACAGACAGGCTGTAGGGGCCGCTGCAACGCGAGTCGCGCTGCCGCACTTGGCTAAAGGACCTGTCCCACTATACGAGGTAATTCAAGAGTACGAGGTAATTCTCCCGAGTTTTCCCCTAATTTGAACTCGGAGAATGTCCGTAGCGGGTCCGTAGGAGTTCGTGGATGTCTCAAAGCGGCTCGTACGAGTAACGGTAGGTACTCGATAAATCCAGTAAATTCGTGACGTTTTTTCAACATTGTGAAAAATGTCCACGAGTAAAAAAATACTCATGATGACATTTTTAAAACCTTTTTACTTCGTACCAGCCGCTACGAGACATCCACGAACTCCTACGGACTTGCTACATACATTCTCCTAGTTCGAATCAGGGGAAAACTCGGGAGAACTCTTGAATTACCTCGTACAGTGGGACAGGCCCTTAACTCTTCAGAGCCACTTAAATGTTATGCTAAAACTACCTGGTCAACTCATCCCTTCCCACCTAAACCACCCCCTCCCCAGGTACTTTCCCCTGCAACCACAGGAGATGCAACACCTGTCCCTTTACCTCCCCCCCTTGATCCATCCAAGGACCCAAGTAGTTTTTCCAGGTGAGGCAGAGGTTCACTTGCACCTCCTCCAACCTCATCTACTGTATCCGCTTTTCCAGGTGTCAACTTCTCTACATCGGCTAGACCAAGCGCAGGCTCGGCGATCGTTTTGCTGAACACCTCCGCTCAGTCCGTCTTAACCTACCTGATCTCCCAGTGGCTCAGCACTTCAACTCCCCCTCCCATTCCCAATCTGACCTTTCTGTCCTGGGCCTCCTCCATTGTCAGAGTGAGGCACATTCTAACTTCAGATAGCCCTTGTTTTCCCTCTCTATCCCCTCCCCCTTGCCAGTTCTCCCACCCATCTTACTGTCTCTGACTACATTCTACCTTTGTCCTGCCCCCTCCCCTGACATCAGTCTGAAGAAGGGTCTCGACCCAAAACTTCGCCCATTCCTTCTCCCCAGAGATGCTGCCTGTCCCGCTGAGTTACTCCAGCATTTTGTGTCTATCTGTGCTGAAGTTTTCTCCAGTTACTGGAAAGAATTCTGAGGATAATATATATATATATGGATTTGGATGGACAGGGGTTGATTGGGGATAGTCAGTGTGGTTTTGTACATGAGAGGTCATGTCTTATGAATCTGATTGAGTTTTTTGAAGAAGCAACCAAAAAGATTGATGAGAGCAAAGCCGTAAGCGCTGTCAATATGGACGTGAGCAAGGTATTTGATATGGTTTTGCGTGGTGAGCTGTTCAGGAAGGTTAAATCGCATGCGATCCAGGGAGAGCTGGCCAACTGGATAAAGAATTGGCTTCATGGAAGGAAGCAGAAGGTGATGGTCGAAGATTGTTTAGTGGACTGCAGGCCTGTGACTAGTGGTGTGCCTTATGGATTAGTGCTGGGCTCATTGCTGTTTGCGGTTTATATAACAATTTGGATGAAAATATACAAGGCATGATGAGTAAGTTTGCAGATGACACTAAAGTGGGTGGTATTGCATTTAGATAGTGATGGTGATTACCAGAAAATACAGCAGGCTCTTGAGTAGCTGGGCAAGTGGGCTGAGGAATGACCAATGGAGTTTAATGCAGATAGGTCCGAGGTGATGTACTTTGGGAAATCAAACCAGGGCAGGACCTTCACAGTGAATAGTGGGGCAAATAGGTAAGCTTAGATGGGGTACCTTGTTCAACACGGACGGGTTGGGCTGAAAGGCCTGCTTCCATGCTTTATAGGCAATAGACAATAGACAATAGGTGCAGGAGTAGGCCATTTGGCCCTTCGAGCCAGCACCGCCATTCAATGTGATCATGGCTAATCATCCCCAATCAGTACCCCGTTCCTGCCTTCTCCCCATATCCCCTGACTCCGCTGTTTTTAAGAGCCCTATCTAGCTCTCTCGAAACCATCCAGAGAACCTGCCTCCAGCACCCTCTGAGGCAGAGAATTCCACAGGCTCACCACTCTCTGTGAGAAAAAGTGTTTCCTCGTCTCCGTTCTAAATGGCTAACTCCTTATTCTTAAACTGTGGCCCCTGGTTCTGGACTCCCCCAACATCGGGAACGTGTTTCCTGCCTCCTGCGTGTCCAAACTGTTGACAATATTATATGTTTCAGTAAGATCCCCTCTCATCCTTCTAAACTCCAGAGTGTACAAGCCCAGCTGCTCCATTCTCTCAGCATATGACAGTCCCGCCATCCCGGGAATTAACCTTGTAAACCTATGCTGCACTCCCTCAATAGCAAGAATGTCCTTCCTCAAATTAGGGGACCAAAACTGCACACAATGCTCCAGGTGTGGTCTCACTAGGGCTCTGTACAACTGCAGAAGGATCTCTTTGCTCCTATATTCGATTCCTCTTGTTATATGACTATAACTCCCCAAGCCATTCAGACTTCCCTATGGTGCAATAGATTTGAGCTCCAAATGTCTAACACTCTGACAAACTCTCTGATCCCACCATCCACTTATTTCCACAAAATCATTCCAACTTCAAGCAGCACCACCAATCTCCAGTCCCTCAACCCCAAATAGGTCAATTACTCATCTGCCTTCTCCCCCAAAACTAATTTGACTGGCTCGCTGTTGGCTCTTTTGCATTCCTGATCTCACCAGGGCCAGAAATGTCATTGTCCATGGTTCCTTCGGAATGCTGAAAGTGGGGAAGTGGAAATTGTTTCTTGTGGGGAAGTTTCAGTGAAGATTTACGAGGATGGCTAAGATATTCATTTAAATATTCATATCAGAAAAAAAATGATTGACGTCGTTTCATCTGACAATACTTCCATGACTTTTATATAGATAAATAATTCTTGAGAAGTATTATTACACAATGATAGATCATTTTAATAAACCTATGTTGCAAAGAATAACATACAACTTGGCTTTCATTGCCTTCTGGTGATGTTATGAGTTTTAGCTATGTCATAATATGTTTTACTCACCTGTGATAAGGATACCTCTAACACGAAGAACAGAGCAGTCTCAAGTAATATATTATTCAGCCAGTTCTTTATTTGCATTTATTTTCTGTAGTATTTCTCACAATTCATAAAAGTACAAATAGCACCATGATAAAAGGGTCATTTAAAAGACTTCATAGATGCTCTGTACTGTGAAGGATTGAATTGAATTTGAATTTATTTGCCACACAACCAGGGTCGGTGGAATTTGGGTTGTCAGCAGCGGAACAATAATAAAGAACACACAACCACAATAAAAATGTAACACAAACATCCACCACAGCACTCATCACTGTGGTGGAAGGCACAGAACTTGGCCAGACCTCCTCCATTTTCCCCCGTGGTCGGGACCTCCACCCTCCGCAGCCGTTGCTGCGGGCGTCCAGATGGTAAGGGACAAAGTCAAAGTCAAGGTAAGTCCAGGATCGGCTCTTCCCCACCGGAGACCGCGGCTTCAGGTTGGTGTAGGCCGCAGGCCGGCGGTCGAAGATTTAAGGTTCCCGCCGCGCCGCAGCCAGAAGCACCGCAGACCGCAGGGCCGATGGTCGAAGCTCCCCTCCAGGGGTGATGGTAAGTCCATGCGCAGATTGAATTTGCAGTTGAATGCTTGCACTTTCATATCTTTCTGTCTGCTGGAATATACTTTTCAATGGTACATGGTGAAGGCTGCTGCTTACGATGCTGATCATGTAAATATTTACTTTTAGTGGCAATTTTATGGAGTTGATCTTTTTAAATCTTATGCCATAAAATGGCGGACTGCGGGGGTGATGCGCCGTTGTGTATGGCTGCTCCTCCTGCAGTCCGTTCTTTCACACTTTTTTATTTTTATTTTTAGTCCTGTCCGTACAAAATGTTTCTTGGAGGTCTTCTTTTATGTGGTGGGTGGGGGGAGGGGAAGGGGGAAACTATTTTAACCCCAGTCCTACCTGGTTGGCGATGCGGTTTTTCTCCGAACCGCATCTTCGTCCTCTCTGTGCGGCCTACCATCGAGCTGGAGCAGCGCTGGAGCGGCGTTTCCTGCCGGGACTACAGCTTCGCGCCAGAGAACCCGCCTCCACTGCCCTCTGAGGCAGAGGATTCCAGACTCACCACTCTCTGTGAGAAAAAGTGTTTCCTCGTCTCCGTTCTAAATGGCTTACTCTTTGTTCTTAAACTGTGGCCCCTGGTTCTGGACTCCCCCAACATCGGGAACATGTTTCCTGCCTCTAGTGTATCCAAGCCCTTAACAATCTTATATGTTTCAATGAGATCCCATCTCATCCTTCTAAACTCCAGAGTGTACAAGCCCAGCTGTTCCATTCTCTCAGCATATGACAGTCCCGCCATCCCGGGAATTAACCTTGTAAACCTATGCTGCACTCCCTCAATAGCAAGAATGTCCTTCCTCAAATTAGAGGACCAAAACTGCACACAATACTCCATAGTCATTGTTAATTATTAGCAATTCCACATTTGCTATTAGTTATGAGAATTTTTACAGTCAGTACCATTTAATAACATTCTTATGTTTGTTGTATGCAACAAATCTCTGGTTGATGAATCTCTGGTCCCTTGTGCTTTGGTTTTGTTGCACAATATCTATTGGCAGTGCCTTACCCATTCTACCTGGTACTTCTGCATCACAAAATATGATACCAAAATGTATAAAACAATTACCAGAAAAATATAATAGCAACAATTGCAACTTAGAAAGAAAAATCCCAGAACATGATACCGAATTTCCCTACCAATCTTAATGCAGAAATTATTCAAAGAAAATATTAATAGTTTATTAAAAAAACTCGGCAAATGTTAGTAATTCTATTATGGGTCATGCCCCAGCGCTCCATTAGGTATGCCATTTCTTGCCGAACAAATTGTGGAAAATTAAATAAAATGAAAATGTTCCCTTGTAATCTGTGATAATTCTTCTAATAATGTTAAACATTTTCCCTCTCATTTTCAATTTTCCTATCAAATGAAATTCTTTTGCTTTGGTTTTCATTTAAAATACCTCCATCAGATATCTTCTTAAACATGGATAATAAAATAAACTAACTTAGCATAGTCTCTTTTTACAACACACCTTAATACAATTATATAATGCAGATGATGAGTCAGAGTATAGAAGTGAGATCGATCGACTGACCAAATGGTGCCAGCACAACCTGCATCTGAAGAAAAGTCTCGACCCGAAACATCACCCATTCCTTTGCTCCAGAGATGCTGCCTGCCCCGCTGAATTACTCCAGCATTTTGTGTCAACCTGCATCTCGATGTCAGTAAGACCATGAAACTGATTGTGGACATTGGAAGAGGAAGGATTAGGACACACAAACCTGTCGATATCGACGGGATGATGTTAGAGCGAGTCAAAAGCTTCAAATTCCTGGGCATATATATTTCTGAAGACCTTTCCTGGACCCAGCACACTGATGCAATTATAAACCCCATCAATGCCCTAATTCCTGAGAAGAATGTGGACATTCGGTATGTCAGAGAAGACTCTCTTGAACTTCTACAGGTGAAAAGTTGAGAGCATATTGACTGGTTGCATCACAGCCTGTATAATGGCAGTTTATTATTACGTTCACAAAGTCCAACTTTGATCGCCATTACTCCTCGGGGGTGGGTTGGAGGTATAGTTTACGCACTTATGACACTTAAGATAGTAAAAACGAATCTTCCAAAAAACGTTGTTTCTTGATTAATTAGTCTTTTATTGAAGTAGTACGTAGCAAGGAAATAATCTATCACTTTCCATTCTTAATCGCTGTTCCATTCATATATAAATCATATGAAAGTTTATTCTTATAAAAGTATGACGTCTCATTAACTTGTTGTGTGGCGTGATCATGATTCATGTGTGGTAAAAAAACTTCTTCCCTGCAGCCATTAGGCTATTAAACACGACAACACCATCTATATA
Source organism: Leucoraja erinaceus (assembly GCF_028641065.1). Lineage (NCBI taxonomy): Eukaryota > Metazoa > Chordata > Chondrichthyes > Rajiformes > Rajidae > Leucoraja > Leucoraja erinaceus. The sequence goes on from NC_073379.1 coordinate 108,112,305, forward strand.
ATAAAAACTCTGATCTTGACCACTTCCTGTTTGCACTGCATATTGATTTAAGAAAAAATGCTACCACTTACGGCTGTGATTTTTGGCCATCTTACTCAGAGTCCCCATCCGCTGCGCAGGACAAGAGGATTTTTCCCACCGATGAAAAATAAAACTTATTAATGTTTTTAAAATGTTGAGATTCTCTCTCCTGTCAATCACGCGATGAAGGCCATGCCCCTTCTGATGGGAGCGGGAGGGACTATAAAACCCGGAAGTGTGGACGTGCCTCAGTTCTGCAAGATGGGGGAGGGAGAGGTCACAGCGCTCTGTCTGAGTTGTGAATAATACTGAACACATGTATAACTAAACTATGAGTGCTTTTACTGACCTGTCAGTGCCCTTAATGTGGTTTGAAAATGTAGTTTGAAAATGCAAAAGTGTTTTTTGGTTTGAAAATGCAAAAGCTGTTTTTGCCTTATTGAAAAGCGGTGTTGCCTTATTGAAAAGCGGGTGTGCCTTATTGAAAAATGGTCTTGAATTTGGTGGCTTTGCATCCCGCTTGAAGTGGTAGGAAACTGCACTTGAGTTTGATGGCCTTGGTCGGTGGGAGCGCTGCAAGCCAGCACCCCTGCCAGCAGCGTGTTAGTTTTTTCAACTTTTTAGTGTGTTTTATTGTCTGTTTTCTATGTCTCTCTGTGTGTCTTGTGTGGGGGTGGTGTGGGGGGTAACAGGGAAACTGTTTCGGTCGCCTCCTCCACAGAGAGGCAACTTTTTTCATGTCGTCTTCCCAGTGGCCTAACATCGAGGATCGGGCGGCCTTTCCCGGAGAAGTGCCCGGGGTTTCAGCGGCGGGCGCAGTGCGGACTCTCATCGTGGAGCAGGAGAGCCCTCGCCAGGTGTCGCCGGAGGGGAGCGCTCCATTCGCTGGCACGCGGCAGCTTGAAGCCACGGAGCTCCAGCTGGCGCAGTGTCCGCAGCCTGGGATCCCTCGTTGGAGACCCGGGAGGAGAAGAAGCACCGGCCTACATCTTCCACGGGCATGGCGGGGGCTTACCATCAGGAGCGGGGTCCCTCGCCGGGGTCCCCTGGAGAAGGAGCTCTGACCGCCGGCCCTGCAGTCTGCTGTGTTTCTGGCTGCAGCGTGGCGGGAACTTTAAATCTTCGACCGCCGGCCTGCGGCATAAACCAATCTGAAGCCACCATCTTCGGTGGAGCTGCACCAATTCAGGACTTACCTGGGCTTTATCTGAATTTTGCCTTGTCTGAACTTCTCGACACCTACAGCGGCGGCAGCGGAGGGTTGAGGTCCGAACCATGGGGGGAAATGGAGGAGGACTGGCCAAATTTTGTGCCTCCCACCACAGTGATGAATGCTGTGGTGGGTGTTTGTGTTAAAACATATTTTTTTTAATTTGTGTTCTTTTAAAGTATAATTGTAGGTACGAAAAAAATCTTTAATATAATTTTTGTACCATATCCGTGGTGATTTTTGCAGCTGCTCTGTATATAGAAAATATTTGTGTATAAATACAAATATTCTGAGCTACAACTGCCATGCCACACAGTAGAATGTTTTATCACAAATAAATAACTATAACTGTATACACATAACCAGACCTGTGTGTGTACATCTGACATGCCTGTTAATTGTGTTTGTGTGCACTGTGCTTGATTGCTGTTGCTGTGAAAGAGGAAATAAGATTGTGTTGCCAAATAAAATCCAGGATAAATCCAATATCGTTTATTCAGGAAGGCAAATTTGGTCCAAAAACAAAAATAACACACAAAAAAAATATGAGTTATTCCAAGTAAACTTGCACAATCAAGGTCCAAGTTCACGTTCAAGTGAGTTTATTGTCATGTGTCCCTGTATAGGTCAATGAGATTCTTGCTTTGCGTCAGCACACAGAACATAGTAGGCATTTACTACAAAACAGATCAGCGTGTCCATATACCATGATATAAATATATACACACATGAATAAATAAACTGATAAAGTGCAAATAACAGATAATGGGTTATTAACAATCAAAGTTTTGTCCGAGCCAGGTTTAATAGCCTGATTACTGTGGGGAAGTAGCTATTCCTGAACCTGGTTGTTGCAGTCTTCAGGCTCCTGTACCTTCTATCTGAAGGTAGCAGGGAGATGAGTGTGTGGCCAGGATGGTGTGGGTATTTGATGATACTGCCAGCCTTTTTGAGGCAGCGACTGCGGTAAATCCCCTCGATGGAAGGAAGGTCAGAGCCGATGATGGACTGGGCAGTGTTTACTACTTTTTGTAGTCTTTTCCTCTCCAGGGCGCTCAAGTTGCCGAACCAAGCCACGATGCAACCGGTCAGCATGCTCTCTACTGTGCACTTGTAGAAGTTAGAGAGAGTCCCCCTCGACAAACCGACTCTCCGTAATCTTCTCAGGAAGTAGAGGCGCTGATGAGCTTTCTTGGTAATTGCATTAGTGTTCTCGGACCAGGAAAGATCTTCAGAGATGTGCACACCCAGGAATTTGAAGCTCTTGACCCTTTCAACCATCGACCCGTTGATATAAACGGGGCTGTGGGTCCCCCTCCTACTCCTTCCAAAGTCCACAATCAGTTCCTTGGTTTTGCTGGTGTTGAGGGCCAGGTTATTGCGCTGGCACCATATGGACAGTTGCTCGATCTCTCTTCTATACTCTGACTCATCCCCATCAGTGATACGTCCCACAACAGTGGTGTCGTCAGCGAACTTGATGATGGAGTTCGCATTATGACTGGCTACGCAGTCATGAGTATAGAGTGAGTACAGTAGGGGGCTGAGCACGCAGCCTTGAGGTGCTCCCGTGCTGATTGTTGTCGAGGCTGACACATTTCCACCAATATGAACAGACTGTGGTCTGTGAATGAGGAAGTCGAGGATCCAATTGCAGAGGGATGCGCAGAGACCCAGTTCTGCGAGTTTGGTAACCAGCTTGGAGGGGATGATTGTGTTAAATGCCGAGCTGTAATCGATGAATAACAGCCTGACATATGAGTTTTTGTTGTCCAAGTGGTCCAGTGCGGAGTGGAGGGCCAGCGAGATCGCATCCATCGTTGATCTGTTGTGGCGGTAAGCGAACTGCAATGGGTCCAGGTTTTTGTCGAGGTAGGAGTTGATTTGCTCCATAATCAAACTCTCAAAGCACTTCATCACTACCGGCGTTAGTGCCACTGGTCGATAGTCATTGAGGCATGTCACCTTGCTCTTCTTGGGCACCGGTATAATTGATGCCCTTTTAAAGCAGGTGGGGACAGACCACAGAAGTGAGAGGTTGAAAATGTCCGTAAAAACTCCAGCCAGTTGGTCCACACAGGTTTTTAGAACACGACCGGGTATACCATCAGGACCAGGCATTTTACGGGGGTTCACCCCTCTGAAGGGTTTCCTGACGTCGGCCTCTGTGACTGAGACTGAAATACCATCACAGCGAATGGGGGCTCGGGAAGGCACATCAGTATTCTCCCTATCAAAGCGTGCGTAAAACGCATTGAGCTCGTCAATGTTTCACCGAGCTGCCTCCTGGTTTCGCCTTGTAGGAGGTAATTGCATTCAGGCCCCGCCACAGCTGCCGAACATCTGTCTCATCCTCCAGTTTGGAGCAGAAGTTCCTTTTGGGACTAGTTGAGTTGGTCTAGTTGACTTCGAATAACTGATAATTTATTGTATATTTATTAGTATTGTGTATCATGTGCCTGTAAATACGAATTTAATCATTCCAGTTCATACCTCTCACATATCAGACATTTAAAACACAGGGCATACATGCAATGATGACACATATCATGCAATGATTATTTGATGGTTTGGCAACTGAAAATGGCATCCTTTCCTACTTATGAAAGATCATTGGTCACTGACAATGAACTATGTCTGTCGATGAAGGGTGATCTTATAGAGGTGTATAAAATCATGAAAGGAATAGATTGGGTAGATGCACAAAGTCCCTTGCCCAGAGTAGGGTGAACGAGGGCCAGAGGACATAGTTTAAGGTGAGGGGAAAAAGATTTAATAGGAATCTGAGGTGTTTAACAAAGAATTGCAGATGTTGGAAAAATCAAAGGTAGACAAAAGTGCTGGAGAAACTCAGCGGGTGAGGCAGCATCTATGGACCGAAGGAATAGGTGACGTTTCAGGTCGAGTAGTCTGAAGAAGGGTCTCAACCCGAAACGTCACCTATTCCTTCGCTCCATAGATGCTGCCTCACCCGCTGAGATTCTCCAGCATTTCTGTCTACATAGGAATCTGAGGGGTAACTTTTTCACACAAAGGATGGTGGGTGTATGGAACAAGTTGCCAGAAGAGGTAGTTGAGGCTGGGACTATCCCAACATTTAAGAAACAGTTAGACAGGTACATGGATAGGATGCGTTTGGAGGAATATGGACCAAATGTTGGCAGGTGGGACTAGTGTAGCTGGGACATGTTGGCCGGTGTGGACAGGTTGGACCAAAAGGGCATGTTTCCACACTGTTTCACTCTATGACTTTTGGTCTTCTCTCCCACAGCTCACTCCAACTGGCTCCTGTACTTAAAGAACTCCCATGTAAAAGCATTAAAGACAAATCAAAAGGGATAGACAGCCATCCCATGTTTTTAACATTTTGGCATAAAATGCGGACTGCATGCAGAATACAAAAAGCTATGTTAAACTTGGAAATTAATTCAACAGTATTGATTTATTTAAATAACATCTCTATCTTCTAGAGCAATTTTATTCGTCAGAGTGGCACAGACTGGAGGTTGGGATCAACACAGGCTGTACCATCTCTGTGATCCTTTTTGCCGTGGCGATGAACATGATCGTCAAGTCTGCTGAGCCAGAGTGCCGGGGCCCTCGGACCAAGTCAGGAATGCGCCAACCACCAATCAGAGTCTTCATGGACGACCTGACTGTCAGCACTGAGTCAGTGCCAGGAGGCAGGTGGATCCTGCAGGGGTTGGAGAAACTGATTGGATGGGCAAGGATGAGGTTTAAGCCAGGAAAATCAAGGTCACTGGTGCTGAAGAAGGGCAAAGTCATGGACAGGTTCCACCTCAGCATCACCAACACATCAGATTCAGATTCAGATTCAGATTCAATTTTAATTGTCATTGTCAGTGTACAGTACAGAGACGACGAAATGCATTTAGCATCTCCCTTGAAGAGCGACATAGCAAACGATTTGAATAAAAAAAATAATAAGTGTCCGGGGGGGCGGGGGGGTGGTGGTGATTGGCATTCACCGAGGTACGTTGTTGAGTAGAGTGACAGCCGCCGGAAAGAAGCTGTTCCTCGACCTGCTGGTTCGGCAACGGAGAGACCTGTAGCGCCTCCCGCATTCAACCTCGCCCATACTTTGACAGCTAGGCACCTGTCAAAGCAAAGCCACTGTCGGTCGGAATATCTGTTTTTATTTTATTGTAAATTTTAGGCCTACTTTCTGTTTTTAGATATGGTAATTTTAATTTTTTTTAAAGCTCTATGTATTTATCCTGTTTTTATTAACTACACTGAATGGAAACTGATCGAGAAACGTTTTTTTCGTTTCATCTGTGTATGCAAGTACTCAGTTAAAATGATATTAAATAAATACTGATACGGATACTGATTGACCCCAAGGTGGCTCAGGCAGGGGTGGAGGTGCAAACTGGGAGGGAGTGGAGAGCCAGCGAAGTCGTGGTGCAAGCAGAGTCTCGGATACGCCACATAGTCCTGGTGGGAGCAGTGACTCGGGGAAGAGTTGTTCTAGGAATCTTCCCATCTCCCCAGTTTGACAAGGCCAAGGGGAATGAGAGGCGCAGGCTGGTCCAGGAGGAAGTGAGGGCAGCGGTGGAGGAGGAGAGGACTACCAGAGCGGACTAAGCTCTGCCAAGCTGAACCACAGCGTATCTAGTTCCCGGTCCAGGCAGTGTGCGATGTCCTGCCCAGCCCATCGAACCTCTTCATCTGGGGCAAAGCAGAATCTCCGGATTGCCCACAATGCTCAGGCAAGGGGACGTTGGAACACATCCTGAGCTGCTGCCCAAAGGCTCTTGGGCAGGGCCGGTACACCTGGCGTCATGACCAGGTTCTCAAACCCATTCCAGATGCCATCAGCATGGGCACGTGAAGGCCGGAGTGCAGCTGCCAAGAACCACAGCAGCCAGGAATCCGTCAGGAATCCTGGCAACTGCGCAGGACTGGCAACTTTCTGTAGACCTGGTGAAACAGCTGAAGTTCCCACAGCACATTGCCACGACCACCCTGAGGCCAGACATCCTCCTGGTCTCAGAGGCAACCAAAAACATCGTCTTGTTGGAACTGTCAGTGCCGTGGGAGGACCGTCTGGAGGAGGCCCACGAGAGGAAGATGACCAAGTACAAAGAGCTGGACGCAGACTGCCGTAATCAGGGCTGGAAGGCAAGGTGTATGCCCATCGAGGTTGGCTGCAGAGGTTTTGCAGGGCAATCGGTCTACAAAGCCTTGAGTGCACCGGGCCTCAACGGAGTGGCGAGAAGAAGGGCCATCAAGAACAACACAGAGGCAGTGGAGAAGGCCTTGAGATGGCTCTGGATCAGGAGAGGAGGTCCATGAGGAGGAACGAATGCCACCTGAACACAAGTCGTGGTATGATCAACCACGGCTGGGTCGCCTGGGTGAGGGTGTCTGATGTTGAAAGACCCGAAACACCCAATGACCCCAGGTTACATCAGGAGCATCAATAGAAGTATTTTTTATCAATCTGTGCAATTATGGTGGGTAGTAGTGATTATGTGTTGAACAGATTACATTCCCAATATTTGGAGTGGGGGAAATCCGTACATATTCCATTTGTGATGGAGGTACCCTTGCCTGTCATGTGTTGAATATAATTAAACACAACTTATAGCACCTGCACAAATTGTTTATGATACATTTTGCCATGAGAGTAATTAGCATTTCACTTCTATGTTGTTGCCCAACAAGTTTACTTCTATTCAGAACAGCCATCAAGGGAACACTCTTAACTTTACCAAATAGGAATTAACTACATGCCAGCATTGTCAGATTTTATTTTGCGCAGCACATTGCATTAAGAGAGGTTGTGATCTTTAAGTTGCTGTATCCATACCCACGGTGGTGCTAATCATGCCAAACTCAGTACAAAGTCAGTAAAATGCAAAGATGCATTCCATTCCCTGAAAAAGCACAAACGCTGTTTTAAAATTAAGAAATGTGAATGGGCAATCCTGTTTCTTTACAATACTATTCACATGGCTGAAAATTAAGTCTTCATTGATTCCCATTACATAATTGTACAATTGACGCAAATTTATTTAATGATAGTAAAGAAACTCTTTTTTTTAGAACAAATTGTCTTAAATAGCCTATTCTTATTTTTTTGTGGTTGTGTTCCAACTTAATTTCCTTCTGGTACCAGTATAAAGGTATTTCACAAGTACAGTATTCCTGATCTTTGACCCTCCACTGCTCAACCACTGTCTCACGTCTATCTTTGATGTTTTCTTTATTCTTCCCTCATCCATTTGCTTCTCCCCATTCAAAGATCGAACCAGAGAAAACATTTCTTCCCATATCTCATTCATTCTGTGTCCTCTCACCTTCAGGCAGTGCATGTGCACCGATGAATCTTGGCAGAGGCAGAGTCACTATGAGGGAAGACTGCCTATTGACTTGAGGGTGAGGAGAATTAGCTCCCAGCCACGTAGCAAGGGGTCAGCTAGTGTGCAGTCAGAAGATTGGTAGTTGTATAGTTGTTTCTGTCCTGAAATAACTGCAAGTACAGGTACTTAAAGCAGCAACTCGATATATGCAGGTCTGACGAACTAATCACGTCTTTGCCATTTGTGGGACCACTATGCAAATCAGCTGTTGTATATGCTATATTACAGAGGTGACTAGATTTCAGAGAATATTTTATTGACTGTGTAAGTGCTTTCAGATGCCCTCAGGCACTATACAAATGCAAGCTCTTTCATTCTTTCTTTAACTGAGAACAACAGCAACTGAGATTGATTTTCCATTATTATCATCCCATTCTCTGTGATGAAGTGTCTTGTCTGGTATTGCTGCCTTGCTTAATAAACTTCAGAAATTAGGAACTCAACATTTTGGGACTGGCATTATAATATAATATGCAAGTAAAAGAGTGGACATAGTTGCACGGTCTTGGATTTTAATATATTACACATGTTATTATAATAGTTAGTTCCATCTCAGTCATGGGTTAGTTTTATAAATTACTGGGGTGTTAGCAGATGTAATAGTCGTAATTTAAAAAAATTGCACACGATTCATAAATTGTTCAATGATTCAATTTTTTCACTATTTGATGCTAATCACTGAACTATTTCATCATTTTCAAAGCACATTTAAAGAAAATATGGAGTATTTTGTAAGTGCTAAATTATACCATGTTTAGAATGGGCATGAAGAACAAAGGTAAACTAAATTGTAATTACCTTGTAAAAATATCTGAACAGACTTCTAGACATCAATATACAACTCTCCCAGTAGAGAAAATATATCCATGGCAACAGCGATGATCATTTTAACTGGTAGAGAAAAATTCTCCAGATTCTGCCTCACAAATGTTCTATGCACTGCATGTTAAAATAGCTCTTATTAAATGCACGCTTTAATGATGAAATAATTTACATCTGCGAACTTACTCAGATTAAAAAACCTTATCAATATTCTACCCTTAACTTCCTTTGACACCTAGTAACAAATTCACTTTAATTGCCCTCTTTGTATATCATATATTTTACAACAAAATCACGAGTATAGTCTATAGTAAGGAGTCTCCAGAAAATAGGCTTTATTTTGCCTCTGGATGATGTAACAATGTTCTTCTGTGGAAACCATATAAGCAATATGCTAATTTAAAAATGCTGCATCTGTTTACATTGGGAATACCTCTGCATAGATCACAATGAATAGGTAGAAGATAAGTGAAACTAAATTGAACCTAGGTTAATTTGAGAATCAAATGAATTACGGTATAACGGTAACATAAGCATTATGTAAGAGAATATATTCTGGAGTTTAACATTATCACAAGTAACTGAAAGATTCAGTCAAAAATATATGTTGTGACAACTATGCACAACTATCAAAAATATAAATAAAAGAGGGCTTTGGTAATAAAGAAATCAGAAATGAAAACTATTTTATTCACTCACGAATATAATGTAAAAATAATTATGAATTTGGTGTGCAAAAAAAGCTTCATTCATAATGAAAAGCTGTAATATCTTCCTTCATATACACCTCTCTAGTTCAAAGAGAGAAAAAAGGTCCTTACCATAAATTCAGATATTTTGCCCTATAATGATATGACTTAATTCAGGAGCTTGCGGCATGTGGGTAAATAAATAATATGCTATTGTGTGCAACACTGGAGGTTTTTTTTAATGTTGTGTTGCTTTGTGTTTTCGCAAGCATACTGTGATTAATATTTGAACGTATGTATAATGACATGAATAATGAGGCAGAGTGTCAATCACATTGCTCCCACTATCACAAAGGAATCTGCAAATAGTATAAGTTCATAATTTTACAACTTATCTTCGCAAAAGTAAAATGTTCATTATCATTAGAAAATAAAATTAAAATGGTGAATCCATACAAATAGATTATTATACATTTTCTAGTACATCATAAACATCATATACTAAGATTATATTTTTGCCAAATTATAGAATACTCCAAGGTAACATTTAAAAATATTGTGAGTGACCACTTTGGATTATTTGGCGCTACTAAATAGGGCTTTATTCGAGGAAGATAATAACAAATATAAGATAAATTTATATACTCAGTCCTATAATGCTCTTCTTTACTGCACCATGGCTGTTACTGTGAAGGAGTTGGGGTAAAAAAGACCATGATATAATGGATTACGAGGAGATAAAAATTCAAAGATAGGTACATTTTGCCAATATAGATGATGAAGGAGCTTTAGTTGTCCCTTATTTATTTATTTTATGCTACATGTCCTGCAAGACCTCAACTTCTAACTTGTTTCGTTTTTTCTGCCTACAAAATATGCTGCACAGGTAGTGATGATGAGTCAGAATAACAGTGATTGTTCTGGCAAGCATAGAAACACAAGGGAAACTAATCAAAAGAAGCATCCTGGCACTCAGGGTTACACCAGGTTACTCCTCTACCACTAACTATGAACAAGGAAATCCGAGGGCATTGCAGGAAACTAGAGAGGAAATTGCGGGTGAACTGGTTGAAATTCACGAGTCATCCGTAAAAACACAAGAGGTGCCGGAAGACTGGAGGAATGGCAAATGTGCCTCTTTTCAAGAAGGGCTGCAGGGAAAATGCTGAGAACTATTGGTCGGTGAGCTTAACATCTGTAGCTGGAGTTATTAGCGAGTATTCTGAGGGATAGGATATACTGGCATGTGGATGAGCAAGGGCTGATTAGGGATAATAAACATGGTTTTGTACGTGGGAGGTCATTTGGCTCACAGTTCCCCAAACCTTTCCAATCCATGCCTTTATACTTATAAAACTCTGATCTTGGATGTGAATTTATTTGTGTGATGCTCGTGTGCGTTTCACATCTCCACGAAAACACAACGCGCTAATGGTGAAATTTTTACATATTCTGATAGAGATTTACGGCGTGTTCAAGAAGGAACTGCAGATGCTAGAAAATTGAAGGTAGACAAAAGTGCTGGAGAAAGTCAGCAGGTGAGGCAGTATCTATGGAGAAAAAGGCAAAGTTTCAAGCCAAAACCCGTCTTCAGACTGATGTAGGGTGGGGGTGGAGCGGGAAGAAGAAAGGAAGAGGAGGAGCCAGAGGGCTGACGGAGAGTTGAGAAGGGGAGGAGACAGCAAGGGCTACTGGAAATTAGAGAAGTCAATGTTCAAGCCGCTGGGGTGCAGACTGCCCAAGCGGAATATGAGGTGCTGCTCCTCCAATTTCCAGTGGTGCTCACTCTGGCCATGGAGGAGGCCCAGGACAGAAAGGTCGGATTCGGAATGGGAGGGGGAGTTGAAGTGCTGAGCCACAGGGAGATCAGGTTGGTTAATGCGGACCGAGCGGAGGTGTTCGGCGAAACGATCGCCAAGCCTACGCTTGGTCTCACTGCCGTGATGTTAAAAATCACCTTATCTGAAAAGTTCATGCATTATTTCTCGAGTTATTTATGAAAATGTTCAAAATTTTCAAATAACTTGGAAAATAAACAAGATTGTCTCGCTGATGATGTCACAATGGCTCTGCTCCTCGTGGCCAGCTGCCCTGTGTTCCATGCGCAGCGAGACACGTCACCCCCTCTCCACCCCCCCTTGGTTCTTCAAAAGGCACGGAAAGAACGAGCAAGTGGGCTCTGTACTGCAGCTTCCGAGGGCTACTGAGCGCTTGCGAGATCCCGAGCGCTCCACCCCCCCCCCCCCCCACCCACCACCCCCACCCCCCCCCCCCCCCCCCCCCCCCCTCCCCCCCCCCCCCCCCCCCCCCCCCCCCCCCTCTCTCTCTATCCCCCTCCCGGCTCTCTCTTTCACCCCCCCCCCAAAGATGTACAGATTTGTAGGTTAATTGGCTTCTGGAAATGGTAAATTGTGCCTAGTGCTAGGACATCGCTAGTTTATGGGGATCATTGGTCGGCGCAGATTCGGTGGGCTGAAGGGCTTGTTTCTGTGCTGTATCTCTAAACTAAACATGTGCTTCTGAGATTTCTTCCTTTCTATGTGAACCATGTCACATTTAATAGAGTCCAAGACTATTTCTCTTCTATTACATGTACATCTGCTCTCACTTGCGTTCCTCGCAAGTTTATTTTCCAGGATTTGTTCACTGTCTACCCCTCCTTTCTCTGTGTTCAACTATTACATCAAAGTCCAATGTAAGGTAGAGGAACAACACCTCATCTATCTGGTGACATTGTAATTTATCAATTTCAGGAAACTATCTGTTAGCATGTTATTTGTGTTATAGTGGTTTGCTTTTTGCTCTCCATTAATATGCCTTGACCTGCAAAATAGTCCCACAGCTCCACATCTTCTTATATTACTAAAAGTCTGTTCTTGACCGGTTTTGGCCATCTGTGCTGCGATTTCCGAGAGAGCGCCGCCACCTACGGCCGTCATATTTGGCCACCTTACTCAGTGCCCCCCTCCGCCGTATGTGTGTCGAGGATTTATCCTGTCGATGAGAAATGACAGAGATATTAATGTTTTTACAAAATTCCCCATTCTCTCTGCTGTCCCGCTGGAGGCAGGGGAATGGACTATAAAACCAGGAAGTGGTGTGCCTCAATTAGTCTCTGCAACCTGGAGCTCTGTCAATTAGTCTCTGTCACTCTGAGCCCTGAATGACACTGAACAAATGTCTACAGCACTGTGAGTACCTTAATTTGGTTTGAAAATGAAAATATAGTTAGATTGAAGTAAAAAATCACTGCCTGCAAATGGTGGTTTGGGTTGAATTAAAAAGGCACCCTCTCTCTCCCCCCTCTCCTCTCACCCCCCCTCCCTCTCTCTTAAACATAGAAACATAGAAACATAGAATTAGGTGCAGGAGTAGGCCATTCGGCCCTTCGAGCCTGCACCGCCATCTCCTCATGGCTGATCATCCCCCTCAGTATCCGGTACCTGCCTTCTCTCCATACCCCCTGATCCCTTTAGCCACACGGGCCATATCTAACTCCCTCTTAAATATAGCCAATGAACTTGCCTCAACTACCCTCTGTGGCAGAGAGTTCCAGAGATTCACCACTCTCTGTGTGAAAAAAGTTCTCCTCATCTCGGTTTTAAAGGATTTCCCCCCCTTATCCTTAAGCTGTGACCCCTTGTCCTGGACTTCCCTAACATCGGGAACAATCTTCCTGCATCTAGCCTGTCCAACCCCTTAAGAATTTTGTAAGTTTCTATAAGATCCCTCTCAATCTCTCAAACTCTAGAGAGTATAAACCAATGTCCAGTCTTTCTTCATAAGACAGTCCTGACATCCCAGGAATCAGTCTGGTGAACCGTCTCTGCACTCCCTCTATGGCAATAATGTCCTTCCTCAGATTTGGAGACCAAAACTGCACGCAATACTCCAGGTGTGGTCTCACCAAGACCCTATACAACTGCAGTAGAACCTCCCTGCTCCTATTAAATCCTCTTGCTATGAAAGCCAACATGCCATTCGCTTGGTGTGCCTGCTCTTGCACCTGCATGCCTACCTTCAATCTGCCACACCGGCTGCATCTCCCCTGTTCCCAATCGGCCACCGTGTAGCGCTGCTTTCCCCGCCACCAAAATGGATCCCTCACATTTTATCCACATTAAACTGCGCTGGGCATTTGCCCACTTCACCCCAGCCTATCCAAGTCACCCAGTCTCCTAGCATCCTCCTCACACCTCGACCCCCCAACTCGGTCATCCGCAAACTGGAGATATTCGCCAATTCCCTCATCCAGGTAAATAGCCCCAGTACTGAGCCTTGCGGTCTCCCCTCCATTGTGAAAAGGACCCGCGGGCTCCCGGCTTCCGTTTGCCAGCCGTTCTCTATCCACATCAATACTGACCCCCAGATGCCGTGTGCTTTAGGTTTGCATACTAATCTCTTATGTGGGACCTTGTCGAAAGCCTTCTGGAAGTCCAGATACATCACATCCACTGGTTCTCCCCTATCCACACTAGTTACATCCTCGAAAAATTCTATAAGATTCGTCAGACATGATTTACCTTTCGTAAATCCTCCACCGCCAATGATTTCCACCCTAAATGTGCTCTATCCCATCTCGGACCAGCTTTCCCCCTACCGTGTTAGGCTAACTGGCACCTGTAATTCCCCGTTTTCTCTCTCCCGTTCTTAAACAAGTGGGGTTTGCCCCGCCAATCCTCTGGGAACTACCCCAATCTAAGGAGCTGAGACCCGACTAATGAATCCACTATTTCGGAGCTACTTCCTTAAGTGCAGGGATGCAGCCTATCTGGCCCTGATTCAAAATCCATTTTACCCCCCCCTTCCCGACTAACCCACTCACCCCCCTCCTTTGACCCCCCCCCTATGACACAGATCACCCCAAAACCGTGAAGAACGGAAAAAGTAATTCAAAACCTACATAAAAACTCACCTGTTTCTGACTGCAAGGGACCTACATTTGTTTTAACTAATCTCTTTCTTTTCACATATCTATAAAAACGCGGACAGTCAGATGCATGTTCACTGCCAGCTTTCATAACCATTTTTTCTCTTCTAATTCCCTTCGTCCTCCTCTCCCCTCTCTCCTCTCCTCCCAGTCTCCTATGCTCCCCCTGGCTAGTTTGTCCCCATCCTCCTTTGCTTTGATACCCCCTCCCTTGTTATCCCCCACTACCTTCCCTGATTTATTCTTTTGCCAAACTCTGAACATTTTTGTAGTTCCCCCATGCAGTCTTTAAATGCCTTCCATTGCATCCCCGTCACCCCTCAATCTTGGCTTCACGCTCTTCCCCCCTCCTCTCCCCCCTCTCCTCATCTCACCCCCCTCTCTCTCCCCCCCCTCTCTCTCCCCTCCTCTCTCTCCCCCCTCTCGCCCCCCTCCCCTCTCCTCTCCCCCTCTCCCCCTCTCCCCTCCCTCCTCTCCCCCCATCCCCCCCCCTCCTCTCCCTCCACCCCCCTACCCTCTCCCTCCCTCCCCACCTCCCCCCGTCCCCTCATCTCACCCCCCTCTCAGCACATCCTTTCTCTCCCCCTCTCCCTCCCCCCCTCTCCTCCGCTCTCAGCCCCCCCTCACCCGCTCTCTCCCCCCCCCTGCTCCCCCCCTCCCCCTCACTCTCACCCTCTCTCTCCACCTCCTCCTCCCCCCTCACCCCGCTCTCCCCCTCTCTCTCTCCCCCTCAACGCTCCACCCCTCTTCCCTCTTGCCCCACCTCTCCCCTCCTCTCTGTCTCCTCTCTCTGTCCTCTGCCCCTTCTCTCCTCTGCCCTCTCTCTGTCTCCCTACCTGGACCCCCCCCCCCCCCCCCCCTCTAGATGTGACTGCAAGTTGGGGGCTAGGCGTCAGTAGATAGGGTGGTTATGGAGTAAAAGGAGCAAATTAATAATATTAATATAATATTAAGGGGGTAATTAACATGAGTGCGGGGGGGGGGATAGTTAGTGTGTGACGCTGCATGCCACCCCCCCCCCCCCCCCCCCACACACACACATTGGGGGAACAGACCCAACGGGTCTGCCTGGTCTAGTTTTTTATAAATTTTGCATTCCTTTCTTTGTGTTTTTCATAAAAACTGCCCTCATTCCTTTCACAGCTTTTAAACTTATTTGTTTGCGTTCTTTCTTTGTAACTGCCCTCATTAATCTATCAAGCAGATTTTACTTCAACAACTTTGAGCTCCTCCAGAATTTGTTTTTCTATCACTGAACTTCCCTTATTAGAGATATTCCTTTGTTTTCACCATCCTTCCCTGACCTCTGCATATTAAAACTAATTTTTCTCTTTATTCAAGTTCTGACAAAAAGTCTTTGATCTGAAACCTGATTCTACTTCTTTTTCCTACATTCATTATCTGATTTTCTGTTTTTTTTTATATCTGTAATGTTTCAGTGTTACTTAGGTCATGCTCCATAAAAGCATGTTATGGACTATTTTATTTGTGAGTAAATGGAATTGAATATTCTGCTAACATCTGAAATTGACTTTATCATGGAAGGATAAACACTGGCTAAACAATTGTTTTTGGAGCATCCTCCTCCCATTTGGTGTATAATTCCTGACTAACACTTGCAATCATAGAGTTGTACAAGGCACACCATGTCCATTTGATCTTCTACGCTTAACCCATTTGCTCAAGTTCGATCTGTATCGTTCTATGCCCTCCCAGTTTAAGTGCCTGTTTAAATGACTCTGATTCCACCACCTCCTCCGGCAGCAATGTTCCAGTTATCAACTACTCTCTTTCTCTTAAAGACATGGCCTGAGAGCTTTGATCATTGTTCAAAGCAATACAAAGTCCGTTTGTGTTGCTTAGGATATGTTGTAATGCAGCTTTGTCAGTTCGACATCTGATTTTTAGATATACTTAATGCCAAAGATCCTATAGCGAGCAAGATAGTCCACTCCTGCTAAATCCAATGGGCTGACGTGTAGTACGCAACGGTGCGGAACGTCGGTCATTTCTTCGTCCATGTCAGTAATCCCGACCCGAACATTGGTTATCCCTCGCGCAGTGTAATCAACGTTGCGGGGGAACAGTTTGTGTTAATAAATTATAATCCTATGAATTTTTTTTTCTTTTTTTTAATGATTTTTAAAAAAATTAAAATTGAATCCGAATCTGTTTTAATGTTTTAAAAATTATATATTTTTAAATGGCTCATGCGCTGTGTTTGAGTTGATGTTTATATTAAACGTACACTATGTAATTCATCGAATCACACTGTTCATAACTGCGGTATTTGGTGAAATAATAGCAATATGAAGATTGCAGTTGCTCTACTCTTGGATTGTTCCTTAATGGTTTTTTTTGTGTCTATGGAATTGCTTTTCACAAATAAAATGGGTCTGGTCTTCCCAATAGCCAGATAGTGGATGAGATCTGTCTGTAATGGTGGGGTTATCCAAATGAAGTATTTAACAAAATAAAATTTTGAGCAAGATTAACAAATGATGTATAACTTAAGGATGAATTTATTCAGCAGCCATACAACTGATTAGATTGTGTAGGAAAGAACACACATACATGAATGTGATATCTGTCTGTCTGTCTATCTTACTAAAAGTCTGATCTTGACTGCTTTTGGCCCACTGTGGTGCGATTTCCGAAAGAACGCCGTCACCTACGGCCGTCATTTTTGGCCACCTCGCTCAGAGCCCCCCTCCGCCTTCCGGGACCAGAGGATTTTTCCCATCGATTAAATATCAGAGAGATATTAATGTTTTTTTTTAATTTCTCCATTCTCTCTGCTGCCCCCGCTGGCGGCAGGGAGAAGGGGGGGAGGGACTATAAAACCCGGAAGTGGAGTGCCTCACTCACTCTCTGCCAGACCAAGGAAGCGAGAGAGTCACGGCTCTCTGAGCTGCTGCCCAATTGTTTGCCTCGCCTTTTTAACAAGTTTGTGTTCACAAAATGAATTTTGGTTGTCGAGTGGCTGCTGCCCAATTGTTTGCCTCGCCTTTTTTTTTTTTTTTTTTTTTTTTAATTAAATTTTTCATTTTTTTTGAGCTTTAAGAAACACTCCTACACAACATCTTAATACATTTTTTGTACCGTGAGAAAATAGACCCTAGAAAAGAAAGAAAGAGAAAATAGAAACAATCGCTCTATTATAACATAGGAAAGGAGAATACGTCTGTTTTTGTTGTTTTACCTCCCATTACCAGTTCGGTCTTTTGGAATTGGTCGGACTAGAAGGGTCGAGATGGCCTTTAAGTTAAGCTTTTTCCCATCCGTAAATTCTTCTGCTGTAATTGTTATATGGTTTTGGTACCAGTTTTATATGGTTTGTGTTCACAAAATGAATTTTGGTTGTTGGGTGACTGCAGCTAAATTGTTTGCCTTGGCTTGGCTTTTAAAATCGTTGCAACAGTTGGCTGCCAGCCCAAGAATCCATTCGGCCCACAATGTCTATACTAGCCCTCTGGGAACAAGTACCTTCGGCCCGCAACACCCGTACTAGCGCAACAGAAAATTGGTGGAGAGGTGGAATATTGCGTTGGTGACCAGCCCTCCCGTATGATGCTGGGACCCAATGGGTCCCACTTAGTCTAGTGTATTTATAAAATCTTTTGGGATTATCCTTAATGCCACCCACCAGAGCTATCTCCAGGCTCCTTTTTGCCCTTCGGATATCCTTTTTTAGTATACTCCTTAGTTCCCGAAAGTCCTTGAGGGATGCACTTGATCCCACTTACCTATACCTGACCCATGCATCCTTCTTGTTTTTGACTAACGTCTCAATTTCCCTCATCAGTCAAGCTTCCTTACATTTGCCTGCTTTGCCCTTCACTCTAATGGGGACGTACACATCCTGAGCTTTCTTCAGTAAACTTTTAAAAACATCCCATTTGGACGATGTTTCTTTCCCCTCAAATAACCTGCTCCAGTCAACTTGAGCGAGACCTTCTCTCATACCATCAACGTGGGCCTTACCCAGTTGAGCATTTTAACACATGGACCCTCTACATCCCTATCCATAACTATCTTAAACCTAATCGAACTGTGGTCACTTGTCCCAAAGGGCTCCTCCACACACACTTCATTAATTTGCCCTTCACAATTTCCTAATACTAGATTAAGGACGAGGGTGGATACTTTACGTTGCTCAGAATGCTGTTTATGAATTTGAAATGAGATTCATAAACATAATTGTGGAAAAGATGCATATTTGGTTGATATACAAAGATTTTAAGGAAGAGGTTGGATGTTACCCTACTTTGCAAGGTCAAGCTTGAATATTGTGAGTGGTGTTAATAAGTGCAGGGGACAAGGAGTACATAATGTGCAGGGGACAAGGGCAATATTTGGAAAAAAACAACAGATATTTATCTGCTGAATAGATCTTCCTTAAAATCTTTGTATACTCTCTAGAATTTAGGAGATATAGAGAGGGGATTTATAGAAACTTACAAAATTCTTAAGGGGTTGGACAGGCTAGATGCATTAAAGATTGTTCCCGATGTTACATAATTTAGTCCAGGACAAGGGGTCACAGCTTAAGGGATAAGGGGGGGGGGGGGGAAATAGGTTACAATTCTGCGGTGCTATATACACTTTATAAACAAAGAGGAGATGTTTTAAGTTTATATGGAACTCTCTGCCAAGAGGGTTTTTAAGGCCAGTTCAACATTACAGTTACAATACACATTACAGTTCCAAATTTCCTTGTGGATATATAAGATGGAAGTCGGGAGGTTGGGAGAGAAGTCAGTGCATGGTGAATACTGAGTAGTGGATTTTCGAAAAACAGCTATTGATCATATTGTCCTGGATTTGATGCACCTATAGCGCCTCGAGAGGGCAGCATGGCGAACACTCCAAACGCAGGATAAGCTGTTCTTGATGATATTCTATAATGTAAGGCAAAGGATGTGTAAATATTTGGGAGACAAGGATATTCAAGAGGAGCAAAATGAGGTTGGATGTTACCCTACTTTGCAAGGTCAAGCTTGAATATTGTGAGTGGTGTTAATAAGTGCAGGGGACAAGGAGTACATAATGTGTAGGGGACAAGGACAATATTTGGAAAAAAACAACATATTTATCTGCTGAATAGATCTTCCTTAAAACCTTTGTATATCCAGGAGATATCAGCAGAGATAAGGACGCCGATAAACCGGAAGGTTTCTTGTAACTTATAACTTGTAACACAAAGTTAGTCTGTTTGTTTGTTCTTCAGGGATTTTCTGCCACATTAAATAAAGGTTTTTTTTAAATTCAAAGTATTAGTTTAGTTTAGAAATACAGCCTGGAAACAGACCCTTCGGCCCATCGAGTCCATGCCGACCAGTGATCCCCGCACACTAACATTATCCCACACACACTTGGGACAATTTACAATTATACCAAGCCAATTAACTTGCAAACCAGTACTTCATCAGAGTATGGGGTGAACCGGAGATCCAGGAGAAAACCCATGCAAGTCATGGGGAGAATGTACATACTCAGTACCGACAACACCTATAGTCAGGATTGAACCCGGGTCTCTGGCGCTGTAACGCAGCAACTCTACTGCTGAGCCACCTTGCAGCCCTATTAGTTTCTAAACCATTAAGCCATTGGCCAGATTGCATTTATACAAGTTAAATGAAACATTTCCTTCAACAATATTTTAAATAATTGTTTCAATAGTGTTTATTTTATTAAATGCAATTTATATGGTGTGTTTTAACATTGTACAAACAAAAGTTAGACTGATAGGGCCACTGATAATTGCCTTGTACTGCAATATTATGCAATTTCTCAGCTTCCATATTTCATATCACTTGTTATTTCTGTTAGCAAAAGATCACAAACATTCAAAATCTACAGAACAGAAGTCTTTGAAATGTGTTGGATATGCATAGCATTGCACGATGTAGGAATGTATCAATGTGTTTTGCCTTCAAGGATATCTCAATAAATAAGATGAATCTGATTAAGGAGCCTCTAACAAGATTATATTGTTTTTTTCCACTGGCTGATGATCCCATCTTTGTTAAAACATCACCCCCACACATGATACATGTCAGAAGTCCATGACATAAGTCTTAACTGTTGAAGTTTCTTACTTGCTATCTATCTAATTGAATCTTTTATCTATTTGTCTAGGATTGCGAGGATATATCAGTATGCCAAACAAACAAGCAGAGCAGGTATTAGTAAAATAAAGCAGCACCGAATACTTGTTTTCATTTTCTTAATATTTTGGATCAAAATCTCACAATGTTTCTCAATACTTCTCCTTTCAACACTAACTTTGTTAGAAGTTTGAAGAAACCTTGATTATGCACATCGGAATAACAGAATCCTAGTTCAAACAAAAATATTATTTCAAGATATTGCCTTGGAAAGTCTCCAAAAGCATGTCAAACTTCTTTTTGCTCAGGAGAAAAAGGACATCTTTGAATAAAGATGGAAACGACCTTTGACGTCTGGGAATATAATCACTCAATTGCTTATCTTGTACAATGTGGAAATAAAGGCAATAAGTGTTGACAAATTACATCATTAACTGAAAAATAACTGAATTACCTCAAGTAACAGAATTCATTTAAGAAACGTTTCTTAAATAGAGGCACAACATTAGACACCCCCCTCCAGTCTCCCCCAAGATTCCTCCAATTTCTTCCCTAGGTTCCCAATGTCCTCGGATATATCTTAGATTCAGATTCAATCTTTATTGTAATTTTGCAGTGTACAGTACAGAGACAACGAAATGCAGTACGCATCTCCCCAGAAGAGCGAACATAGAATAATGAGCAATAAATATACATATACATACAGTAGTACAGGTACAACCTTTTAGTAGGGCCAACACTTTTTTCGGGGATTTCCGAGGAGATTTTTTTTGTCCGAAGGGGTAGCTCGGGGGCTAAAAAGTCTGGCAATGCACCGGGGAATCAAGGTAAATCATTGCATAAATTAAGGTTAGTTTGGAGGGATTTGCCGGGGTGGTGGTGGGGTGTGCAGGGGGAAACTTTAATTCTTAGTCCCCTACCTGGTCGGCGACTCCCAACATCGCGGAGCTTGGGGCGTCCGGCCGAGACGGCTGTTGGAGCTCCGACCCCGGACTCTACCCCTGAGGCGAGGGCTCCAAACCAGCGCCGTGGGCCGGGACTGGGTTGGGAGTCGCAGTCCAGCGCTTGACCGCACGGCGACCCGGTAAGCTAGGGGACGCCCCTTCCCCCCCCTCACATAAAAGCCCTCCAAACTAACATGCAGTCAGGAGGCAGCCGCTACAGTAGTACAGACCTCGCTTGCTTTTGGACAGACTCAATGGAGGGGAGTGAGGAGACGGTGATGCGTTGGGCAGTTTTCACCACCCTCTGCAGTGCTTTCCGGTCGGAGACAGGGCAGTTGCCATACCATACTGTGATGCAGTTGGTAAGGATGCTCTCGATGGTGTAGCGGTAGAAGTTCACCAGAATCTGAGAAAGGTGGACCTTCTTTAGTCTCCTCAGGAAGAAGAGACGCTGGTGAGCCTTCTTGACCAGTGTTGAGGTATTGTGGGTCCAAGAGAGGTCATCGGAGATGTTGACCCCCAGAAACCTGAAGCTGGAGACACGTTCCACCTCCGTCCCATTAATATGGATGGGGGTGTGCGTGCCGCCCCTAGACTTTCTGAAGTTCACAATGAGCTCCTTGGTCTTCTTGGAGTTAAGGACCAGGTTGTTGTCAGCGCACCATGCTGCTAGGAGATGGACCTCCTCCCTGTAGGCCGACTCATCGTTGTTGCTGATGAGGCCAATCACTGTTGTATCATCTGCATATTTGATGATGGTGTTAGTACCATATACAGGTGTGCAGTCGTAGGTGAAGAGGGAGTAGAGGAGGGGGCTCAGCACACAGCCCTGTGGAACGCCGATGTTCAGGGTGAGGGTTGAAGAGGTGTGCTTGTCTAACCTAACAGACTGGGGTCTGTTGGTTAGAAAGTCCAGTATCCAGTTGCAGAGGGAGGGGTCGATGCCCAGGTCGCTGAGTTTGGTGATCAGTTTTGAGGGGATAATGGTGTTAAATGCTGAGCTATAATCAATGAACAGCATTCTCACATAGGTGTCTCTGTTGTCGAGGTGGGAGAGGCCGGAGTGAAGTGCCGTTGAGATGGCATCCCCCGTACACCTGTTCTTGCGGTAGGTGAACTGATAGGGGTCCAGTGTGGGAGGTAGGCAGCTTTTGAGGTGTGCCAGGACCAGCCTCTCGAAACACTTGGTGATTATGGGAGTAAGTGCAACTGGGTGGAAGTCGTTGATGCTTGCCGCAGTGGAGTGTTTTGAAACTGGCACGATGGAGGTGGTTTTAAGGCACGTGGGACCTTATCTGATCTGATCAGGCCTGGGAAATGTAACTTGGGTTGTTCAGCACTTCCTCAATTGTAATATAGACTGTCCTCAAGACAGCTCCATAAACTATCCCAAATTCAAGAGTCTTCATGTCTTTCTCTGTGGTAAAAACAGGAAAAATACTCTTTGAAGACCCTGTTCATCATCTCACAGATCAATGGTTTCTGAGGGGCCCTATTATCTCTCTTGGCATCCTCATTCCCTTAATGTACATAAAATCTCTTTGTATTCTCCTTAATATTATTAGGGGTACACTTGATCCCAGCTGCGTACATAGGTCCCACACATCCTTTGTTTTCCTGACCAGAGCCTCAATTTCTCTTATCATCCAGGATTCCTTACTCCCACCTGCCTTGCCCTTTACTCTAAAAGGCACACAAATGCCCCAAACTCTCATCATCACACTTTTAAAGGCGTCTCATCAACATCAGCATATTTCTGACTAACACCATCAAAGCTGGCCCAATCCCAGTTTGGATTTATAATTTATGCACCCGCCCTGTCTTTATCTCTAACTATTTTAAACCTAACAGAACTGTGGCCACTGGTCCCAAAAGGCTCACACATTGATACTGGCCCATCGGGCCTGCTCCACATCCAATCATGGCTGATTTATTGGTCCCTTTCATCCCTATTCTTCTGCCTTCTCCCCGTATCCTTTGACATCCCTCCTAATCAAGAACCTATCAATCTGGGCTTTAAAAAAATACCCAATGACTTGGCCTCCACAGCCATCTGTGGGCAATGAATTCTATTGATACACCATGCTCTGTCTAAAGAAATTCCTCTTCATCTCCATTTTAAAGTTATGTCCTTCTATTCTGAGGCTGTGTCTTCTGGTCCTGGACTCTCCCACTAGTGGAAATATCCTCTCTATTTAGGCCTTTCACCATTTGGTAGGTTTCAATGAGACCCCCCCACCCTTGTAAACTCCAGCAAATACAGGCCCAAGGTCATCAAATGCTCCTTATACGTTAACCCAATCATCCCCGGGATCATTCTCGTAAACCACTAGTCACCAGTAGCTAACCAGAATGGGCCCCCTTTATTTCCCTTGTCTCTGCCTGTCAGCCAATTTTATATCCATGCTAGTACCTTGCCTCTAATACCATCTGAATAATGTCATATTGGACTACTGCTGTGCCTGGTACTTGTACCCTGATACATTACCTGTCCCATCGCTTTGTTAGCCGGGTTTCTAAAATGGCTACAATGTCCCAGTCGCACATCTACCCCATGCCTGAGATCATCTGCTTTACCCGTCAGGCCTCTCACATGAAAATAAATGCAATTCAATCCAACAGTCCATCCGCACTCCCTGCTGTGCTCCTGCCTGTCCTATCCACTGAACTTACTTTCATCACTTTGCATGTCGTCTTCGAGCCTCTCACCTGCCTCAGTCCTGCATTGGATCCCATCCACATGCCAATCTAGTTTAAACCCACCTGAGTAGCACTAACAAACGGTCCTGCCTGCCAGGACATTGGTTCCCCTCCAGTTCTGATGGAAATAGAAA
Source organism: Leucoraja erinaceus (assembly GCF_028641065.1). Classification (NCBI taxonomy): domain Eukaryota; kingdom Metazoa; phylum Chordata; class Chondrichthyes; order Rajiformes; family Rajidae; genus Leucoraja; species Leucoraja erinaceus. Next base: position 108,136,254 of record NC_073379.1, read on the forward strand.
CATAGAAAATAGGTGCAGGAGTAGGCCATTCGGCCCTTCGAGCCTGCACCGCCATTCGATATGATCATGGCTGATCATCCAACTCAGTATCCTGTACCTGCTTTCTCTCCATACCCCCTGATCCCTTTAGCCACAAGGGCCACATCTAACTCCTCTTAAATATAGCCAATGAACTGGGCCTCAACTACCTTCTGTGGCAGAGAATTCCACAGATTCACCACTCTCTGTGTAAAAAATGATTTTCTCATCTCGGTCCTAAAAGACTTCCCTCTTATCCTTAAACTGTGACCCCTAGTTCTGGACTTCCCCAACATCGGGAATAATCTTCCTGCATCTAGCCTGTCCCCTTAAGAATTTTGTAAGTTTCTATAAGATCCCCCCTCAATCTTCTGAATTCTAGCTTGCACAAACCAAGTCTATCCAGTCTTTCTTTACATGAAAGTCCTGCCATCCCAGGAATCAGTCTGGTGAACCTTCTCTGTACTCCCTCTATGGCAAGAATGTCCTTCCTCAGATTGGGAGACCTAAACTGTACGCAATACTCCAGGTGTGGTCTCACCAAGACCCTGTACAACTGCAGTAGAACCTCCCTGTTCCTATACTAAAATCCTTTTGCTATGAATGCTAACATACCATTCACTTTCTTCACTGCCTGCTGCACCTGCATGCCTACTTTCAATGACTGGTGTACCATGACACCCAGGTCTCGTTGCATCTCCCCTTTTCCTAATCGGCCACCATTCAGATAATAGTCTACTTTCCTGTTTTTGCCACCAAAGTGGATAACCTCACATTTATCCACATTATACTGCATCTGCCATGCATATGCCCTTCACCCAACCTATCCAAGTCACCTTGCAGCCTCCCTGCCTCCTCCTCACAGCTAACACTGCCCCCCAGCTTCGTGTCATCCGCAAACTTGGATATGTTGCATTAAATTCCCTCATCCAGATCATTAATATATATTGTAAATAGCTGGGGTCCCAGTACTGAGCCTTGCGGTACCCCACTAGTCACTGCCTGCCATTCTGAAAAGGACCCGTTTACTCCTACTCTTTGCTTCCTGTTTGCCAGCCAGTTCTCTATCCACATCAATACTGAACCCCCAATACCGTGTGCTTTAAGTTTGTATACTAATCTCTTATGTGGGACCTTGTCGAAAGCCTTCTGAAAGTCCAGATATAACACATCCACTGGTTCTCCCTTATCCACTCTACTATGGCTAATCATGGCAGTGCTCAAGCTGTGGCATAACTAGTAAATAGACACAAAAAGTTGGAGTAACACAGTGGGTCAGGCACCATCTCTAGGTGACGTTTCAGGTCGAGATTCTTTTTTTTGTAAAGCTCTAAAAATACCTCCCCACACATGTTATATGGCGCAAGTCAGGAGCATGATGGCACACTCCACATAGCTGGATGAATGCAGCACCAAAAACACTCAGGATAAAGCTGCTCACTTGATATGCACACATCACCCACCATAAACATTTATTTCTTGCATCAGCAGCACACAGAGATAACAGATGCACACAGAGTGCATCTCTGCAATTAGAGATAATCAATAAGTGCTGGCCTTGCCAATGACACCATTAACAAACAGCATCAGTGAAAAAAGGAAAGCATCTCATGTGCCTTTTTAACCACCTTATTTCACTGTCCAACCATCTCTTCAGGATATAATTGGTAGGAATGCAGAAACGGGTTCAAAGCACTGAGTTACTCTGAAAGAGTTTAAAGATTTAGAAGTTACAAAATGGATTCTAATGTAGATTTAGAAGGTAGAAAACGAATGCCTAATCTTCCTCCTACATTTTTGTTGATTGAGCAGCTCAGACTTGGGAACTAGTGCTCCGTGAGTCCGGGACCCGTATTTGATCAGGTCAGACTACATGCGGTCTGTTGAAATTAATGGGCGAGATAATCATTGTTTATAGAGTGGAATGATGGGACAGGCTCTGGATAAGAGTGATGTAGGAGCTCCGGTACATGTGGGAGCTTCGGTACAGCATATGCGTTATTTTGTTCCAGGAAAACGTAAAGGTTACCTAATGCATAGATTTTAAAAAGAGAATATGGTTGGCCAACATAATATTAAACAATTGGTATGCAAAAATGGAAACCTAAGCAAAATATCTCTGGGCACCCCTTGTCTGGCATGGCGACCCTGTTTACAGAGAGAGAGGGGAGATGAGGAACAAATATGGGGAGAGAAACAAAATTGGAAATAGTATACACCACCTCCCCCATGCCCTGGCTTCCAGTCACTAACAGCAGAAGCTACCCCACTAAGATCCCATGGAGGAAAGGGCTCCGGATTTCCTACAGGGAATGGCAACCCCAGCAGAAGGAAAAACTGAAAAGGAAGATGAGAAAGAAGAAGGGAGAGGGCTTAAGGCAGAAGAGGAAGAACAGTAATGAACCCAGCAGTGAGAGAGGTAAACAACAGAGCACCAGAGAAAGAGAAACAGCAGATAAATCAAAGACGACTGAAAAGGGAAAAAGCAGGATGTCGAGCTGGTGGCTTTCGGGGCACTGTACCTTAACTACCCCGCAAGAATCAAGGCTGCTCACTGCCCTGAGAGCTTTAACATTTTGCAGTCAACAGTTGGTACAGTTTAAAACAAACTTGAAACAACAGACTCTGACCTCTTTGCAAACACAGAGCACGTCTCTCTGATGGAGAGAGAGGGGAAAGTGTGTGAGTAACCAGGCAAGTGCGAGGTGTGGCAAGACCCTGAATGACAGGGAATCGGACCAATCCCATTGTGAACCATACCAGCCCGATCACCCTTAAACAGGTGAGGACTTTTCTGGACTTGGTTAATTTTTACTGGCAATGGATACATTAAACTACTGTTGCTCGTGTCTCTGCCAAGGCACCGCAGCAATTCGCTCTCACTCCAACAAGACAACGACTTTTGCAACTTAAAAACAGCGCCACCAAATTCAAGTGCAGTTTCATACCACTTCAAGCAGGGTGCAAGGCCACCAGATTCAAATGCAGTTTCATACCATTTCATGCAGGGTGCAAGGCCACCAGATTCAAATGCAGTTTCATACCATTTCATGCAGGGTGCAAGGCAACCACATTCAAATGCAGTTTCATACCATTTCAAGCAGGGTGAAACCACCATAAAACCACACAAAACACACTCACAGTTCAGTAGACATTCATTGTGTTCAGTTGATTCACAGCTCAGACAGAGTCATGACCTCTCCCTCCCCCACCATGAAGAGACTGAGTCACAAAGGTGAGGCCTTCATGGTGTGATTGACAGGAGATTTTTTAAACACTAAAAACACTTTTATTTTTCATTGATGGGAAGAATACTCTGCACCTGATGAGCGGAGGGGGACTGAGTAAGATGACCAAAAATCACAGCCGTAAGTGGTAGCGTTTTATAAAAATTCAATATACAGTGCAAACAGGAAGTTGGCAAATTTAGACAACCAACCATTTGCAGTTCTTTATCTTAAACCCAAAACTCCAACCAACCATTTGCAGTGCTTTAACCTCAACCCAAAGGCCCACCCAACCATTTGCAGGGCTTTAACTTCAACCCAAAACCCCACCCAACCATTTGCAGTCCTTTAACTTCAAACCAAAACCCTACCCAACCACATTTTGAAACTACATTAAGGGCACTCAAGGTCAGTAAAACCACACTCACATTTTAGTAGACATGTGTTCAGTGTTATTCACAGCTCAGACTGAGACACGTGACCCTCTCACTTCCCCCATCTTGCAGAGATTGACTGAGGCTCTACACTTCCGGGTTTATAGTCCCTCCCCCCTCCCACCAGCAGGGGCAGCAGAGAGAAACATAGAAAATAGGTGCAGGAGGATGCCATTCGGCCCTTCAAGCCATCACCGCCATTCATCGTCCCCTATCATTAACCCGTGCCTGCCTTCTCCCCATATCCCTTGACTCCACTAGCCTGTAGAGCTCTATCTAACTCTCTCTTAAATCCATCCAGTGACTTGGCCTCCACTGCCCTCTGTGGCAGGGAATTCCATAAATTCACAACTCTCTGGGTGAAAAGGTTTTTTTCTCAGTCTTAAATTACCTCCCCTTTATTCTAAGTCTGTGGCCCCTGGTTCTGGACTCGCCCAACATTGGGAACATTTTTCCTGCATCTAGCTTGACCAGTTCTTTTATAAGTTTATATGTTTCTATAAGATCCACCTCATCCTTCTAAACATCAGTGAATACAAGCCTAGTCTTTTCAATCTTTCTGCATATGACAGTTCCGCCATCCCAGGTTCACATCAATCTCGTGAACCTACGCTACACTGCCTCAATCACAAGGATGTCCTTCCTCAAATTAGGAGACCAAAACTGTACACAATACTCCAAATGTGGTCTCACCAGAGCCCTATCCAACTACAGAAGAACCTCTTTACTCCTAAACTGAAATCCTCTTGTTATGAAGGCCAACATTCCATTAGCTTTCTTCACTGCCTGCTGTATCTGTAAGCCAAATTTCAGTGACCGGAAGTGAGGCTAACTGGTCTGTATTTCCCTCCTAACCCTATTCTCCTACCTTTTCCCCATAACCTCGGACACCTGTACTAATCAAGAATCTATCACTGCCTTAAAAATATCCACTGACTTGGCCTCCACAGCCTTGAGAGTTTAACTTATTGTTGGACTGTTGAAACTTTCCTTTGCTTTAAAAATTCCTCCACAAGTGTGAAAATCCCTGAGACTCCTCTACATTGTCGAGGGAGTGGCTGCCATTGGCGGACTGCCAAGAGTGCCTGGAGATCGAGGGTATGACGTTTTCGGTGTCTTTGTCGTGTTTTGGCACTGTTTCTCTGCCCTAAAGTCATTTTGCACAGTGTGGCTGCCTGGCTTAATGTGAAGAAGGTGCTTTTGCGTTCGGCAAGACAGGGCAAGCTGTTTTCGCCCTGTGGATGAACTTGGAGACTTTCCTGCTTCAGCTGGAGGATTTTGCTTTCTGAAGATTGTGACTGTCCCTGGGAATTAATTTGGAGCTGAGCTGCTGGGGTACCGGGAGCTGGTTTGTGCCTCTGTCCGGATGGCGATGGTGGGGGCTCGGCCGAAGGAGAGGAGCTACACAGCGGTGGCATCAGCGGCGGAAACGAGGCCATCTGAATATGAGCCTCATGTTGACTTGGACTGGGACGGTTTTGGTATCTCTTGGCTACTCTTGTCCCGCCTTCCATTTTTGTAAATGCTTTACAGAAGAAGCTGGTAAATTTATTTTGGGGAAATAGGAAGCACTGGGTTTCCGCAGCGGTCCTGAGTCTACCGTTAGAGGAGGGCGGCCAGTCCTTGGTATGCGTGCGTACCCAGGTGGCGGCTCTCCATCTCAGGACTCTGAGGAGGTATATGTATATAGAGAATCCCCCCAGATGGCACGCTTTGGCCACGTATTTTTTCCGACGGGGTCGTTTTCTAGGGGGGGGTCTCGCGGCTCCCGGTGGCGGGCATCAGTCGACCCGCCCTAAGGGGTTTGCCTGTTTTCTACCGGGATGTGCTAAGAGTGAGGAATCTGGTTGTTTTCAGCCAGCGTGTTGCTCTACGAGGGGAGGGGGATGTTGCGGCTGCGGGAGTGGCCGGTCCTCACCCAGTAATGGCGGGTGTCGAGGAGAGGCGCGCGCCTAGAGTGGTTCTGAATGAGCTTTTACCCGCTCTGCCAGATCTGCTCATCGGGCCTCGGCTCCGGGATATTTCCCGGGCACCGGCTCCACATAACCTGAGCCGCCTTTCTGAGATGACTAGCATGCCATTTTGTGACGGGAAGAGACGTTCACTGTATAGAATGTTCCTGCACATTCTGCACTTCCTTGCCTTCGTTTTCCGACCCAACACACCATGGCGGACGGTGTTACCACCTGAAGGCGGGGAAGGTCCCCAGTGGGGGTCCCTCTACAAGGCAGTTGTCCCCCTTTACATTGGGGACCTGGGGTGGAGAGTGTTGCACAGAGTCGGTTCACGGGCTCGTCCGCTGCCTGTATTTTCTGTGGCGAGGAAGACGCTTATATGAAGTGCGAGAGGCTACTGCCCCTGTACCAATATCTGAAGGGGTTGTTCCTAAAGTTCTGGTTGCATTTTAGGCCTATGATTCTTGTGTTTGGACACAAGGCAGGGTTTGGGGAGAGCCGAGTGGGGGGGTGGGACTTATTTGTCGGTTTGCTCCTGGGCCTGGCCAAGATGGCCATTCGCTGGTCCAGGCAGCAGGCGGTCGATGGTCAGGCTAGAGTTGGATGCCTGCCCCTCTTTCGGGCCTACGTCCGTGCACGTGTGTCCCTGGAGAGGGAACACGCGGTGTCCACGGGGACTTTGGAGGTCTTCCGTGGGCGCTGGTCACCGCGTGAGGTTGAGAGTATTGTGAACAATGATTGTAATGTTGTATTATAATGACACTTGATAGTGTAATTTCCTTTTTGTTTATGACTTGATCTGTATTATTTGTTGTGTCGAATAAAGGCTTGGAATTAAAAAAAAAAAAAAAAAAAATAGAATAGAGAGAGCGCATTGACCAGCGTTGCCATGCTGTGAGAACGGAGAGGTTGAGAAGGTGTTTCTTCCCAGAGGCCATTAGGACTGAAAACTCCCACCTCACCAGGGACTAACTTTACTGTACCATTCTACCGTTTGTTTAAAATTGCTGGGGGGTTTTTCCTTCCTCCCACAATATGTAAAAGAATATGTGATTCAGTTCCATTCTGTTGGTAGTGTTGTTTGTTTGTTTTTTGCACAAAGTCCACGAGCATTGCCACTTGTCATTTCACTGCACATCTCGTTAGTATATGTGAGGAATAAACTTGACGACTTATAGAGCCTCAGCATTACATCCCTGTGTTTGAATAAAAGCCCTCTTGAAATAAATGTTAGCATTGAGTTTGCTTTCTTTGCTGGTGTCAGATGTTATGGGGGTACTAGGCAGGAGAATGGGGTTAGGAGGGAGAGATAGATCAGCCATGATTGAATGTTTAAGAAGGAACTGCAGATGCTGGAAAATCGAAGGTACACAAAAAAGCTGGAGAAACTCAGCTGGTGCAGCAGCATCTATGGCACAAAAAAGTCTGAAGAAGGGTTTTGGCCCGAAATGTTGCCTATTTCCTTCGCTCCATGGATGCTGCTGCACCCGCTGAGTTTCTCCAGCATTTTTGTGTACCAGCCATGGTTGAATGCTTCCTGCTTTCTAGATGTCAGCTGATTTACATCGGTGAGACTAAGCGGAGGTTGGGCGATCGTTTCGCCGAACACCTCCGCTCAGTCCGCAATAACCTTCCTGACCTCCCATTGGCTCAGCACTTCAACTCTCCCTCCCATTCCCAATCCGACCTCTCTGTCCTGAGGAGGTCTCCTCCATTGCCAGAGTGAGCAACACCGGAAATTGGAGGAACAGCACCTCATATTCCGCCTGGGTTGCCTGCGTCCGGATGGCATGAACGTTGAATTCTCCCAGTTTTGCTAGCCCTTGCTGTCTCCTCCCCTTCCTTAACCCTCGAGCTGTCTCCTCCCATCCCCCAGCCCTCGGGCTCCTCCTCCTCACTTTTTCCTTCCTTCTCCCCCCCCCCCCCATCAGTCTGAAGAAGGGTTTCGGCCTGAAACGTCGCCTATTTCCTTCGCTCCATAGATGCTGTTGCAACCCGCTGAGTTTCTCCAGCATTTTTGTGTACCTTCGATCTTCCAGCATCTGCAGTTCCTTCTTGAACAACATGATTGAATGCTTGATGGGTTGAATGGCCTAACACTGCTCCTACCACTTTAGACCTGCCTAGTAGCTGCCTCATGATCTTGGAACTGACAACATTTCTTCCATTACTGCCCATGTACATTTTCACAGTTGGCACAAACTCGCCTCCCGCATTGACAGTGTTCCAGTGTTGTCCATGCCGGTGATGAGGCAATGATGAAGCACCAGCAGTACACTGCACTGAAGATCTTTCCTGGTCCGAGACAACTAACGCAATTATCATAAAGCTCAACAGCGCCTCTACTTCCTGAGAAGATTATGGAGAGTCGGTTTGTCAAGGAAGACTCTCTCTAACTTCTACAGGTGTACAGTAGAGCGCATGCTGACCGGTTGCATCGTGGCTTGGTTCGGCAATTTGAGCGCCCTGGAGAGGAAAAGACTACAAAAAGTAGTAAACACTGCCCAGTCCATCATCGGCTCTGACCTTCCTTCCATCGAGGGGATTTATCGCAGTCGCTGCCTCAAAAAGGCTGGCAGTATCATCAAAGACCCACACCATCCTGGCCACACACTCATCTCCCTGCCACCTTCAGGTAGAAGGTACAGGAGCCTGAAGACTGTAACGACCAGGTTCAGGAATAGCTACTTCCCCACAGCCATCAGGCTATTAAACCTGGCTCGGACAAAACTCTGATTATTAATAACCCATTATCTGTTATTTGCACTTTATCAGTTTATTTATTCATGTGTGTATATATTTATATCATGGTATATAGACACATTTATCTGTTTTGTAGTAAATGCCTACTATTTTCTGTGTGCTTATGCAAAGCAAGAATTTAATTGTCCTATACAGGGACACATGACAATAAACTCACTTGAACTTGAAAACGCTGGAGTAACTCAGCGGGACAGGCAGCAGCATCTCTGGAGAGAAGGAATGGGAGACGTTTCTGGTCCAGACCCTCCTGCTCCGCTATAAGATCTTTGGTCCAGACCCTCCTGCTCCGCTATAAGATCTTTGGTCCAGACCCTCCTGCTCCGCTATAAGATCTTTGGTCCAGACCCTCCTGCTCCGCTAGAAGATCTTTGGCGAAGACGTTGCCTGAGGCCACGCGGCCCTTCAGTTTGAAGTTTAAACCGCAGCCCGCGTTCCAAACCAAAGATGGCTCCCGAGACCTCGCGCGAGGCCTCCCTTCCCGCCCAGCCCGGCCCCGCCCCCTGACGTCACCTGGCGCTCTCCGGTTGGTCGGGCGCCTGTGGCATGGTCACGTGGTCGCGGGCTGGGCGGGCCAGGGGGGGGGGGGGGGGGGGGGTGACGGACAACAGAGCGACAACAGAGAGCTAGCTAGCGAGCTCGGCGGGAGGAGGGACAGCACGGCAAGGGCACGGCAACAGCAAGGTATGATCAAAGGCTGAAGTAAAGGTTGCAAATGAACCATTTTGTTTAACGTTGCCTGGAGCTGAGCTGAGCTGAGGTGGAGCCTTGCAACATGTCGGCTGAGCGTGCATCACCCACAGCTTCCCCCCTGTAACACCGATGCCGCATCGTGGTTAAATTGTGCAGGAAGGAACTGCAGATGCTGCTTTAAACCGAAGGGAGACACAAAGTGCTGGAGTAACTAGGCGGGACAGGCAGCATCGTTGGAGAGAAGGAATGGGTGATGTTTCGGGGCCGAGACCCATCTTCAGATAGTACTTTGCTTAAGCCAAGACCATTTGTCTGAAGAAGGGACTCGATTCAGAAACGTCCAGCATCTTGTGTCAACCTGGCATTTGTTAAAGATGCTGGAAAAGCCGAAGGTAGATCAAAATGCTGGAGAAACTCAGCAGGTGAGGCAGCATCTGTGGAGCAAAGGAATAATAGGTGACGTTTCGGGTCTAGACCCTTCTTCAGACTGATGTGGGGGTGGGGGGAAGAAAGGAAGAGGTGGACACAGTGGGCTGTGGGAGAGTAGAGATGGGAAGAGGAGAGAGGGAGAAAGAAAGGAAAATTCAAAATTGGAGAAGTCAATGTTCATACAGCTGGGGTTTGAACTACCCAAGCGAAATATGAGGCGCTGCTCCTCCAATTTACGGTGGGCCTCACTCTGTCCATGGAGGAGGCCCAGGACAGAAAGGGCGGATTCTGAATGGGAGGGGGAGTTGAAGTGCTGAGCCAACGGGATATCAGGTTGGTTATTGCGAACCAAGCGGAGGTGTTGTGCGAAGCGATCGCCAAGCCTACGCTTGGTCTCACCGATGTAGAACAACTGTCACCTAGAGCAGCAGATGCAATAGATGAGGTTGGAGGAGGTGCAGGTGAACCTCTGCCGCACCTGGACAGACTGCTTGGGTCCTTGGATGGAGTCAAGGGGGGAGGTAAAGCAACAAGTAGCATTTATTTTAAAGCGCTTTGCCCCCCCCTCCCGACTCCATCCAAGGACCTAAACCTTCTGAATATGTAGTCGGCAGGGCAGTACTCTGCATGTCGCCAAACAGTCTTTCCAGGTGCGGCAGAGATTCATCTGTACCTCCTCCAACCTCATCTATTGCATCCGCTGCTCTAGGTGTCAGCTGCTCTACGTCGGTGAGTCCAAGTGTAGGTTTGGCGATCGCTTCGCCCAACGCCTCTGCTCAGTTCGCAATAGTCCACCTGATCTCCCGATGGATCAGCACTTCCCCTCCCATTCCGAATCCGACCTTACTGTCCTGGGCCTCCTCCATGGCCAGAGTGAGTCCCACCGTAAATTGGAGGAGCAGCACCTCATATTTCACTTGGGCAGTTTACACCCCAGCGGTATGAACATTGACTTCTCCAATTTCAGGTAGTCCTTGGTTTCTCCCTCTTTCCCCTCCCCTTCCCAGCTCTCTCACAGCCCACTGCCTCCGCTTCTACCTTTCTTCTTCCCGCCGCCCCCCCACCCCCACATCAGTCTGAAGAAGAGTCTCGATCCGAAACGTCACCCATTCCATTGCTCCATAGATGCTGCCTCACCAGCTGAGTTTCTCCAGCATTTTTACCTACCTGGCATTTGTGAAAAGTAATTCTGTAAAATTTCTTGATACTCTGTAAACAAACCTAACATCATCATCTAGTTGCTTAAGAAAGAACTGCAGATGCTGGAAAAATTGAAGGCAGACAAAAATGCTGGAGAAACTCAGCGGGTGAGGCAGCAATTGGAGAAGTCACTGTTCGGACCGCTGGGGTGTAAACTACCCTGGCGAAATGTGAGGTGCTGCTCCTCCAATTTGCGGAATTACTACAAACCCACTGACTCCCATGACTATCTGAACTACATTTCTTCCTACCCTGCTTCCTGTAAGTACTCTATCTCCCCCCCCCCCACTCCCAATTCCTCCGTCTACAGCTCATCTGCACCCAGGATGAGGTGTTCCGATCCAGGGCATCAGAGATGTCCTCGTTCTTTAGGGAACGGGGGTTCCCATCTTCGACTATAGATGAAGCTCTCGCCAGGGTCTCCTCTGGATCCTGTAGCTCCGCTCTCACTCCCCATTCCTCATCGTAACAAGGACAGTCCCCTTTGTCCTCGCCTTCCACCCTACCAGCCGTCATATACAACAGATAATCCTCCGACATTTTCGCCACCTCCAACGGGATCCCACCACTGGCCACATCTTCCCATCTCCTCCCCATTTGGCTTTCCGTGGAGACCGTTCCCTCCATAACTCCCTGGTCAATTTGTCCCTTCCCACCCCCTCCCCCGGTACTTTACCTTGCAACCGCAGGAAATGCTACACTTGTCGCTTTACCTCCCCCTCGACTCCATCCAAGGACCCAAGTTGAGGCAGCGGTTCACCTGCTCCTCCTCCAAGCTCACCTATTGCATCCGCTGCTCTAGGTGTCAGCTGCCCTACATCGGTGAGACCAAGCGCAGGCTTGCCGATCGCTTCGCCCAACACCTCCGCTCGGTTTGCAATAACCAACCTGATCTCCCGGTGGCTCAGCACTTCAACTCCCCCTCCCATTCTGAATCTGACTTTCTCCTGGGCCTCGCCCATGGCCAGAGTGAGTCCCATAGCAAATTGGAGGAGCTGCCCTACTTATTTTGCTTGGGTAATTTACACCCCAGCATATGAACATTGACTTCTCCAATTTCAGGTAGTCCTTGCTTTCTCCCTTCTTCTGGTATATCACCTCAGAATGTCTGAATAGGTTTTACACTTTTTGACTTGTATACATTTTATATAATAACTAGGGAGCTTGAATTCAGTGAAAAAATGGAACTAAGTTAATAATGACAACCATGAAATTATTGGATTGTTTTAAATAACTCAACTGTTTCAAGAGTAATTATTGTGATTGGACTGGAATCCTGGGGTATAGCTACTGCCTCAGTGTCAGATTTTGATTTTGACCTCTGGTGCTGCCTGTGTGGAGTTTGCCCATTGTAGATTGTAGATTATTTGGCCTCAATGTAAATTGTCCCTAGTGTGTAGAGAGTGGATGCAAAAGTGGATAACATAGAGCTGGTATGAATGGGTGATCGATGGTCAGTGGGTCGAAAGGCCTGAGGTATTTTTTCATTAATTGTCAAGTCAAGTCAAGTTTATTTGTCACATACACATACGAGATGTGCAGTGAAATGAAAGTGGCAATGCTTGCGGACTTTTGTGCAAAAGACAAACAACAAAACAACCAAACAAATTATAAACAATCATAACACACATATTCTTTTACATAATAAATAATGGAAGGAAAACGTTCAGTAGAGTTAGTCCCTGGTGAGATGGGCGTTTACAGTCCATCCATTGAGCATGCTAATGTCTACAGTGGAAAGTTCCAGCTCCTGGATCCTAACGTGCCTCTCCCCCCAAAGATGACTAAATTTGGACAAACTGCTGGAGGAACTCTGCAGGAGATGCTGTCTGATCTGCTGAGTTTGTTTCAGGATTCCAATATTTGCAGTGTCTTGTGTCCTGTAAGGTTTGACAGCTATATCCCGCAGTCCATCTTTTGTTTTTTTTGTAATTTTAGAGATACCGTGGGAAAACAAGTCCGCGCCGACCAGCGATCACCCCATACAATAACACTATCCTACACACTAAGGACAATTTATGATTTTTACCGAAGCCAATGAATCTACTAACCTGTATGTCTTGAAAGTGGTAGAATGTCTTGAAAACTGGAGCACCTGGAGTAAACCCAATTGGTCATGTTCATAAGTTCTAGGTGCAGAATTAGGCCATTCAATCATGAGCTATCTTTCCCCCTCAACCCCGTCCTCCTGCCTTAACCCTAGAACCCATGACCCCCCCCTTTACTGATCAAGAATCTGTCAATCTCTGCCTTAAAAATACCAAATGATGGCCTCCATAGCAGTCTGTGGCAATGAATTCTACAAATTAACCACCCTCTGACTAAATACATTTCTGCTCATCTCTTTGGTCACGGGGAGAACGTACAAACTGTACAGACAGCACCCATAGACCCGAACCTGGATCACCGCCAGTGTAAGGCAGCAACTCTACCGCTACGCCACTGTGACCCTTGACTCTTAAACACTCTTGATAATTGACTCTTAACCTGCATATCTGCATACACATGCTTTATATCCCTCAAGTCAATAACTCGCAACCCAGTGGTATGAACAGTGAATTTTCTAATTTCTAGTAAGCCCCCCCCCCCCCCATCTCCTATATCTTACTTGTGTGCATGCTTACCCTAGTTCACACCAATTTCTCCCACTCCCCAGTCATTGCTGCTTGCCGCTTTGCACAATATTCTACCGTCCCCGTCCCTCATTTCCCTTTGATCTCCTCTCCCCTCTTCACTGTTCCTTTCCACCCACATCACTCTCTCTGGCTTTATATTTCACTCCTCCTCTTCACTCCTCCTCTTCTCTCCATAATCTGACACCCGTTTGTTTCCTTTGTCACTCTACTCATCTGCCAAACCAACTCTGCCGTTGTGCCGTCCCCTGCAGAAACTGTTGCTCTGTACAACTCTCATCAGCTTCTACTGATGCACCATAGTTGCCAAGAAAGAAAATATCACTGCAGCCTCAGCAAAGGAGGATGAAATAGGAATACAGAAAATGGGCTGAAACTTGATAAAGAACGAGTGCTGTGTAAAACTAGTCACATTCACAAGTGGATAAATCAGCTGGTTCAAATGGGAGACATCTGAAATTGTTGGGGAAAGTAAAGGGAGAATTTAGGCAGCATGGGACACGGTTGGTAAAGCTGCTGCCTCACAATGCCAGAGACTTGCATCTGCAGTTCTGTGTGTCTCCTCCAACACTTTTTTAGTTGCTCAAGAGTTCTGCTTCTGCAACCTCGTGTGTTTTTAGTAAATTAGCTACTCGCGCAAGTGTGGATTGATTAGAGAGAGCGCTTATGGATTGTTAAAGTTAATCATGCTGTACTAACATGATTGGGTTTTTCTAATATATTTACTGAGAAGCTTGAAGAGGGAAATACCATTAATGTGGTATAATTGAATTTCCAAAAGGCATTTCATAAAGTTGGGTTTGTTACCAAAATTAAATCCATAAAATGATTAACACTGTTGCAGCTGGATAGAAAATTAGCTAAATAATAATTGGGTATATGTTATTTTTTGGTTGAAGGAAAATGTACAGTGGAGATCTCTGCTGATAGTACTAGAATTGAGTACTAGGACTTAGATGAGAAAAACATTTTTTTACACAGAGTGTGGTGAATCTCTGGAATTCTCTGCCACAGAATGTAGTTGAGGCCAGTTCATTGGCTATATTTAAGAGGGAGTTAGATGTGGCCCTTGTGGCTAAAGGGATCAGGAGGTATGGAGAGAAAGCAGGTACAGGATACGGAGTTGGATGATCAGCCATGATCATATTGAATGGCGGTGCAGGCTCGAAGGGCCGAATGGCCTATTCCTGCACCTATTTTCTATGTTTTATGTTTCTATGTAATTGCTATTTTTCTTTATCTTTACATTAATGATTTGGACGTGTGTGGAGGGCACAATTCCCAAACTTGCAGATGGAACAAACTTGTTAATGTCATGAGCTGCGAGGATACTAATAGACTTCAAGGGGATGTGATCAGGCTATGTGAATTGGCAGATGTGGCGGGTGAAATTTAATGCTGATAACTTGAATGTTATATTTTGGTGGGAAAATGAGAAGCAGCTTTTCAACTAGAGGGCACAATTCTGAAAGGGTTAGAAGAACAGGTCTCTGGATAAAAGTGCACAATTTATTGCAAGTGGCAGGATGAGAAATTGGTTTAATAAAAGGGTGAAGGATCCTGGGCATTATAAATGGAGAAATAGAGTGCAGGATAGAGGAAGTCATGATAAATCTTTATCAAACATGGTTCTCCCGTTCTGGGTGTCATACTTTAGGAAATAATCAAGGTTTTGTTTAATTTAGACATGCAATGTGGAAACAGGCCCTTTGGCCCACTGAGTCCGCGCAGACCAATGATCAACCATATACAAACTCGATCCTACACATGAGGGTCGATTTACAGATGCTAATTAACCTACAAACCTGCACGTATTTGGAATGTGGAAGGAAACCGGAACATCTGGGAAAAAACCCCACATGGTCAAGGGGAGAATTGCAAACTCCACACAGACAGCCCCCTAGATCGAATCTGGGTCTCTGGCTCTGTGAGGCAGCAGCTCTACAAGTGCACCACCATGCTGTCCCTTGCGGTGGCTGGAAGTGATATACCAGAAATAACTATACTAATAGGGGACTTCAGTTAGGATAGACTGGAGAAGCTGAATAGTTCTCTGTACTAATATTGAAAAACTGTTCTGATATGCAAGATTACAAATATTAATCTGTAGAAAGTTTAAGAGTGAGAGATAATTTGCAAGTTATGCCATAAAATTGATCTAATTTTATTTGATCCCAATGGCTGCCGTGAACCTCCATTTGTTGATTTAGGTCCATTGTCAAGGTACGTGAAGCCAACAGTTGTGAACCTGGGTTTTAGGATGGACAGTGACTTTAAATTAGATCGCCAAATATGCGCGGTGGTTAAGTCCAGCTTCTTTCACCTAAGGAAGCTGGCGAAAGTGAAGCCCATTCTCGAGCGGCAGCATTTTGAGACAGTAATCCATGCCTTTATTACATCTAGGCTGGATTACTGTAACGCGCTCTATTTTGGTGTTGCTCGTTCTTCACTGGCTCGTCTCCAGTTGGTTCAGAATGCTGCTGCTCGCCTTTTAACAGGGACTCGAAAGAGGGAGCACATATCGCCAATTCTGGCCTCCCTACACTGGCTCCTGGTGCACTTTCGGGTTCATTTTAAGTTACTGTTATTTGTTTTTAAATCTCTGAATGGGCTCGCCCCGCCTTACCTCTCTCAGCTGCTCCACCCATACACTCCTGCCCGGTCCCTCAGGTCAGCTGGTCAGCTGCTCCTGGAGGTACCGAGGTCTAGTCGGAGGCTCAGAGGGGATAGAGCCTTCTCTGTTGCTGCTCCGGCACTCTGGAACACCCTGCCGCTGCACATCAGACAGGCCCCCTCACTGTCCATCTTCAAATCCAGTGTTAAAACGCATTTGTACTCCCTGGCTTTTGACCATGCCTGAGGCTTTGCTTCTGTTTGTGGTGTTTTTGATGTTTCTTTATTTTACATGTCTTTTCCTACTATTTCTTTTGATTGTTATTTTTGGTGTGTATTAACTTTTTTGTCAATGATTAGTGATGTACAGCACTTTGTTGCAGCTATGTTTGTTTTTAAAGTGCTCTATAAATAAAATTATTATTATTATTATTATTATATTTATATTTATTTTGGAAGTCAAACCATGGCAGGAACTTCATGATAGGAAGGATGTCAATGCTGGAAAGGGTGCAGAGAAGATTTACAAGGTTTTTGCCAGGACTCGCAGGCTTGAGCTATATGGAGACGTTGGGCAGGCTAGGAGTTTTTTTTCTTGGAATGTAGAAAGCTAAAGGGGTGATCTTATAGAGCAGTATAAAATGAGGGCAACCGATAAGGTGAATGCACAGAGTTGTTGACCCAGGGTAGGGGAGTCAAGGTTGAGGAGATAGGTCGAAGGTGAGAGGGGAAATGTTTACCGGGAACCTGAGGGGCAACTTTTCCACACAGAGGGTGGTAACTATGTGGAACGAGCTGCAAGATGAGATAGGCGAGGCAGGTAATATAAAAACATTTAAAAGGCACTTGGGACAGGAATATGGATAGGAAGGATTTAGATGGATATGGACCAACATGGGTAAATGGGACTAGCTTAGATGCGGCATTTGGTCAGCAGGGAGGAGTTGGACCGAAGGGCCTGTTTCCCTTCTGTATGACTCTTGGACTCTTGTAGAAGAAGGTGCTGATGTACAGGTTGTCTCCAATATATGCATATAATAACATACTGGGAATGTTAACCTTTTCATCTGTTGCTCATTTGGTTACAGGAGTGAATATTGAGTGATGTTTACAAAATGTTTAATAACAGTACCCAGAAAAAATGTTGGATTTTTCACAGTGAAGAAATATTAGAAAATATGAGAAACGAAGCCAATCATTCTTTTCAGACCAAACTTCTGGCAAGTGTAACGGTAAATGCATTCAATCTATTCTTTGAAATAATCAGATGTGATACTTGATATGCAATATTTTTAAGGAATGATTCCTTTTTTTTTCAATTTTGAGTCTCGGGTTGCCCTGGGGGCATTGAGCATCTTTTTAAATATTGTGGCTGATTTTAAGTATAGTAAGCTATATTTTATTGATGGTGCTACTTGTGATGGAGCTATACTGTACTTGTAATTACAGCTTTGTGCTTGCGTTACTATCATCCAGATGTATGGATTTCGATTGGAAAGACACTAATTCCTCAAAAGTTATAATAAATAAACATGAAATTAAAACTAGACTCAACAATGGAAACAATGAAATTCACTGATGAGTATTTAATGGCACAAATGGTCATACTTATCTAGTCAGCCGAGATATGAGCCACCAACGTGGTTGGATGTTAACTGCTTCCTCAGTTCAAAGCCAATTCAAAATGGAGAATAAAAATACCAGTATTCCAAGTGATATCTGCATTCCATGAGTGAATGAAAATAAATTGTAATTAATTTATTAGCCAAATATGTAAAAACATACAAGGAATTTGATTTGCCTTACAATGATACCAAAAGAGCAACAAGATACACAACTACATAAAATCAACATAAACATCCACCACAGCACACTTTGATGGAAGACAATGACGTATTCCCCTCTTATCTGCCCTCATTTTTCCAGCGTGATTTAAATTGAGACATGAGTACTCATTGCACACTGTTTGGAATGTGTGAATTCAAATATTTATGAGTTTTAGTTTTCTATCAGAACCAGGTGTTTGATGCAACAGCAATATGGAATTGAATTTTCAGCTACCTGAACCCAATATGATATTGACTACCTTCCTTAGCTTCCTTGCTGCTGAAGTCTCACCTATGTCGTGGCTAATTCTAGATTTGGCAATTTCAAATCCATGATGGTTGACCTTTTTTGTTTTAATCTCTATAACTACATTCTATGTTCTAATTTATATCATGTTGGTTAACCTTGCTTCTCAAATAACTAACATTTCTCTCAAATATTCCCTTTCATTTTAGAATATTGTCTGTGTCCCTACCTCCCCTAATCTCTGTAATCTTTTTCTGTCCCGTACCCATGCAAAATACGTGCATCCTTCTAATTTAGCCATTGTGTTTATTGCTGAATTTAATCACTGCAAAAGACCTCTGAGCCTTGGAATATGTTTCTTAAATCACTTCAATTTTCCTTAGAACAATGACCAAACTTTAGTTCTTCCATTTGCTTGTGACATGGTGTCTTATTTTTGATTCAGGGCTAGGCTTCTAAGAAGCATCCTGGGATGTTTGGCTTTAAGGGGCTATAGAAGCACGTTAGAGTGGTGGTTATGTTACCTTGGAAAATGAATAATTTGGCCAATAACTATTGCTGCAAGGATAATTTCTTTGTATTGGACATGGCTGTTGTACCTGACAGTAATTACTACTTTGGCTTTGCTGTACAGATTTCTCCAAATGATTCTCTACCATTGTTGGAACCTCATGAAGAAAAATTGTTACGCAAATACTATGAAAAACGATTATTGGATTTCTGCTCTGCATTTAAACCTTCCATGCCCAAATCTGTGATGGTAAGAATATAGATGTTAAATTTGCACAGGAATTGAGAATGATTATACGAGCTGGTAATCGATTCTACATTTTAACTCTGCTATATTTTCATTTACATATCTACACTTAATATACACACTTCATTATCCACTGATTTGTTGTCTGCATATATTCAGACTCAGGAAATTGGCCCCTTTGATTTTTTTTAAAACAGCTATATCTGTATATGTGTACATGATTCCAGAGCCAATGATTGTGTATAGACACAGTATAGACACAGTGATCAGTTTACAAACCATGTGGTATATGGCCCCCTGCTGTACATTGTTCTAATAAAATGTGATCTTTGTTTGCACAGCTTTATTTTGTATTACTTTTAAGTTTCAATTGAAGTAATTTATTAGTTACTATAATCTTATTTTGGGTATTTAAATTTGCCTAGGTTTTTAATTTTCCAAAACATTAAGTATACATTGTTAAAAATACTAATTCTGGCATTGTCACAACTCCAAGGCTGATCGATATTGAGAGCATTCTTTGTATTTTTGTCTAGGGAACAGCAAGTATGTATTTCAAGAGATTTTATTTAAATAACTCCTTAATGGAATATCATCCCAGGACAATTATGTGAGTTACTATACATGATGACTGATTAGGTTGCTGTTGCGTATGTACCAACTTCTGTTCTTGTGCTTAATTGTTTGTGTTATTATTGCAACCAGATTTTCTTCCTGGATTATCCTTTAAAAGATATTCTAATAGTATAAAAATGTAACATTAATAAATTGCAGAATCTCAATTTGGATTATTAGCATGTCAAGCTAGCGGATGCCCTCTGGAATCTTTTAAATATTTTTCCACTTGCCTTAAAACGATGCCCTTGCGTTTTAGATGCTCTACCCCGGGGAACAGATTGGCTGTTCACATTATCTATGCCCCTCATGACTTCATGCACCTTTACAAAGTTACCAATCAGCATCATATTCTCCAGGAAAGAAAGTCCTAGGCTATCCAGACTCCAATGTCATGAAAAATGAGTGGAGTCAGTGGTTTTGCAAACGGATAGGGGGTTAAATCTTGATATGTACTAAGTGATGAATTGAGATGGATTGAGCATTAAAAGCTCAAATGTACCAATATCATTTGCCAGGTCACAAGTGTAAATACTCAAAACCATGGAGTAAGAGGCAACACTCTTGAAATCCTTGAGCGCTTGGGCAAATTTTGGGTAGGAATGAACTATGCTGCTCCAGTAGCCTCCATCAGAACATGGCTGCTTAACAATTTCAAAACCATGATGTAATAGCAGAAACTGTAAAATATTTGCAGTTGGATTAAGATTATTAATTACTTAGAACATAGAAAAGTACAGCATAGGAGCAGGCCCTTTGGCCCACAATGTCTGTGCCAAACATGATCCCAAGATAAACTAATCTCATCTGCCTGTACACGATCCACGTCTCTCCGTTCCCTGCATATCCATGTACCTATTTAAAAGGCTTTTAAATTGCATTATCCTACCTGCCTCTACCACGACACCTGGCAGCATATTCCAGGCACCTACCACCCTCTCTCTGTATTTTTTTAAAACTTGCTCCACATTTATTTAAACTTTGTCCTTCTTACCTTAAAGCCATGCCCTCTAGTCTTTGATAATTTCACAGTGGGGGGAAAAGGATCTGACTGGCTACCCGATCTATGCCTCAGAATTTCTATACTTCTGTCAGGTCTCTCCTGAACCTCTGGCATTTAAAAAAAAACAACGTCTCCTTGTCGCTAATACTCCCAAACCCAGACAATATTCTGCACAACCTCTACTGTAGTATTAAATATGTTGTAGTATTATTGCCTCGTCTGCAGGAAGAGAACATTACTTGCCTTGCTTCAAGATCATAGGTAGACAAAAATGCTGGAGAAACTCAGCGGGTGCGGCAGCATCTATGGAGTGAAGTTTCTTCAGCATTTTTGTCTGCCTTCGATTTTCCAGCATCTGCAGTTCCTTCTTGAACATTGCTTCTAGATCATGAGATAAAGTCCTGAAATAATAAGGGAAAGTAATTTGTAGGGCTATGGGAATTAATACATTGCTCTGAAGGACTTGAACTGTAATATATTCTTTGCCTTAAGAAATCTGTGTAAAGTAAAAAATCAGATAATTGAATACAAAATATTGAATATGTGCATAGATAAGGGATTTGCAGGAAGTGTGATTGGATGAAGGAGCTCAAATTCAGAATCGTCAAGATCTAATGGGTCAATTGGATATTTGTTGCATTGGAATCCAATTGATATTTTGAACTTCTTTTATTGGTCTTTTTCTGTTTTATGTAGGTTAACAAGTGTATATTTAGCATGTAAAGTGGATGAATTTAACGTCTCCAGTTCCCAGTTTGTTGCTAATCTGTGGGAAAGTCCTGCGGCCCAAGAGAAGGCTCTGGAACAAATCCTCGAGTATGAACTGTTGCTAATTCAGCAGCTGAACTTTCATCTTATTATCCACAACCCCTTCCGACCTTTTGAGGGATTTCTTATTGATCTAAAGGTACCATGTCATCATTGATTGACTGGATTTGTGGTAATTCAGAATACTTTTCACCCAGTTAGCAGTTTGAACAATCTTTTTTTCGTTGTACACCCAAACCAATCTTTTTATATTCTATATTTACATTCTGCCATCAGTTATTGCATCTGCATTCTAAACCTCCAGATTATCTTTACATACAAGATTCAACTAATGTCATTAGATTAACCATACTCGTAGTTGAAAAATTCCGTAATGATCAAAAAGTTGTTAAATGCTGGAAGCCAAAGCATTCTAAGTGTACATGTAAGGATTACTTAAGGATTTGCAATTTTGTGATACATTTATGCATCCATGAAGATACAGCTGGCATACTGTGATTGCAAACTAAACCAGTAGGACTTGTACAAGACTATAATTTCCTGCATTTGAGAAATGAAATCTGTTCATTCTTTATCAGTAGATTGATGTAAGGTGAGAAATAGACAACATTTTTCTGTGATAGTGTGTGGATGAACAGTGAGCAAAATGGAGTAACGCCTTTGAGGAGCTGTTAGTTTTAGTTAAATTCTCTGCCATGCCAAATTTGGAACTAATTTTTCTAGAAACCATTGGGAATTCTGCATTGCATTAAATTGAATAAAGGTTATGTGGGACAGAGGAATTTTGAGGAACTGGAACTCCCTTAGGAATCATGTTTTGGGATCTTCTTCCTGCCATAAGTTTTTCTGACATTCACTGAAGGCAGAATGTGAAGTGTGATTTAAGAAAAACTGCTGGAAGAACTCAATGGGTCAAGCAACATCCAGGACTGATGCAGGGTCTTGAACTGAAATGTCAACCATCCCGTTGCCTCCACTGCTGCTTGACTCTGAGGCTCTTCAGCAGTTTGTTTTTTTGTACTTCAGATTCCATCATCTGCAGTCCCTTGTATCTAATGTAAAGTAGAATCAGTCTGGGGTTGCCAGACTTGCTTACACATGATTGTTAAAGAGGGAACTGCAGATGCTGGAGAATCGAAGGTTACACAGAAAAGCTGGAGAAACTCAGCGGGTGCAGCAGCATCTATGGAGCGAAGGAAATAGGCAACGTTTCGGGCCGAAACCCTTCTTCAGACTGATCAGGGGTGGGGGTGGGTGGGGACAAGAAAGGGAAAAGGAGGAGTAGCCGGAAGGCTGGAGGGTGGGAGGAGACAGCAGGGGAGCTGAGGAAGGGGAGGAGACAGCAAGGACTAACAGAATTGGGAGAAGTCGATGTTCATGCCCCCGGGGTGCAGACTCCCCAAACGGAATATGAGGTGCTGTTCCTCCAATTTCCGGTGCTGCTCGCTGTGGCCATGGAGGAGACCCAGGACAGAGAGGTCGGAGACGGAGTGGGAGGGGGAGTTGAAGTGCTGAGCCACCGGGAGGTCAGCTAGGTTATTGCGGACCGAGCGGAGGTGTTCGGCGAAGCGATCGCCCAACCTCCGCTTGGTCTCACCGATATAGATCTGCTGACATCTAGAGCAGCGGACGCAATAGATGAGGTTGGAAGAGATGCAGGTAAACCTCTGTCGCACCTGGAACGATTGCTTGGGTCCCTGAAAGGAGTTGAGGGGGGAGGTAAAGGGACAAGTGTTGCATCTGCTGCGGCCACATCTGAAATGTCCTCACTATTCAGGGAACGGGGGTTCCCCTCCTCCACCATAAATGAGGCTCGCACCAGGGTCTCTTCCATACCCCGCAACACTGCTCTCTCTCCCCATCCCCGCACTCGCAACAAGGGCCGAGTCCCCCTAGTCCTCACCTTTCACCCCACCAGCCATCACATACAAAAAATAATCCTCCGTCAGTTTCGCCACCTCCAACGTGACCCCACTACTGGCCACATCTTCCCATCTCCCCCCATATCTGCCTTCCGCAAAGACCGCTCCCTCCATAACTCCCTTGTCAATTCTTCCCTTCCCTCTCGGTCCACCCCCTCCCCGGGCACTTTCCCTTGCGGCCGCAGCAGATGCAACACTTGTCCCTTTACCTCCCCCCTCAACTCCTTTCAGGGACCCAAGCAATCGTTCCAGGTGCGACAGAGGTTTACCTGCATCTCTTCCAACCTCATCTATTGTGTCCGCTGCTCTAGATGTCAGCAGATCTATATCGGTGAGACCAAGCGGAGGTTGGGCGATCGCTTCGCCGAACACCTCCGCTCGGTCCGCAATAACCTAGCTGACCTCCCGGTGGCTCAGCACTTCAACTCCCCCTCCCACTCCGTCTCCGACCTCTCTGTCCTGGGTCTCCTCCATGGCCACAGCGAGCAGCACCGGAAATTGGAGGAACAGCACCTCATATTCCGTTTGGGGAGTCTTCACCCCGGGGGCATGAGCAGCCACTTCTCCCACTTCTGTTAGTCCTTGCTGGCTCCTCCCCTTCCTCAGCTCCCCTGCTGTCTCCTCCCACCCTCCAGCCTTCCGGCTACTCCTCCTTTTCCCTTTCTTGTCCCCACCCACCCCCACCCCTGATCAGTCTGAAGAAGGGTTTCGGCCCGAAACGTTGCCTATTTCCTTCGCTCCATAGATGCTGCTGCACCCGCTGAGTTTCTCCAGCTTTTCTGTGTAACCTTGCTTACACATGATATGTCAAGGTGGCAAAATGAATTTCCAAGGCCAGCTAAATCTTCCTCTAGGTGTGAAGCAAATTATGTTTACTGTGGCTTGCCAGCAATGCATTCACGATGTTTATATTGCTGACCCTGTAATCTGACTGAATAGATAAAATATTGTAATAAAATGGCCATAGATTGTTTTTATTTTAATGCTTGCCCTCCTTACCAAATACATTAGTGTACATGCTGGCAGGAAAGGGAAAATATATTTGGATGTACATATTATGTAATGTTAAAAAGATTGTTCACACTTTATATTTAAATGTTTTCAAGTTGAGAACTCCCAAGTAAAAGAGAAATATGATTATTTTGAGATATTTGTCAAATTCATCTGGAACTCTGATTTATTAAATGTTGGTATTTTTGAGGATAGAACCAGCTATACTACAAGTTACTTTATTTTTTTTTTTGCACCATCAAAACTGTGTCTAGTTTCCTGACAAGTAATATTTTGCATTTGCCTTTAAATGTGTATCCTTTTCTGGAGCTGTTTTTTTCATGCTTTCTTATAACTTGGTCATATGTACAAACAAATATAAAATATCCAAAGTCAGCTGCTTTTAGCCAACACGACCTCCTTTGAAGAAGGGTTTTGGCCCGAAGCGTCACCTATTTCCTTCGCTCCATAGATGCTGCTGCACCTGCTGAGTTTCTCCAGCATTTTTGTGTACCTTCGATCTTCCAGCATCTGCAGTTCCTTCTTGAACACGACCTCCTTTGATGATTAGCTGCAGTGTTGCCACCTGGTGGACACTGTTACCTTTACACAAATATTTCACACTGGAGGTCTTGCAAGAAGCAAAATTGTTGTGAAACATGTTTTTTCTGGCACAACAACAAAATAAGTTAATTTAAATCTGCACTCTTTGGCCTTGAGTTGAGTCTTTCTGGTTCAGTTTGTTTTCTTGATTAATATTCCTCATTCAATCCAATTTCAGAATTAAACTATAAAAATCTAGTTTTAAAGGTTCATATTTCAGATAATTCCAAAATATCCTTTCAACTTAATTTGAGATTCTGAGGTAGGTCCCTACTCTACAGGAAAAAAAAAAGTAAATTCCCAAGATTATTTCATTACTAGCAAATTTCATAGGAAAAAGTGTCTAAATTAAGCAATTTTATGTAATTTATGTGAATAGGCCCCCCAAACCTGGTAGAACGGCCACAGTTCAACTTAATTTAAATGCAAACTGGACCACAGCTTTTCAAAATGTTGGTTATATAAAACACTTCCTCTATTTGCTAATTTAAAATTCTCTAACAATTACAACATAACTATTTAATTGGACACTGTTAATCTATCCACAAGTTTAAGCTCTATCGACATTTTATAATGCAGCTAGTTATTAAGGTGCATATTGAAAACTTTCTAATAAATAAAGTACAGGCAACCCCAAATTTGCGGGTGGGGAAGAGGGTTGCATTCTAGGAAAACGGTTGGAATCTCAATTGTCCGTATAGCAAAGCCATGTCATCTGGGTAAATGGCAAAAGCCCTTTGTATTCCATGATAGTAAATGTTATTCATTATTCAAATTTGAGTAGTGATTTGTGAATTCAGGAAGGGTGCATTTCTGATCGAATGTCTGTAACGTGATGGGGGCGGGGGGGGCCTGTAATGTTCTCAAAAGGATGGTTTGTTTTCAGATCAAAAATAGATTTCTTATTCAAAACTACTACTAAAAATCATAATTATGGATGTGTATTTCTTTAGACAATAATCCTTTTCCACATTTTCTATAGGCCCGAGACACAGCATTTGAAAATCCAGAAGTTTTGCGAAAAACAGCAGATGAATTCCTTAGCAGAGAAACTATGACTGATGCTGGTCTCCTTTTTACGCCATCACAAATAGCCTTAGCAGCCATCCATTTCAGTGCTTCCAGAGTTGGCATTAATATGGATAGGTACTTCCACCCTTTAATTTTCAAGTCTTTCACTGCTTTTACATTTTTTTCACTATTTCGTGCTAAGACATCTTTTTGAATATTTGTCATTCTTTGTAATAGCTATGCTATATTTGTTTTGTCTAGCGCAAAACTGAATTGAACGAGGACTAAAGTGAAATTCTGTTTGTGCTGAAGAAATGAGAAATCTAGTTTCGCAACATGATTTGAGAATTTATAATCCTGCCATTGGAAAGTTTCTGTGAGCTGTGTGTAGATTGGATAAAAGGTGTACTTGATATTCCAAATATAGGCACACAATGCTGCATTAACTCAGCGGGTCAGGATGCAGCCAGACCCACTGAGTTACTCAGGCATGTTGTGTCTATCTTTGGTATAAAGCAGCATCTGCAGTTCCTTTTTTATTACTTGATATCACAGTTCATTTCTAAGTAGCATTTTTAGGAATTGGATATTGTGTACTTAAATTGTTCATAGTTCATAGTTCTTTTGAATAGAGCAGGGTACAGTTTGAACAGAGTTTAAGGGGCTCTAGTCTGACGGATATAGTTAAATTTGTTTGTACATTTTATAAGGAAATATTCAAAATTCTAACTTGCAAGAATGTCTAACAGTGTCCAATTCAAGATATGGTCCATGTTACTATTTTTTAAAGAACTAAGCTATGCCTGATTAGAGCTGCTTAAATTCTTTTGGATTTCTTTTTGTGATCTGTCAACAATGTTGTTTCCTGTTGTTGCTATTGTGCTGGTATACAACAATTAAATTCTGTATTTTAAGCGTTCAGGATAAGTTAATTGCTTGTTTTGATTTTTGTATTTGGTGCTACAGTTACTTGATGGAATGCCTCATGTTAAAAGATAACAAAGAATGTTTGTCAAAATTGATTGAAGCACTCAGAAGTAAGTAATTTTTCTGTAATGGTTGCAGTTATATTAACTGTACGTTAACTGGGGTATTGCGATATAGTCATAGAGTGATACAATGTGGATCAGGTCCTTCGGCCCAACTTGCCCACACTGGCCAACAATGTCCCAGCTAAACTACTCCCACTTACCTGTGCTTGGTCCATATCCTTCAACCTGTCCTATCCAGGTCCCTGTCTGTTTCTTAAACGAAGGGATAGTCCCAGCCTCAACTACCTCCTCTGGCAGCTTGTTCCGTAAACCCACCACCTTTGTGTGAAAAAGTTACCCTTTGGATTCCTATTAATTCTTTTCCCCTTCACCTTGAACCTATGTCTCCTGGTCCTCAATTCCCCTACTCTGGGAAAGAGACTCAGTAGATCTACCCAATTTATTCTTCTCATGATTTTGTACACTATTTTAATTTTTTAATATATTTTAACTTTCCAACTGCAGATGTTAAGCTCACCGGCCTATAGTTCCCAGCATTTTCCATGCAGCCCTTCTTGAAAAGAGGCACAACATTTGCCACCGTCCAGTCTTCCAGCAACTCTACTGTATTTAAGGACGACTCGTAAATTTCAACCAGGGCTCCCGCAATTTCCTCTCTAGTTTCCCGCAATATCCACGGATATATCTGATCCAAATATATCTATTTCTCAAACTTCAGACAACATTATGACTTGGGTTCAGATTTGTATAATGCAGACTTTCCATTTTGGAATTTTACTGCACAAGACCATGCTGCACAGCTCTTTAATTCTCAGCTCCAACTTGTCTTATACCAATCATCACATTCATATTTTTGGGGGATAAATTTCTAATTCCATTATATAACAAATTTCTGGTCAATGCTTCGACAAGAGTTTGTAGCAGAGGGTTTCTCTTTTTTTTTGCCAACATTCATTTGAACTCATTTCTTCTTGAAATGTTCTTTGGGGTTCATTATTGGTTGCATAAGCAACATTACTATTTACCTCAATGCAACATTTTATAATGCTCACAGCCCTAGTCGAAGGGCCTGTTCCTATGCTGTTCTGTGTACTTAATTACTTTTGTCACAGATCTATTTTAAAATAATTACTAAGGAAATAATTTCAAATTTCAATGGGCTGAAAGATGGCAGATGGAGTTTAATGCTGATAAATGTGAGGTGCTACACCTTGGTAGGACAAATCAAAATAGGACGTACATGGTAAATGGCAGGGAATTGAAGAATACAGTTGAACAGAGGGATCTGGGTATAACCGTGCATAGTTCCTTTGAAGGTGGAATCTCATATAGATAGGGTGGTAAAGAAAGCTTTTGGTATGCTAGCCTTTATAAATCAGAGCATTGAGTATAGAAGCTGGGATGTAATGTTAAAATTGTACAAGGCATTGGTGAGACCAAATCTGGAGTATGGTGTACAATTTTGGTCGCCCAATTATAGGAAGGATGTCAACAAAATAGAGAGAGTACAGAGGAGATTTACTAGAATGTTGCCTGGGTTTCAACAACTAAGTTACAGAGAAAGGTTGAATAAGTTAGGTCTTTATTCTCTGGAGCGCAGAAGGTTAAGGGGGGACTTGATAGAGGTCTTTAAAATGATGAGGGGCATAGACAGAGTTGATGTGGACAAGCTTTTCCCTTTGAGAATAGGGAAGATTCAAACAAGAGGACATGACTTCAGAATTAAGGGACAGAAGTTTAGGGGTAATATGAGGGGGAACTTCTTTACTCAGAGAGTGGTAGCGGTGTGGAATGAGCTTCCAGTGGAAGTGGTGGAGGCAGGTTCGTTGGTATCATTTAAAAATAAATTGGATAGGCAAATGGATGAGAAGGGAATTGAGGGTTATGGTATGAGTGCAGGCAGGTGGGACTAAGGGAAAAAAAGTTGTTCGGCACGGACTTGTAGGGCCGAGATGGCCTGTTTCCGTGCTGTAATTGTTATATGGTTATAAAAAAACTTTATCTGCTACTTTTTCTTTGTCTATTATAATAGTTTATTTGCTTTGTGTTTAATGTTGTTATTTCCAGATTTACTTTGTCGTTTTGACTTTGAATCTTGAGATATTAACAATATCACAATTAACCCTGTGCAGATGTAAAAGTCCTGGTGAAGAAGTATGATCCTCCAAAACTTGAAGAGGTTAACGTTATGAAACAGAAACTTGAACACTTTCACAGCTTAGATCTTGGTATCGGTACAAATTTGTAAGTATTTTTTTATCATTTAAATTTATCTTATCACCAAGGTTGTGAATATGGATCAACAAATACCATCTTTTTTTTGGTTGAAGATACGGTGGCTTTTCTGTGTTATGAATTTCTGATTCTATATATATTCTGCACCACTGAATGTGAATCTACTTCTTGTCTGTGTTGGAAACAGCAGGAAGAGGAAAGGATACAAGGAAGATGATGTACTCGCTAAAAAAGCAAAAGTGGAAGAAGTTAGTATTATTTTCTTTGTAACAATTCTGTGTGTGGCATTTGACGTTAACATGACTTTTCAACCAAAGATTGAAGGAGAGATTAACTAAATGGATGGTATTATGTAGTCACATTGTATTGACAATGGAATAAAATGAAGTGTTAGAAGTCCCAGGCATAAACTGGGGGGGGAGGGGGGGAGAGAGAGTGTTAATGTTTTGGGTTTCTGATAGTTTATCACTTTTGTTCATCATCCTGAAATGTGAACTTTGTTTTTCGTTCCACATTTGCTGCTTGATCAGCCGAATATTTTTGGTATCTCCAGTTTTATAACTTCAGCTTTTTGAACTCTGCCCTTTCCTGTCCTGTTTCTGCATTTCTTTTTCTAAATCTCCATTCCTTTCTTTGAACATTTATTTAGTTTTAGCATCTTATTTTTGTTATTTGTCTGATATCCTAATAGGCATTCTAAAACTTTTCTACCTTATTTGTAGGAGGAATGGAGTGATGATGATCTAATTGATACCATGTAAATACTGCTCGGCATACATTTTGACACTGGTCGTGGAGGAGCAGCTGCAGTTCTTCTCTAACTTGCTGCTTAATCTGTAAAATCGATTATACAAAACCGATCAAATTGAATGAGTTGCATCTTTCACTGGAAGAGACGTAACCCCAATATTTGAAAGGACGACTAAAGCTGCAGACCACGGAAAGATCCTCTGCCAATTTAATAGTCTATTTTTTTTACCTAAACTATCGGAAATCTTGAAAGTATGCAAAGAAATCAGACGCAAGTTTTAACGAGGGCACATTGAGACTGATCTGACTGTATGAAACCTGTTATGTGGAAGTGAGTTCGTGGAAACTGAAATAAAACTTGTTAATTCATCCTTTCTCCAAAATTAAAACCTAGTGTTTGTCTTTCAAGAGGAAGTGTTGAAAATAAAAGCTTTATTCTTTTCAAGTTTAGAGTTTTATTCATGACTCGGATTACATAACAAACATTTATATTACTGTTAACTTTGCAAATTGTTCTGCAACAGAAACCAAAACTTTTAAATAGCACTGCAAAAAGTTATTCTGCAAAAAATGGAAAAAATGCTAACATGTAAACCTAATCAAGCAGTTAACTCCCACCACTTCTATCACGAGACTTTGCTCGATCAGAAGCTTGTTTTTCCTATGTCAAGAGTCGAGTCAAGAGTGTTTTATTGTCTTGTCGCAGATAGAACAATAAAATTCTTACTTGCAGCAGCACAACAGAATATGTAAACATAGTACACTGTAAACAATATAATTAATATATTTATTATATTACACTTATTATTATTTATTCAAATCGTTTGCTATGTCGCTCTTCAAGGGAGATGCTAAATGCATTTCGTTGTCTCTGTACTGTACAATGACAATTAAAATTGAATCTGAATCTGAATCTAATGAGAAAGGTTCCATACTCACATATATGTTATATATATACACATGTGTGTATGTATACACATGCACACATGAAAACAAAAGTGCAATAATATCAATATTAGTCGATGTAGTTCAAAGCTTATTTGGCGGTTTTAGTGTTTAATAGCCCAATGGCTGTATGGAAGAAGCTGTTCCTCTACCTGGAAGTTAGTGTTTTGAGGCTCCTGTACCTTCTTCCCGATGGCAGGGGTGAAATGAGTGTGGGGCCAGGGTGGTGTAGGTCTCTGATGATGATGTCTGCCTTTTTGAGGCAGTGACTCTGGTAAATCCCTTTGATGTGGGGGAGGTCAGAACCTGTCATGGACTAGGCAGTGTTCAAAACTTATTGCAGTCTTTGCTCCTGGGCATTCAAGCTGCTAAACCAGGCTGTGATGCAACCAGTCAATATGCTCTCTACTGTACAACTGTAGAAGTTCAAGAGAATCCTCTCTGACATTCAGAATCTCTGTTATCTTCTCAGGAAGTAGAGGTGTTGATGGGCTTTCTTTATAATTGCATCAGTGTGCTGGGTCCAGGAAAGATCTTCAGAAATATATACGCCCAGGAATTTGAAGCTTTTGACTTTCTCCACCATCGTCTGACTCCTGTCGATATTGATAGGTTTGTGGGTCCCCATCCCTTTCCAAAGTTCACAATCAGTTCCTTGGTCTAACTGACATTGAGTGCCAGGTTGTTGTGTTGGCACCATTTGATCAGTCGATCGATCGATCTCACTTCTATAATTCTGACTCATCACCATCTGTAATTCGTCCAACAATGGGGGTGTCATCGGTGAACTTGAAGATGGAATGTGCATTGTGTGTGGCTACACTGGTGAGTATAGAGTGAGTAGAGCAGGGGGCTGAGCACACAGCCTTGAGGTGCTCCTGTACTCATTGTTACTTACTATCACAGTATGGTATGGCAACTGCTCTGTCTCTGACTGGAAAACACTGCAGAGGGTGGTGAAAACTGCCCAACGTATTACCGGTTCCTCACTCCCCTCCAGTGAGTGTCCAGAGCAGGTGATGTCTACGAAGGGAGCGCAGCCTCATCAAAGACTGCTCTCTCCCCAACCACAAATTGTTCACCCTCCTTCCATCTGGGAGGCGCTACAGGTTTCTCTGTTCCCGGACCAGCAGGTTCAGGAATTCCCTGCGGTTGTTACTCTATGCCTTGGTGATTGCCAGTCATCCTCCCCCCTCCCCCCACCCCCTCAATCACTCCTTCCCCCAGTGACTGTTCTCCCTCCCCGGAAATTCCACTACTGCTACTGTATATATTACTAAAAGTCTGAGCTTGACCGCTTTTGGCCCACTGTGCTGCGATTTCCGAGAGAATGCTGCCACCTACGGCCGACATTTTTGGCCACCTCACTCAGAGCCCCCCTCTGCCTTCCTGGACCAGAGGATTTTTCCCATCTATGAAAAATCAGAGATATTAATGTTTTTTAAAAAAAATCCCCATTCTCTCTGCTGCCCCCACTTGTGGCAGGGGGGAGGGACTATAAAAACCGGAAGTGTCGTGCCTCACTCAGTCTCTGCCGGACCCAGGAAGCGAGAGGGTCATGGCTCTCTGAGCTGCGAATAACCACATCAACTCCACGGTGAGTCCCCACGATGTGGTTGTCAAGTGGCTGCTGCCAAATTGTTTGCCTCGCCTTTTAAAAAGTTTGTGTTCACAAAATGAATTTTGGTTGTCAAGTGGCTGCTGCCAAATTGTTTGCCTCGCCTTGGTTTTTAAAATCGTTGCAACAGTTTTCGGATGGATAAAGCGTGAGTAAACATTTTATTAGATCAGGACTGTTTATTTGCAAAATTGGCGCTCATTCCGTGACTTCCGCTTAGTGGCAAGATGGCGCCGATGATGTCATTTCCTGTTAGCGTCAAGATGGCACTGACTGCGTCATTTCCGGTTCGTGGCAAGATGGCACTGACTGCAGAAGGCACAGAGTGAAGATGTTGAATAATTCAAGAGAGCTTACTGCTCTGTCTATGGTGAGTGTTTGTTGGACGTTATTTAAAGCACGATTTTGCTTCACCAGCATCCGCCTCTACAGGAGGCTTTAAACGTTTGAATAATTCGGTTTACACACTGTATGTTCACCACGTTCTGAAGTTACTTGACAATTTAGTATTGGTTGTGTGTGTGTGTGTGTGTGTGTGTCTGAGAGTCTGTGTGTGTGTGTGATGATCAACAAATAACAAATAATACAAATAATATAGTATTTCATAGTTCAGAGCTTGTTCGTTATGTTTAATAGCCTGATGGCTGTCAGGAAGAAGCTGTTCCTCAATGTGGATGTTAGTTTTCAGTTTACAAAAGTCGGACTTGACTCCAGAAGTCGGGCATAAGTCAGTCAGTCCACAAGCCGTGATTCAGTCTGTCAGTCCAGAGGCCATGAGTTAGTCAGTCAGTCCAGAGACCATGAGTTAGTCCCAAGGCAGTGAGTCCAGAGGCCATGAGTGGGTCACTCACTGCCGCCCCGGCATCCCCACCTCAAGACGATACCCTCCGCCTGGCTACAGGATGCTCCCCCTCCTGAAGCCGCCCCCATCCCCCGCTGCAGGGCGCCTCCTCCCTCATCAGCCCGCGAGAGACCCGCCTGAAGCTGTTCCCCCTCCCTCGGCTGCAGGACGTTTGCCACCCCCAGGGCGGAAGATTGCAACTTTCACGTGGTCCGCCCTGTTTTGTCTAATGCAATCAACTCGACGTGCACAAACAGAAGATCAAATAGAACAAGTTGTCCTACAACTTTAGGCTGTGCACGCCACACAAAAGAAGAAGCCACCCCGACAGCCCCCGCCTCAAAAAATATTTTGCACAAATTCTTCAGTGAGTACAGGGGATTGAGAATTACAGCAAATTACAACCGTCAACCTCTATATTAAAATTGATTTTTTTTTTATCAACAGCAAATAGCCATCAAGCCATCAGTGAGCAGCAGAAACACAACAAGAAACACAAGAAAGGACTTAATAATTCTCATCTTTAACATTTAATTTGTTCTTATATTTTAAGTGTAATTCACAATTTAAACTTTAATAAATCCTTTTTCCACTTTTCATGCCTGCGTGTTCGTCATCACAATGGGAACCTAATAGGCAGGAATGGCTGCTCTGTGGGAGAGCCGCTAAGAGTGCATGCGGGTAGGTTCATGGGTTGTAGGGAGATGGACTGAATGTGTGGGGGGGGAGGGGAATGGCAAGGAGCAGAGTGGGGGTGATGAAGGGAGGAGGGGTGACTGAATGAACTGCCAGCGTACCAGGCGTGAGTGACTGCACTGCCTGCCCACGAACCGTGAGTAAGTGAACTGCCAGCCCACCAGCCGAATGTGACTCAACTGCCAGCCCAATAATCCATTCAGTCCACCCTCTCCCCTTCTCTCTGTCACCTGTTTTGGTCAGAATTTCTCAGCTGCCAGCCTGGTGGGTCCGAGTGACTACTGCCAGGCCTCAGTGACTGAGCACCTAGCCCAAGAATCCATTCGGCCCACAATGTCAATACTAGCCCTCTGGAAACCAGTACCTTCGGCCCACAACACGCATACTAGCGCAACAGACCCCCCCCTCCCCCCACTGGCGAGCAATATTAGAATTGGTGGAGAGGTGGAATATTGCATTGGGTGACCAGCCCTCCCGTGTGATGCTGGGACCCAACGGGTCCCACTTAATCTAATACATATATATATATTTATTGTTCCATTATTCTGTGTTTGCGCTTCTGGGTGAGATGCTAGCTGCATTTTGTTGTCTCTGCACTTGTACACTGCACAATGACAATAAAGTTTTGAATCTTGAATTTGAGAAGTGTTTTTGTCAATTGGAACAGACTGGTCTGTGGATGAGGAAGTCAAGGATCCAGTTGCAGAGAGATGCGCAGAGACCCAGTTCCGTGAGCTTGGTAACCAACTTGTTTGGGATGAAGGTATTGAACGTCAAGCTGTAGTCTTTAAACAAAAGCCTGACATGTGTTTTTATAGTAGAAATGGTCCAGTTCAGAGTGGAGAGCTAGTGAGATGGCATCTCCGTTGACTTGTTGTACCATAACCAACCTCTCAAAGCACTTCATCACCACGGATGTTAGTGCCACTGGTCGATAGTTGTTAAGGCGCGTTACCTTACTCTTCTTGGGCAATGTTAATGATGCCCTCTTAAAGCAAGTGGGAACCTCTGACCTCAAAATGTCCGCAAAACCTCCTGCCAGTTAGTCTTTCCTGGTTAATATTCTATGAATTAAGAATTGAATGTATTTATAATTGTTCATATAATTATATAATCTTTATGATTAATTAGTAATTAAAAATCTAATGCACTATTAATTCATTTTTAAGATGTTAAAGGCAGTTCGCTGAAAAAAATCTAAATTTAAAGGGGCTTTTGAAATATAACCAAATGAGCTTAACGGGAGCATGAGAACCTTTGCTCTAGTGTGTAAAAGGAAGGTCAGGAATTAGCACTCAGACTACCAGATGCTGTGCCATCTGTATTTCTGAATACTTGGGACTTGAATAAAACAAGTACATCTTATGCAAAAGAAGCAATTATGCTTCAGTCAGCTGCTATGAAAACGAGGTTTTGTCCAAAATCATTTATGCTATCTGCATGCCACCATACTGTAAATCAATATTCAAATAGCAAAGAGTTGTAGTAGCAACCTGTTCTTCCTACAATTCAAGTTTATTAATTGACATTTGTTAAGTGTTGCTTTTTAACTTATATTTGTACAGTATCAGGTAGTAATTCTTCCAGTTTACTGATGTGGTTTGTCATAATTCTTCAAATTTATCCCAGGGAGCCACAGCCCTTAGACAGAGGGGTCTTACCCAGAAGATCCAGCTCGCCTGTCAGGGGCTTGCATGGCCAGTAGGCTCGACTTGCCCATGAGAGACTGGGGATGCCCGGAAGGCCCGATTCATCTGTGGATTGAGGACCCACCTGGCGGGCCAGTCAGCAGATTGGTAGCTGGAGGCAATGCCTCGATGGGGGACTGGGCTGCTGGAGGCCCTGCAGCTGCCTGGGGCTTTGCTGGAGGACACCACGGCGAGACTTGGCCACGCTGACCCTGCAATGCCACCAGGTCTTCAAAGGTTCATTTGTCACATACACCAATTGGTGTCGTGAAATGCAGATTGCCTTCATGGCCAGATCGAGATCCATGCACTTAGATCAACTGGCATTTGAAAATGGCACCAACTAGCGACTGCAGTGTTTCAGTGTACGACCTGTACTGTTATGCACTTGTACTGTATTTGAGATGCTTATCTAATATGTATGTAAGTGCTTATGTATAGTGATACTTGTACTGAACTATATACAAAAATGAATGTCACTGTGTCAGTACATGTGACAAATAAAGTACCATATTAATTGAAATATGGGTACAATGAAGTCAATGCTGATGCTGACAACGTAAGGGAGCAGTCCAGGCTTTTTATTTACATGCCAGAAATTTCAGGAATAGTAACGACCCAGCGGGAAGATGTGGTCAGTGATATATAGTATTAAAAATAGGGCAGGGCTAAATATAATGGTGACAAGCCTACTCCTGCACCTATTTTCTATGTTTACCTCACCAGGTCAGGCGGCAACTCTGGTGAAAAATGAACAGGTGATTTTTCAGGTCGGAAACATCACCTACTCATGTTCGCCAGATATCCTGCCGGACCCGCGGAGTTACTTCAGCATTGTGCCTAGTTAGAATCTCTAACACCAATAGCAGCAATGTACTCAGAAGATTTCACCTTGTTTTTATTTTGCTTGAACAAAAGCACCATTAAAATAAAAAAATGTGGCACTAGAATTACACCTTTGTGATGGCCCTCCCTTATTTCATTCGTATTGAGTTTCCAGTATAAGGACTAATATCCCAAGCTGGGATTGGAATATCAAGATTAAAAATACAAATTAGTTAGTAACTACATGATGTGGTCTAGTTATTCTCAGGATCTGTGCTTACACCCGATCATGTCATAGCAAGCCTCTGAGGGGAATACTAGCACAATGTTTAATAGAGAATGTATTTAAATTTGTTGTGCTTGATGTCAAAACTGCAAATTTAGAAAGTGAATAACATTTTATTAAATGGTGTATCAATCAAATCCAAGTACATATTCTTGAATTGAAAGGCCATTTCTACTTTATTAGTACATGTAAAACCAGGGCTGGATTAACCATTAAGCAAAATAAGCATGTGCTTAGGGCATCAAGGGAAGGGCATCACAAAAATGGTAAATGGTTTACGGCACAATAGAAATCACTTTAAACTTGCTAAAATAATATTCAAAGTGGTTTATATGATCGGAAATATAATTTCAAAGTGTTCATGGTGTCATAGTAAGATTAATTTTGAGGATCTGATCAAAGACTTTGCAATTAAAAAAAAGGAGAAAACTTTTCAAATATAAATTAAGTGGAAGTATACAAAAATAAACATTATTTTCCATCTTACTGTTAATTTTGTTTCATTTTGAAAAATAAATTTATTTTATGGTTTATTATTGTTTATATTTTGAATTACATATATATGGGGGCACCAAAATCTTTTAAGTGCTTAGGGCCTCTATGGGTCTTAATCCGGCCCTGTGTAAAACAGTATTAATAGACTTACACCTCTGGTTAAGACACAAGTGCTAGAGCAACTTGGCGTGTCAGGAGCCTTCTTCAGATGATTGCGGGGGTGTGGGAAGAAAAAGTAGGGAGTGAGGTGGGGTAAGAAGAAGGGGATATTTGATTAGCAGATGGTTGGATAAAAGTCAAAAATCGTGAGATAATGATCGAAGATGCACAGAATGAGAAGCCAGAGAAAGGAATATGGGTGGAATATAAGTTCCCTAAAATTGGTGGATTCAATGATCACACTGTTGGGTTGTAAGCTACCCAAACAGCAAATGATGTGCTGTTCATCCAGTTTGCATGTAGCCTCACTCTAGCAATGGAGGCAGCACAGGCCAGGATGATCAATATGGGAAGGAGGTTACTAACTCTGGTACTAACCATTTTCACTCTCCTTCTCATACTGACCTTTCCTAATTAAACAGTAGAACATATAATCTAACTCACGAATTGGTGTTGAACATAGATTTCTCATCCCGTTTGATAAATTATATTTTAAAACGGAGGTATAAAGTAAATCAGGTGAATTTAAAGAAAGAATGGGGAAACAAAACCTGGTGATCTTAAACAGAGAGCCTTGATGAGTTTAAAGGGAGCACAGGAAACAATGCCACAGTGTGTTATCCGAGCATAGAAAATGGGGACACAGCAATTTTAAAGAGCATAGGCAACAAATCCTCATTGGTCTAAAGACAAAATAACATAAAACCAGGTGCAAGTCAGATGCCAAAGCATCAATTCATTAGCAGGTGAAGTTTTACTGTATTAAATTAACAGAATAAAAAGGAAAATAGCTTCAATCGTCAATTTGGTGATCACCAACAGCAATGTTAAGCTGGTACATGCTCAGCAGGAAGATGTCCAACCCCCTTGGTTGTCCAGCATGGTGGCAAAGATGTCCTGGTGTCAGTAAATTATCTGGAATGAAAGGCTGAACCACAAGATGGATGCAGTGTTCCCATGAAGTAATTTAGAGCAGTCAGATCTGTCCACAAAATCAAGGCCACCAAGTAAAAACACGAACAATGTTTTTCCAGCTGTTTATATACAATGTAACATTAAAAGTATTTATTTGAGACAGATCAAGAAATGAGAAAGGTATATATTTTGCAAGTGATTTCATTATATGGGACATTAACAAATGCAGTAAAAATAGGGGACAAGAATGGAATAATAGAAATAAGGAGAAAAAAGTCAGTATTTAACAAGTATGGTTTCGCCAGTGATGCCTAATATTCTAAAATAATCTAAACAAAACAGGTTGATTGTAAAGAGGCCTCGGGTCTTGCCACTCGCCCCCAAAAGGAAAAAAATGTGACAGCGGAGTAGGGAAACAGGAGTGTAAGCACTAACGTACAAATAGACAAGTGGTAACAAGGAAAGCATGTCATGTTATCAAAGTGTGAAGAAACCTGTAGTAAAAAAGTGACAGTCAACAAAAAACACATTCTCCAATGGACAACACAGTCATTGGTGGATATAAATAAATATCATAAAGGAAAACAAAAAGCATATGGGGAGAAATTCAACAGCACAAAAGAGAAATTATTTTCCATCATATGTTTTGAGCAATGCCACAGGAAATCTACCCATTTACTTATTGGGCTTTGTCGGAAACAGAGGCAGAATGGAAACATCTCATTTACACAATTAAATATGAAAGCTAAAAAATTTGTATTACACATTTGAAATAAATTCATACAGAATTCCAAAGTTTCTTTATGAAATTTCACAATTATTGCATCTAGTCCAATGTTATTGAAATAGTCTATTTAAATGGGTTTGAACCAGTTTCAACGCTTGCTTTTCATTTATTGAAACAAAAGCCAATGTAACAATCTACTTTACAAAATAGTTTAATAAGTGCATGCGTTTCCAATAAATGATCAATAAATTTATTCAACTATTGAATGTGTTTACAGTTGTAAACCTGATACATACAAAGCTTTTGATTACACAAGATTGTTTTCATTGTCTCAGTCATAGTGTAATTAAACAAATTAAAATTAGTGCCACAACAAATGCTGTGATCTTTCACATTCATTGTCATGTAACGAATGCTTGTTGCACTTTTTTTCTATAAAAAATAACCAGTCTTTAGTGAGGAATCTTGATATTTAAAGACATTTTCAATAAACTGTAAATATAACCAGAGAATAAAGACGTAGCAATCTTAACCATAAAAGTAGTCAGTCAGAAATTACAGTATATTACACTCGACAACTCAATATCCAGTTACACACCAAACACAAGTAACTCAACTTGTTTTTTCACCTTGTCAGTTGACTGGCATTCTATACTGCAGCTCTGGACAGATCCTGGAAACTTTGGCAAATTGAAATATTAAACGCCGTGATAGTCCATGAGGTTATCAACCCACCTAGGTTTGTGAAAGTTGACGATACATCAAAGCTCAACAGCTAGTGATTGGTTCAGAGAAGGAAGTGCAAGAGGTGGCCTGCACAAATAGCTTACTACGTTACTGGTGGAAACATCAACCAGGTTTGTTTTTCTGTTGCATAGTTTGAAAGACAAAGGGAACGTTGTACACCGGTGTTTATATTTCAGAAGTACACAAGCAAGTGAGATTGCAGTGAGTTGTCCAGTGATAACCTTGGGACATGCTGATCCATGCACAATTCTTTGAATGAGATTCTGCTACCTGTTGGCTGCAGAATATTGGTTTCGTTTCTGCTGTAACAGTTCAGTAATGGCCAGAAGCTTTTTCAAGACATGCTGAAAAAGATATCAGAAATAGTATTAGGTTTAGTTACTAGCGAAACAATCCCATTTTTTCCCCCCAAACAAACAAAATTACATCATTTCAAGAAAACAACTTGTCCACCTTTCCAATGGCAATTAGTGACAGCATTGCCACTCTGCCAGCAATACCCATTTCCTGTTCATGAAACCAACCAATGTTCCTTAATGCTATGTGGATGGGAGAGTGAGAAAAATGAGGGAAATACCTCTTAAATGAAAAAAAAAATAGAGTAATCGTCAAAACATTTTCACTATCCAGTTCGCAAACTCAATACTCATAGAATTGTGGCAAATGCGGTACAACTAAAGACATATCATGATTAGTAATTAAGTTAAAAGATGAAACATTAAAGAAGATGCTTTGTAAAATATTATCTGACAGAGTTACCATCAAATTCAACAACTAGCTGCAAAGCACTTCAGGTGAAATATGAACTTTAATCATCTCTCCCAAACCATTGAGCTATCCCCAACTTTCGGGGAATTCTTTCTCCATAAGTTCCATAAGATTATGTTCTACAGTATTATTTCACAAAAAACAACAAAAGCAATGCTCCAACGATGTACCAGGCAGAAACCCCATGCATCTCACTCACAGGATACTCAGTTACAGAACTGTTTTGTTTTTAAAATGGGGTAGAAAAAAGACTTGATTAGGTGGGGTTCATCACCCAGACATAATTTATTCAGATGGAGTTGGTGCAATGGTAGTTGCAAATAGTTTACAATTTAAATATTCAGTTCAATTCTTGCCAGAGTAAAACAAAAACAATTTGTTGATCTATTAAAGCAGCACAAATTGTTCTTATTGTCAATATGGAATGTTGGCATGTACAGGCATTCGTGGTTGAAACTAAAGGCAGCACTGCCTCAAAAAGTCAGCCAACGTCAATAAAGACGCACACCACCTTGGCCAAACTTTCATTTTCACTCCTACCTTCGGGATGGTGATACAGCAGTCTGAAAACCATGACACCAGGTTCAAGAGTAGCTTCTTCCCAACAACCGTCACCCTTGCACACTGCTCAACGCTAATCTCTATTATGGACTGTCTGGTTACACAAAGGATTCAGGGTGTTTTTGCACTGGTTTGATTGATTGAATTTTTGTTGTATTTTTTCCATGTGTTTTGTTTTTACATGCCTGCTATGCTGTTACAAGTAAGAATTTCATAGTTCCATTGTCTGCACATAGGGCAATTAAACACTCTTGACAAGTTTCTCATTTAAGAATACAGGGGTAGTTTATCATTTTTAATATTTAGGCCAAATGTGAGAACATTTTGAAAATTGACCACAATCGAGTAAAATAAGAAAATGATTTTTTATCTGGAACATTACTAAAACTCAAGGTAATCTGAATGATCCCTCTTTCTTTCTGAACAAACTGAATTACTTTTTATTAGTTTGCCGAATCTTCCACTGAAATTGTGTGCCAATATTTTTTGTAATATTTAATTTAAAATGAAACGTTCAGATAGTCACTACTAACCTGCTGGACTCCCCGTTCATTACTTAGGGTACGAAGTTCATCCGAATGTGCTGCACAAACCTCATGCAAAGCCGCCATGTTACGAGATAAGTCAATCCTAAAGTGCTCTGTAGTGTCAGGAACCTCAGGTACATTCTAAAGACAAAAATAAAACTTCTCATTTAAGAAGTAACAGATAAAATAACTTAT
Organism: Leucoraja erinaceus; assembly: GCF_028641065.1. Lineage (NCBI taxonomy): Eukaryota > Metazoa > Chordata > Chondrichthyes > Rajiformes > Rajidae > Leucoraja > Leucoraja erinaceus. The sequence continues at coordinate 108,177,928 of NC_073379.1, forward strand.
GTAAACATTTAACATCTTATAATATGCAAAGTGATTCATTACTTTCTAAAATTGTACGTTACTCTACATTTAAGATAGGTGAAAAAGGAATATAGGCAATTATAGACTGGTTAACCTAGTATCGATTACAGGATAAATCAGTGCGGTTGATACAAGGAAGTTCAAGGTTGAAGGAACATGTCAATGCATTGGACTGCCAGGCACAAAAGTGACGCATGGAATTAAACCTGGAAAAATGTAGGGTAATGTATTTACAGAGGAAGTTCAAGGTAATATACAATCATGGTTAGGATTGTAAACATAGATGAATAGCACCTCCGAGATGATCTTGGACCGCACCGTCAAAGATTCTTGAAAATGTGACTAATGAGGCAAACAAGTTGCTTGCCTCTAGTGTTCTATTCCATAGCTAATCAGTGTATTAATAAAACAGTAATTAGGCAATTTTTAATTGTTCTGCACAAAGTTCCTGTCACCACAATACATGAAGTACATCACCAGAAAGGCAAAGAAAACATTTTCAAGGACATTACCAAAGCTGGAGAATTACATCGAAAAGAAACTGAATAGTCTGTGATGGTTTTCATTTGGGCAAAAAAATCTGAGAAGTGACGGAATTTGTAAATACAGATTACAGCCTCATAGATTCTACCACTTTAAGTGCACATCCTGTTACCTCTCGCATATTATTGATTTTTGCAATTACCGCCCTTTTAGACAATTCCAGAACCCGGATGCTATTTTCATTTAGCAAATAATTTATGAAAACTGGGTTAGTTTATCCATGTAATTCCATGACATGTTGTTCCACCCATTATAGACACGAAAGTTGGAGTAACTCAGCAGGACAGGCATCATCTCTGGAGAGAAGGAATTGGTGACGTTTTGGGTTGAGACCCTTTTCTACCATTATGTTTGTTTCTATCACCAGCCTTGCTGACCAGAATGTTTTAGTTAAAATCTGAAAGGATGAAAATCAACATCTTCAGACATTACTACAAATGTTGTATTTTCCCCTTCACTAGCTATTGCATCACACCTGCATCTTCTGCAATCTGAGCTTCTGACGTGTTCTTCCATTGCAATAACCACTTCCATTTCCCAATCATTACCAAGCCTTCCAGCCTTATTTCCAATTAGATTGTTTTGAATTGCTGCTTTATTTGCAGACTTAATATTCCTATACACCAATGGTGAACCACTCAGCCTCCACCCACCTTACACTTTGTTGCTCATATCTTAACCCACACAAATTCACAGAACCATTAGTGATCATGCTGTGTTGCATTTTGGCCTTACTTCCCAAATATCTACAATTTGCAATTCGAAACATTAAGCATAAATCCAATAATTACTGCAACTCTCTGAACCTTTTTGAAAGCTTCTCAAAGCCTTGTTTCTGATTCTTGCTGTCCTGTACATGCTTTCCTCTTGCAATTTGGTGCCCATACTGTCAGCCATCTTTGTCCTTTAATTACCAATCTTTATGCCTTTAAGGATCTCCGTAGAATTTACCTTTCGAAGCTGGGTGAATTTTGCACATACCCAACTTCGTTTAGCATCGTTTTTTTTAAATATTGAAACCATTGCAAATTCTGGACATTATTAATTCAAACCAGTATAAGATAAAGTTACAAAATGAGTATTTTGTGCAGAAATTCCAGGTGACATCTTCAAGGAGAGATTTAATTCCCCCCCCCCCCCCCCCCCACCCCCCCCCCCCCTAAAAATAACAAAACTAGATAATAAAACGTGCAGAGGCCGCTTGACCCCCAACCCGCCCATCTTCAAGGAGAATCTCCCCCCGAGGAACATAGATCAACTCATCGAACATGCTTGTTACTTTTGATGAATGGATTTACACCTTCCATGTAGGGTTCCTATATTAAAATAAACTTGTCAATGCATGTCACCTTAAAAATGAGCATCATGCAGTGTGCAGAATATCAATAACATTTAGTGTGGATTGCCTGAATCAATTCTTCCCATAAGCTTGACATGAGGCAACATGATAATCAGCAAATGAACTGTGAACATTATCAAGGCAGATCTTTTAGAATCTGTGGAAACATTACCTGTAAAAATGTTAAAAAATTAAAGATGCCAGACCACATAACAATTCAATTAACCTGAACTTTCAAGAATCAGATTTAAAATACCTTAGCGCCAAATTCTACCAAGTTTGCTAAGTTTTGAAGAGACTTTGCAACAAGAGTGAGCGTTCTTGCAGCGGTGGAGGAAGGAGGATCTAAGAAAAGATTAAGGAAGAGTTATTGTTGTAGTAGATATCATTTTACCATCACATTTTACTAAAAGTTTGCTCAATTTCTGCCAAAACGATCAATCATTTTGCAATCAGAAATGATTTTCTGATATCCTAACATTTTCCTATTATGCAATTTTGGATGTTAATTTTTTTAGAATGCTACTCAAGGGACTGTCCAGAAGATCATTGGAATAATCAAGTCTGGAAGAAAACAAGCCATCGGTGAGTATGAGCACTGGACAAGCCAGAAAACAAGATGTGCAATGTTTTACTGCTGGATTCAGGGCATGCAGTAGGAGAAAACGGCATAAACTTTAAAAGACCAACTCAGGATCAAGTAAGACGCTAAAGCTGCGACCGTCTTGCGTAACATTTAAACAGCAGCCAGAAAATGTGCTGAATAATTGAGGTAATGGTTGGAAATTAACATGTTCAAAAACATGTCCTCATTCTCAAGGTAATCTATAAAGGTTCTATTAGAAAACCTTCCCAATTTCAAAATACAAACAAATTCTATCCCTTTGCTGTAAAAAACTGAATTGAAGTAGTGACAGGGATAGAAAACACAGTTGCTATTCCATTAATTTAACTTTGTAAAAATTCCACTCCATTAAATATACAAGAAGGATTAAAAACTAAATGTTTCTTATTTCCGGCTACTAACTGAAAATTTTGATTTGCCTATAACTGGAAATAAACCTATATAATCTGAGGTGGGTACCATAATGGTGAAACAAAGCGTAACAATTTCACTCAATTTCTCAAGACCACCAGATAATAAATTCAAAATAATTGTTTGTTTCTCAATATAAAAGCAGATCATAACTCTGTAAAGCAAATAGTGATGGACCTTGTTCTGAGGAATAAAGTATACTGGAGCATTTTTCCAATGGGGGAAATACTTCGCAAGAGTTGTTAAAATATAAAAATGTCAAGGGCCATGTTTGTTTAATGTTAATTTTAAAGTTTAAAAACTGTTCAGTGGCAAATTGAGAACTTAACGGGGATTTGTATCAGAATAATGCAATAACCACGATCAAACTAATTCTGAAAATTACGTTCACGGAATGCATTTGAGACAGTTTTTTAGACGGTGGAGCAAATAGATTTCGATGCACCCAAAGAATAGATCTGGTCACTTGTAATCAGACTAGATTAAATAGAAATCTCACAATAACCAGAATAGAATAATCAATCAAAAAGATTAAGATAGAAGTTGCGAGGAGAAACTAAGAACTTAGCAAGAGTATAAAGACTGATTAAGCAAGCGGTTGAATATGCAGATGGAATGCAAGGATCAGGAACTGCAAGAGCAACACCTGTATAAGAGTAGAAAAGTAGAGTACTATTTAAATGATGTGAAACATTTAACTATTGGTGCGAGATGGATCTGAATGTCTTTGTACAAGAAATAAAATAACCACTTCAGAGACATCAAATAATTAAGACAAATGGATTGGAGCCCAAGATAAAGGTAATCTAGCTACAAACCATGACATGACCAGTACCAAGAATACCTTGTACCATTTACTGTATACTCTTTACTTGACTTAGATATGATACAGGATAGATTCACAAGGTTGATTCCTGGGGTGAGGAGCTGATCCCATGGAAGAAAAATAAGCAAATAGTACGTGAATACAACTGGCATTGAAACTAATTCCCAAGGCACTGCTGTACTTCCTAAAATGTAGTGCCCAAAAGTTGACACATGTTTTTTTAGAATTGGAAGGTGAATAGAATTAGCAGCTGAAGAAGCTGACTTTGTTTCTCTCAAAACACAGCAAAAAAACTTTCCTTTAGGGGTGTAGTATATCAAAATCACTTGTGTAGTATATTGAAAATCACTTATTTTCCATAGAAAGGTCAGAATACCCAAGATATGGATTTAAAATAAACCATAAACAGATACATCTTCTCATGTGGTGAGCTATAAAGATCTACAATGCATTGCCCGATGGCTTAGTAGAATCAGTTTCAATATCATGTTATTGAACAATATCAAATTAAATTATGAGTAAAGAGTAGCGGAGTCATCAGTTTCGACAAACAAAACATTTACTTTGCAGATGCAGTTCAAACTTATTTCTAACATTTTATTTCTAAATTTTTGCAAATGTAATATTTTTATTTTTATTCATTTAAAGTCAGCAAATTCACATTGGGCTGCAAAGCCTTTTTCTATTTTGCAATACACACTATAATACAATTTAGATAACAATATACATAATCAAATCAGCAACTATATGGTAATATTTAGACACAGAAGTGACAAATACACCAGGTACAAGTGTAAAACCCTCAGATCATAACAAATATTGTATATTATACGTTCACAGGTTATAGGAGTAGAAATAGGCCATTCGGCCCATCAAGTCTACTCCACCATTCAATCATGGCTGATCTCTGCCTCCTAATCCAATTTTCCTGCCTTCTTCCCATAACCCTTGACCCGTTCTAATCAAGAATTTGCCTATCTCCGCCTTAAAAATATCCACTCACTTGGCCTCCACAGCCCTCTGGGGCTACGAGCTCCATAGATTAACTACCCTCTGACTAAAGAAGTTCCTCCTCAATACAAGCAGCAAAATGACGAAAAGAAAAGCAAACATTTGCCTTAATTACTCAATCCAGATACTCCAATTTTAATTAGCTTTCTGTACAATTAACAGATTGAAGGTGTTGAAGTTGATATAGTGCAAATGCAGAAAAGGTGGCAAATTGCAAGAGATTTGAGAATTGTAGTTCATGGGCTGGTTTTTGGATATTTGAGTTTTGTAGAATAATGCATTGCAAATTTTCTCCAGGAAAACTCACCCAAAATGATATTGAACATCCGCGGATTGAGAATAGCTGGACAAATCAACCGCAAGAAAACAAATCCACTATAATAAAAGGAAAAACAAACATTACGTATAATTCGCCAAAGACACTTGCCAAGAAACAAAACTATAAAAGCAAAAAGCAACTAATGAAAGCAGTTTTGTTTGAATACATCAAACAACTTGAACAAAACGATGAGATACCATGCTATCAAAATTCAAATCTCATAGTCCATCTTATTCCTTTGAGACCTTGGAGAAAACTGGCATTTAAAACTCCAGCTGAAGTGCACTCAATGTTGACATGGCAAAAGTTCAGTCCAAACTGCATAACTTGCACTCTTTTGATCCACAAGCCGGAAAGCAAAGAATATTTGAACTTAAGACACTTAAGGACCAGTGAAATGAATAGACAGCATTTGCAATTCGTCTTGTATGGGTGAACTGGCCGAAAAATTAAAACCTGGACAATCCACTAGCAACCAAGTAGTCTTTAATTGAAGGTACACAAAATTGCTGGAGAAACTCAGCGGGTGCAGCAGCATCTATGGAGCGAAGGAAATAGGCGACGTTTCGGGCCAAAACCCTTCTTCAGACTGATAGTCTTGAATTGAATCCTTTATTTGTCATTCAGACCTTTCGGTCTGAACGAAATATCGTTGCCTGCAGCCATACATGTAATAATAAACAACACACAATAAACACAAATTAACATCCACCACAGTGAGTTCACCAAGCACCTCCTCACTGTGATAGAGGCAAAAGTCTTAGGGTTACTGTCTCTTCCCTCCTCTTCTCCCTCTGCGCCGAGGCAATACCCCACCGGGCGATGGTAAGTCAGTCCCGCGGTTCAAGCTCCGCGGCCCGGGGGTGGTCGAAGCTGCCGCCCTCCAGTCCAGCAGACACAGCTGCTGCCACGGGAGCTCCAGAAAACAGGCACCAGCCTGAGACCCGCGAGCTCCCGACGATGTCGTCCACTGGCCCGCGGCCGAGCCCTGGATTCAGGTCGCCGCCGCCAGAATGCCGCCTCAGCCACCGGAGCACCGTCTCCGGCCCGCACCGGGCCGCCCACACGGGAGCGTCTGAGCCCCGCACGGGGCCGCCCTCACGGGAGCGCATTCCAGCCGGGAGCCGGTCCGCCCTCACGGGAGCGCCTTCTAGCCAGGAGCCGGGTCGCCCTCACAGGAGTGTCTCAGCCCCGCGCCATCCGCCCTCACCAGAGCGCCGAGTCGTGCCGCTGCCTGAATGCCGCCGCAGCTCGGAGACGGCCAGCCTCGCGTTGGCAAGACCTGGCTGGCTCAACCTCCGGAGCCTCGAGGTCGGTCGCAGGTCGCCAGCTCCGCCATTAGGCCTCAGCTCAGACGGGGAAGAGAAGGGGGATACGACAAAAAAGTTGCATTCCCCTGAAGGGAGAGACAGAAAGCCCCGTTTCAGCCACCCCCCCCCCACACACACACACATACATAACACAACCTAATAACCAAAAGTTTAACTGAACAAGACACAAAAAAATAAAATAAATAAAATAAAAACAACACAAAAAAGCAAAAACAGACAGACTGCAGGCGAGCCGCAGCCGTTTCACAGCGCCGCCACTTCCGGATAGTCTTGTAATACTTGAAGATAAAGCCACGAGTTGGTGCATGTAGTAAGCTTGGCACTAATCAACAAGATTATATTCTGATGAATGGGGTCCCCTGGTATCAAGCAAACTTCTCAGCGATCCATTTCAATCGCTGACTCTGGAAATCTACAGTTCTTCAGAGATGCGCTTTGAGGAACATTTTATTTAGTGATTCAATATAGTTTTTGTCTCTAACAGCATAGGCTCAAGCATTTGTGGGTATCAACTTAATCCAATGGATAATTCCGGTCCAAGGCAGGAGGCCTGTAACTGCCCTTCACCAGAACAAAAGTGGCTTCCAAAGTCATAGCGTAGTTAATTCTTTGATATGCCTACTAATGACACCCGACACAATTATTGCAGTTCTTTAAACTCTTGCCCTGAGCAAGATACACTTAATAGTTTAATTTTTAACATGTCCCAATGAAAAGCTGTAGTGCAAAATAGCTAATTGAATTGGCGAATCACAAAGTTCAAAAAATATTTTACCTTACAACTCTGGTTCTCATTGTGGGATTTGTTGGCCATTTCTGCTGGACAGATTTTTGTAAACATCCATAAATAAACCTTAAAGCCCTGTTAAAATGAATTATAATAATTTATCAATAATTCATTGAAGAATCTTTTTGTAATAATAATTAAATACTTAACTATGCAATGTTCTATTACGTTATCATTTTGGAATTATTACATTATTGCACAGAGAGGTTGAGAAATTTATTTGGATGCTTAATTTGAGAATCATAACTTGAGTGCTTCACTTCAAATAGATCGCATTGCATCATATAACCTGAAATATAAAGTCATATGAAAGAAATATCAAATATTGATTAAATTATCCAGGCAACAATATGCCAGAGGAGTTAGCATAAGAAAAATCACAAAATGAATCATAGAAAAAATATGTTCAAATGATATATAGGCAAGACATTAAAAGATAAAGGCAGTGTGGAAACATTGGGTAAGTGTAGATGGGCAACTGGCAGCCAAAAGCTCTCATCTTCTGCACGGTACAACTATGAAGCTAGACGTCCTGAATATAATATCTCTTTCTGCCCAACTGTCCCGCACAAAATAGGAAGATTCATCTCAAGTGATATATTTTCTTCAGTCCAGAAGCAGTAAATGAAAGGGACACTATGGGTAATCAAGTTAACCTTGCAGTACATTCCATCTTCCTCAGGAACATAAATTGTGAAACTTTGACTGGTTAAGCATAAAATGCTTATTTGTTGATTTGCTGCACAGATATCCAATGGCTTAAATGCATTCAGGATTTTCTGTGCTTCAACATTTGTGGGTATCACAGCAATGACAGTGAGCTGGCTGTGGGATGAAATAAATGTAATAATTATAGACTTTGGCAGATGGGAGTTGGTAATGCATATTTTTGCAGATGACAGAATAATGCTGGGGATACTTAAGCATGTCAGGCAGAACAATTGGAAAGCAGCACTCATTTAAGCAAGTGGACTACATTCTATTGCACTCCTGTCTTATGTCTGCTACAACATTCAAAGTCGCTGTGGGATGAAGAGGACAGACATGGTCATCACACGCCTCAGCACTCGTGAGTAAGGCAAGGCAGCGCCTTTACCACCTCAGGCAATTGAGGAAATTCAGAGTGTCTCCGAGGATTCTCCAGTGCTTCTACGCAGCGGCGGTGGAAAGCATCTTGTCTGGGAACATTACCATCTGGTTTGGGAATTGCTCTGCCAAGGACAAGAAGGCTCGGCAGAGAGTAGTGCATTCGGCCGAACGCACTATGGGAACTTCACTTGCCCCCCTGCAGGAACTATACATCAGGAGGTGCAAATCCAGAGCCAACAATATCATGAGAGGCCCCTTCCACCCCTGCAACGGACTGTTCCAGCTGCTACGGTCAGGCAAACGCCTCCGTTGCCATGCGGTGAGAACGGAGAGGTTGAGAAGGAGTTTCTTCCTGGGATGGATGTGCTTGAGAGGCGTATGAGACACAAGGTGCAGGTCATCCTGAAAAACCCCGGGCATCCCCTCCATGTAATTCTGGAGAGTCAAAAGAGCACTCGGAACAACAACCGGCTCCTCTCCCTGCCCTGTAGTACGGAGCGGTTCTGGAGATCCTTCACCCCTGCAGCCATTAGATTTTATAATTCGGACTGCGAGGCTGTAGGGGGATGCATTTTTGCAATTTTTAATTGTTAATTATTGGTCTTTTTAAGTATTTATTGCGCTCAGGTGTCCACAGTGTATTCTATGTATTTTCTGTCTGCGTTCGTTTTGAATCTGTGGATTTGTTGGTTGGGGGCTTCTGGACATCTGAATTTCCCTGAGGGGATCAATAAAGTATTTATTATTATTATTATTATTATTCCCAGAGGCCATTCGGACTGTAAACGCCTATCTCACCAGGGGCTAACTCTACTGAACGTTTTTCCTTCCATTATTTATTATGTAAAACAATATGTGTGTTATGATTGTGTTTATAGTTTGTTTGGTTGTTTTGTTGTTTGTCTTTTGCACAAAAGTCCGCGAGCATTGCCACTTTCATTTCACTGCACATCTCGTATGTGTATGTGACAAATAAACTTGACTTGACTTGGAGGCCAGCCTTTGCTTATGATAAGGCCACCATGTATATTTATCAGTTGAAGTTCTGATTTAACATTTTTCCCCGGGATATTGATGCAAGGAGACCATTGAACGCCCATTTAATTGTGTCTCTCATTATTTTTTGGTGCAAATATTACTTGCCGCTGATCAGTCCAAACTCGAATATTGTCTAGATCTTGCTGCATGAAAGCATGATTTGTTTCATTTGTTGAGGAGCTGCAAATGGGATTGAACATTGTGCATTCACAAGGGAATATTCTCACCTTATGACTGAAGTAAGGTTACTGAGGATCAGCTAAAATGATAGCGCCTAGGACTGTGACCAACTCCTACAGTGATATCCTAGGGCGATGATGATTCATCGTAGGCAACATAACGATTTTTCTTTCTTGCAAACTACGATTCCAACCACGGTAATATTTTTTACTCCTTGAAGTCTATTGACATTTAGATAAATAGAAATTAGGTGCAGGAGTAGGCCATTCGGCCCTTCGAGCCTGCACCGCCATTCAATATGATCATGGCTGATCATCCAACTCAGTATCCCGTACCTGCCTTCTCTCCATACCCACTGATCCCCTTAGCCACAAGGGCCACATCTAACTCCCTCTTAAATATAGCCAATGAACTGGCCTCGACTACCTTCTGTGGCAGAGAATTCCACAGATTCACCACTCTCTGTGTGAAAAAAGTTTTTCTCATCTCGGTCCTAAAAGATTTCCCCCTTATCCTTAAACTGTGACTCCTTGTTCTGGACTTCCCCAACATCGGGAACAATCTTCCTGCATCTAGCCTGTCCAACCCCTTAAGAATTTTGTAAGTTTCTATAAGATCCCCCCTCAATCTTCTAAATTCTAGCGAGTACAAGTCGAGTCTATCCAGTCTTTCTTCATATGAAAGTCCTGACATCCCAGGAATCAGTCTGGTGAACTTTCTCTGCACTCCCTCTATGGCAATAATGTCCTTCCTCAGATTTGGAGACCAAAACTGTACGCAATACTCCAGGTGTGGTCTCACCAAGACCCTGTACAACTGCAGTAGAACATCCCTGCTCCTATACTCAAATCCTTTTGCTATGAAAGCTAACATACCATTCGCTTTCTTCACTGCCTGCTGCACCTGCATGCCTACTTTCAATGACTGGTGTACCATGACACCCAGGTCTCGTTGCATCTCCCCTTTTCCTAATCGGCCACCATTTAGATAATAGTCTACTTTCCTGTTTTTGCCACCAAAGTGGATAACCTCACATTTATCCACATATACTGCATCTGCCAAACATTTGCCCACTCACCCAGCCTTTCCAAGTCACCTTGCAGCCTCCTAGCATCCTCCTCATAGCTAACACTGCCCCCCAGCTTCGTGTCATCCACAAACTTGGAGATGTTGCATTCAATTCCCTCGTCCAGATCATTAATATATATTGTAAATAGCTGGGGCCCAGCACCGAGCCTTGCGGTTCCCACTAGTCACTGCCTGCCATTGTGAAAAGGACCCGTTTACTCCTACTCTTTGTTTCCTGTCTGCCAGCCAGTTCTCTATCCACATCAATACTGAACCCCCAATACCGTGTGCTTTAAGTTTGTATACTAATCTCTTATGTGGGACCTTGTCAAAAGCCTTCTGAAAGTCCAGATATAACACATCCACTGGTTCTCCCTTATCCACTCTAATAGTTACACCCTCGAAAAATTCTATAAGATTCGTCAGACATGATTTACGTTTCATAAATCCATGCTGATTTTCTCCAATGATTTCACCACTTTCCAAATGTGCTGCTATCCCATCTTTAAAAACTGACTCTAGCAGTTTCCCCACTACCGATGTTAGACTAACTGGTCTGTAATTCCCCATTTTCTCTCTCCCTCCCTTCTTAAAAAGTGGGGTTACGTTTGCTACCCGCCAATCCTCAGGGAACTACTCCAGAATCTAAAGAGTTTTGAAAGATTATTACTAATGCATCCACTATTTCTGGAGCTACTTCCTTAAGTACTCTGGGATGCAGCCTATCTGGCCCTGGGGATTTATCGGCCTTTAATCCATTCAATTTACCCAACACCACTTCCCAGCTAACCTGGATTTCACTCAATTCCTCCAACTCCTTTGACCCGCGGTCCCCTGCTATTTCCGGCAAATTATTTATGTCTTCCTTAGTGAAGACGGAACCAAAGTAGTTATTCAATTGGTCCGCCATATCCTTGTTCCCCCTGATCAACTCACTTGTTTCTGACTGCAAGGGACCTACATTTGTTTTAACTAATCTCTTTATTTTCACATTCTTTTTACAACTGTTCCTTGAAACCACACGTGTTCTAATGCTGTCAAGGACAATCATTTTCACCACATTTCTGAAATTCAGCTCTTTGGTTTGCATCAAGGCTTTGATGATGTCTGAAGTCAAGCAGCCCTGATAAAACTCAAAATGGGCATCTGCATGGTCAGTAAGACAAACAGGAAACAGATTGTATGAAAGTCTCAAGTACCACTCGAAATGAGATTTCTTGGATAGTGCCATGGCAAAAATTACTGCCACCTTTTGAGGGGTAAGTATTATTTTCCTAGATTGAGCCAGGAAATCAATACAGTATTTACAATTAGATAATTAATTCCAATGTTTCATTCTGGATAGAAATGCTGTGCAGGATGATTGTTGATTTGCTTACAATATCCAAGATAGACACATGATGAAAATAACAGTAGTTTGCTATGGTCACTGTAGGGGAATACCACCATGAGCAGATATCTTCTCAGTTGTGAGGTGATAGCAACAGGGGCACTGTCAATGGGAACTGGGTTTGGGCAGGACTGCAAGAAAATAGCTTTGTACATAAAGCATTTTCTGAATTCTAACCAGATATGAGAAAAATCTATTAAGTTACAATTTTGGTTTCACTGACACACTCAAATGGCCACATTATATTTATTTACTTGCCTTATCATTATTTCCTTCCCTTTCTGGTTTGTTGCAACAGAATAACACAAATCTGCAATATTAATTTTCCTGTCCTTTATGTATAGATACAATTTTGTTACTTACTGAGGCAGTTCTTCTGCAGCCATGAAAATTTTTTCCACCAATTCTGATAGGAGACCTAATAGGTGTGCCAAATTAGTGTTTACATCTTCATTTTTGTCAAGTTTAGAAGGATTCAGCTGAAAAACAGATAGGTTTCCATTTATGTAACAATATACAAGCTATTGGGAAATATAAGATGGTCTCAATTTATTTATTTTTGTCTGTAAATGCACATAGAAGAAAAGTATAATTGTTACAATGTCAAAAACATTTTGAAACAGTGTAAAATAATCATTTATTTTAAAATAATCCGGACTTCCATCTGTATATATGTATATAGCGCCGCAGAATTGTGCACCTATCCCCCCCTCCCCCCTTCTCCCTTCTGTTTCTTGTTTTTTTTTGTCCTAAATTATATGTATGCACTGAGTACGAGCAGCTTTCAATTTCACTGTACATGTATAGTGACAATAAATGGCATATCATATCATATCATTTATATCCCCTTTAATTTGATTTGTACACAGAAATTTGATATGAAGATCTTGGATTGAAATCAAGCTTCATTTGCTCTATTTCTCAATTATGCTGACATTAGGTCCCTTTCCAATCCAGTATGAGGTTCTAAACATTTTGATTTAAACCAAATTCATTTGATGAGTTGGTCACTGAAGGATGGTATTGGAAATTTTCAATCTCTGATTATTATTGATAAAAACCCAAAAAGCCACAAAAGGATCAAATAGACACAGAAAATAGGTGCAGGAGTAGGCTATTTGGCCCTTCGCCAGCACCGCCATTCAATATGATCATGGCTGATCATCCTAAATCAGTAACCGGTTCCTGCTTCCTCCCCATATCCCTTGATTCCATTCCCAACAAGTGCTATATCCAAACTCTATTGAAATGGCCTCCACTGCCTTATGTGGCAGAGAATTTGCAAAGAATGCATTCATATCTGGATATTTTTAGTTCACTTCTAGACCAGGTAATTCCCATTCAACTCTTGTCCAGGCCCAAATAGTTTCATTACTTAGGCTGAACTTAAAGCAGTCAAACAGTTCAATATCTAATGACTCTCAACTTTGTCATTTTTCAAAGCTTAGATGGTGACTATAACAATGGTTGCACCACCCAATCATATGAATCAATGAATCATATGAATCAATCAATGCCAGAAAGTGATCAGGATATTAAGGTCTTTCCCAGATTCATCTTATATAGTTTAATTGAACTGCAATTGTATTTCATAGTGCATGAATTGGAAAGAGGCAGCATGGAAAAGAGCAGATAATTCATCCACTAGAGCCTCTTGTGCAAACTCCCTCAAAGTTGTTGGGCCTTAACTCATGATATACACAACAACTTTAGTGTTGACACAAAGTTGAACATGTTTCTCGTCGCTATTATGTATACTACAAATAAACTTATTTGTGTCCAAAGTAAATTGGCCTACTGTATCTAGTACTGTACCTCACATGATTGTTTACTTTCCATTATCTTTAAAATAGTTTCTTTCAGAGCATGATGGATAAATGGTGTTGCTGTTGATTTCATGTATTGTTCCATAAGTGTGCTTGACAAAGTTGTGGCACGGAAGAGTGTGGTAGATTCATCTAGGGTAAAATAATAATGAGTGTTAGATTCGTAAAAGTGCCAATTACGAGGAAGAGAACATAACCATACTTCAAATCAAATAATAAACCTATAATGAATAAGTCGATGTCTTGAGTATAAATAGACCTACCTTCCATGCTAATTTCCCTGTCGTTTAGTATCCGTAATAATAGCGATTCAAGTTTCTCATGCCGAAAAATTCTGAGCAGAATGCTTGCAAGTAATGTACGGTCTTGGCCACACACGTGTGACAGTGCATATATCACATGAAATTCTTTCTGAAGAATAAGCTAAAAGAAATGAAATATGAGAAATTAAATAAGATGCAACATAGCATATAATTTATTTTAATGGAGATTCTTACAAATAATTCCAATATTTTGTTGGGTTTAAATAGACTTTAAAATACCATGGAATTAAATGTAAATTAAGTAAATTTAACATGTTTGATGTGACAATTTATATTATGGATCAAGTGCAGAACCAGAATCTGGCATTAATCAAATATTGCAGGATTGAAGTCCATTAGGCTTAAATACCTAAAGCTGCAGAGTATAAAAATGTCTCTTTTTCTATGTGAATTTAACTACCCAGGTGATTCATTGTCCCGTGGTAATAAAATTCCTATGTTTTAAGTGGTAGCTGTGAAAATGAAAAAATAAAAATCATTTCAGGAGTGGCGTTTCCACGGAACAGCAAATGAAGAGGGGAAGTGTGTTGGCCAGCAGAACACAAATACCATAATTTGGAAATGTAAATGTCACCTGCAGAGCACATGTTAAGGCATTTTGAAAATACTGTTATTTTCCAATATTTTATATAAATTATGCACATGCAAAGTGCTGGAAACAACAAAAAAAATACCTCTTTGAACTCACTGTATTCCTCTTCTGGCATTATTTTTTCCAATGAATATCGTGCTCTTACACGTAGCGATCCCGGCTCAATTCCTTTTAGTGGAAAATGTGAACTGAGAGGGAACCATTCATCGATTAACTGACCTTTCTGTAACCTACTCAGCTGGCAGCGCATAAATACTGAAAAACAAATTGTTAGTTCACTTAAAATACTACATTTTCATGATTTTAAATTAAGAATAATCAATACAAAGCATCTTACAACATCAACTTACTGTTTTATAAAACATTGGTCAGATTATCATAGAGACTACATTTTTCTACTTACCCCTCACTAAAATTAGATTTTCTACGCTTCCTACACTACGTTCACAAAGAAAGTTTCAAACTCCAAATTCTGTTAACAAAATATATTTGCTGAGATTTACTTGACTGCAACACTATCCCTGCTAATGCTGCAAAAACTTTGTGAGTTGGGCAAAGGGGAAGAATGACAGATTAACAGCACAGAAACAGGGTCTGCGGCCCAACTCCATACCATCCAAGATGCCCCATTTGCTGCATTTGACCCATATTCCTCTAAACCTTCCATAACCATGTATCTTTCCAAGTGTTGTTTAAATGCTGTCATAGTACCTGCCTTAACTACCAGATTGTGCTCATCTCTTATTCACCATACCATAAGTAAGATAAATCAGACAAGCAGTAGATCAGATGCTTGTACATATGACCCCCATCTCCACTGTGGCATTGCCACACATGATCGTTGGTGCAATTAATACAACTCCATTTATTTCAACGGTTGCAAATATAAAGTGCAAGGTAAATAACCTACTTATTTTCTCTCAGTCATTTTGTAATTGAAAGGCATCAATTATATATATATTTTTTAATAATAAAATATATTGAAACTAAAGATAAGCTTATTTCAATGGCTGTTTAAATGTTTTGGATTATCAGATACATTGACAGCAACAAGCTGTCAAAAGGTCATTGAGGTTGTGTAAAGACATAGGTATTGATTTAACATGCCACCAATGATGAATTTCCTCATGGTATCTTCGCTTCACAGAAGGACTTTCAGATATCACTAGCAGCCAGCTCAGCTGGCCCTTGGTATCTGCATCAGTTTAATGCAGATGCAATGACATGATTAGGCAATAGGTCAGATTTTGGATGATCTGACCCAATATTTCAGCAAGGAGTTAGTCATAGAGTCAGTGTGGAAACAGGCCCTTGGGCCCAACTTGGCCACACCAAACATTATGTCCCATCTACACTGGACCCACTTGGCTTTGTTTGGCCCATATCCCTCTAAACCTGTCCTATCCACGTACCGAAGATAAGACACAAAAAGCTGGGGTAACTCAGCGGGACTGGCAGCATCTCTGGAGAGAAGGAATGAAAAGCGTGGCTCCACTGTTCGACCACGCCGCTTGCCTGACTACCGCGAGGCAGTGATTGCCGTCAGGAGGAGCAGCACCAACATCCACAGCCTCTCTGACCCTCACCACCTTCCTGGCCGATCCCAGGCCTGGACCACCAAAAACTGCCACCGACTCTCACCGTCTCCCCGGGACCACCGATGCTACTACCGCCGACCCGTTTCTTTACTAGCCCCCCCCCCCCCCCCCCCCTGCAGGCCTTCACCAGCGACTCCGCCGTCCCTCGTCACTCCACCACCCACCAGCGGGCTGGAACCTTGCCTTACCAGAGTTCCAGGCTCAGCACTAGGCCCACAGCCTGTTAAACATCCTATCCATGTTCCTGCCTAATTGCTTCTTAAATGCTGCAACAGTCCCTGTCTTAACTACCTCCTCTGGTTGCTCATCGATACACCCCATGTGTGAAAAAGCTACCACTCAGATTCCTATAAAATCTTTCACCTTTCACCTCAAAACTATGCCATCTGGTCCATCAGGAATCCTGGCAACTGCGCAGAACTGACAGCTTTCCGTAGACCTGGTGAAACAGCTGAAGTTCCCACAGCACATTGCCACGACCACCCCGATGCCAGATATCCTCCTGGTCTCAGAGGCGACCAAAAACATCGTCTTGTTGGATCTGACAGTGCCGTGGGAGGACCGTCTGGAGGAGGCCCACGAGAGGAAGATGGCCAAATATGAAGAACTGGTCATAGACTGCCGCAAGCAGGGCAGGAAGTCAAGGTGTATGCCCATCGAGGTTGGCTGCAGAGGTTTTGCAGGGCAATCGCTCAACAAAGCCTTGAGTGCACTGGGCATCAACGGAGTGGCAAGGAGAAGGGCCATCAAGAACACCACAGAGGCAGTGGAGAAGGCCTTGAGATGGCTCTGGATCAGGAGAGGAGGTCCATGGGGAGGAGCAAATGCCACCTGAACACGTCGTGGTCTGATCAACCACGGCTGGGTCGCCTGGGTGAGGGTGTCTGATGTTGAAAGACCCGAAACACCCAATGACCCTAGGTTACACCACTGATGATGTGTTCAGGAGCATCTATCGATGTATTTGTATCAATCGATTTCCCTACTCTGGGCAAGAGACTCTGTGTGTCTACCCGATCTATTCCTCTTATGATTTTTATGATTGAAAAATAAAATTAATGAATCTGAGCACTTAATAAAATCTTGGTCAGATCACCAAGAATAGGAAGAATGTGATGGTGCTGGAATTAGTATCAAGGAGATTCACCAGTCTGTCACCTGAGATGAAGCAGTTAAGTTATGAGGAGGGACTGCAGAAGATAGGTCTATTTTCCCCGGAGTGGAAGAGATTAAAAGGGGGCATGATTGAGATTTAAGCTTTGTCAAGGTCCCACATAAGATATTAGAGTGCAAAATTAGAGCACACAGTATTGGGGGTAGGGTATTGACATGGATAGAGAACTGGTTGGCAGATAGGAAGTAAAGAGTAGGAATTAACAGGTCTTTTTCAGAATAGTAGACTGTGACTAGTGGGGTTTCGCAAGCCTCGGTGCTGGGACCCCAGTAATAAAAAATATATATTAACGATTTAGACGGGGGAATTAAATGTAACATCTCCAAGTTTGTGGATGAAACAAAGCTGAGGTGGCAGTGTGAGCTGCGAGGAGGATGCTATGAGGCTGCAGGGTGATGGATAGGTTGGTTGGGTGAGTGGGCAGATGCATGGCAGTTGTAGTACAATGTGGATAAATGTGAGGTTTTTCACTTTGATGGCAAGAATAGGAAGGCAAATTATTATCTGAATGGTGCCAGATTAGGAAAAAGGGAGGTGCAACGAGACCTGGGTGAGCTTGTGCATCAATCAACTGTACCTAAAGTCCGTACTGAACTGGGGAAAAGGGCATTTAGTTATGCTGCTCCCATCGCATGGAACCAGCTGCAGAATGAACTGAAACTTAAGGAGCTGGTTTCTATAAACAGATTTAAATCCCTTCTTAATGATGTTGAAGCGGGCTCTTCTGTCTGTACATGCTTTGTTTGATGATGTTCTGACTGTGACTCTATTTATATGTTCTCTGTTGTTTTTAAATTATTGTCTGTAACTGTAGAACTGTGCTGCTGCCTGTCTTGGCCAGGACTCTCTTGTAAAAGAGATTTTTAATCTCAATGAGACTTCTCCTGGTTAAATAAAGGTTAAATAAAATAAAAATGAATAAAAATCACTGAAAGTAAGCATGCAGGTACAACAGGCAGTGAAGAAAGCTAATGGCATATTGGCCTTCATTGCGAGAGGATTTGAGTTTAGGAGCAAGGAGGTCAGACTGCAGTTGTACAGGGCCCTGGTAAGACCGTACCTGGAGTATTGTGTGCAATTTTGGTCTCCTAATTTGAGGAAGGACATTATTGCTATTGAGGGAGTGCAGTGTAGGTTCACCAGGTTAATTCTCGGGATGGCGGGACTGACATATGCTGAAAGAATGGGTCGACTGGGTGTGTATTCACCGGAATTTAGAAGAGAGGTGATCTTATAGAAACATAAAATTCTTAAAGGATTGGCAGGCTAGATGCAGGAAAAATGTTCCCGATGTTGGGGGAGTCCAGAACCAGGGTTCAGTTTAAGAATAAGGGGTAGGCCATTTAGGACTGAGATGAGGAAAAACTTCTTCACCCAGAGAGTTGTGATTCTGTGGAATTCTCCGACACAGAAGGCAGAGGAGGCCAATTCACTGGATGTTTTCAAGAGTTAGATGTTGTTCTTCGATCTAAAGGAATCAAGGGATGTTGGGGAAAAAGCAGGAACAGGGTACTGATTTTAGATGATCAGCCATGATCACATTGAATGGCGGTGCTGGCTCGAAGGGCCGAATGACCTACTTCTGTACCTATTTTTCTATGTTTCTATATATAAAAGTATGAGCAATATAGATAGGATAGACGGCAGGAAACCTTTCCTCATATCAGACATAGATAAAGCTAGAGAATGCAGATTTAAGGTAAGAGGGGAAAGATTGAGAGGAGATTTGTGGAATACCTTCTTCAATTAGAGGGTGGTTAGTTCCTGGAAGGCGCTGCCTGAGAGAAAACTGTGCTGCTGGGAGCATTTTGCTAGGCTCGTTAGGCTTACAATACTAAGGACTAAGTGCTAGGAGAGGATTTATATGGACGGGTGTCACTCGCCGTAGACGAGTTGGGCTGAATGATCCATTTCTATGCTGTACAATTGTATAACTGCGACTCAATCCTACATGTTGCAATTTGTCCACTATGCAACCACTTTCAGTTGTAACTTTTTATATAATCTACAGCACAATTTTGCTGTCTTAGCAGTCAAACTCCATGGTGTCTTTGATCGTAAGCAGGGTAGTCATAGGATACAGGGTGACATTGATCAATTGTTAAGTTCAGCAGGGCAATGGCAGGTGGAAATAAATTCTGGCAAGTGTGAAGTTATGTATTCTGGGAGGTATCTAATAAGGGTAGACAGATACAATGAAGGTCCGTGGGTTGGGGGTGGGAATTAAGCAACAAAAGATAGCTTGATGTACAAGTCCAGAATTTCCTGCAGGTGGCAGCAGACCATGACAAAGTGGTGAAGGTGGCATTGCTTGCCATTATTATCTGAGGTTGAAATGCAAAAGGAGGGAAGACTTGGCACAACTTTACAAACCACATTGGTGAGACCACCGCTGGAATTTTTTTATGCAGCTCCAGTTGCCACATTAGGGTGTGATTACATAACAGTGTTTGCCAAAGTTATTCCAGGATATTGCCTGGGATGAAATGTTTTGGGCATGAGGAAATGTTGGGGAATTGTCTGCATGTGTTTTCCTTGCAGCAAAAGTAGCTTAGGGAACACTTGACAAGTATATACAAAATTAGGAGTGGCAAATGGAGTTTAATTCAGATAAATGCAATGCATTGCATTTTGGTAAGACAAACTAGGGAAGGACTTCCACAGTTAATATAAGGTCCTAGCGGGTGTTGTAGAAAAGTAAGACCTAGGGATACAAGTACATAGTCCCATGAAAGTCACAACATAGGCAGGCAGGTTGGTAAAAAAAAAAAGCAGTTTGGCATGCTTACTATCATTGGTCATATTCTAGATGCACAAAAAAATTAGAAAAAAAATCACTTTTGGAATACTGTGTATAGTTCTGGTCCCCTGCTACAGGAAGGATATAATTAAACTGGAAAAGGTGCAAAAATGATTTGCGAGGATGCTACTAGGTTTGGAGAGTTAGTGTTACAAGGCGAGGCTGGATAGGAGGGGACACATTTTCCCCTGGAGCGTAACAGAGGTTCAGGAGTGACAGTTGAGGTATATCAAATGATGAGGGGCATAGGTAAGGTGAATAGCCAGTCTTTTCTGAAAGGTATGGCAATCTAAAACTAGAGGGTGAAGGTTTAAGGTGAGGTGAAAGATTTAAAAAGGATCCTGAGGGAATTCTAAAAAGGAACTTGTCCATTGAGGATGGTCATATAAGGAATGAGCTGCAAATGGAAATGGTGATCGGGGTTGGATATGGGCCAGCGCAAGCAAGTGTGACTAGCTTGGTTAGTCAACTTGGTCAGTATCGACAAATTGAGCCGAAGGGCCTATTTCCATGCTGTATAATTTATAACTTTGTTTATGTATGGATAGAGAGGATAAGAAACATTTTCCGACCGCAGAGGTGACCAAAACCATTCCGTAAATCGAATATAATGGGACTGATGTAAAATTAGTGTAAATGGATCCTTTGATGGACAGTGTGGATTCAGTACATAGGAAAGGCCTGACTGTGCTGCTTGAACGCATGACTGATAACTCTCCCCTGCGACTAGTTTCATCAATAGCATTCTGCAGTCTAGAATAACTTGAGATCAAAAGTAGCTAGCAAAGTCAAGCAAAATTGTTGAATAGCTCTATCTTACTGTGTTAAATACAGAATCTTTCTGATTAAATACAGAATTTATTCTGAAACTGCTAAATTATTGCAGAGAAACACATACTGTAACAAAAAAATACAGAATTAAAAACCAAGCAAGGATCTTTCTTATCAGAAAAATAAAATCCTAAAACTTAACAGTCAAATACACTTACAGATATCAGGATCCTTGCTCTTCTTTGTCCTGTTACTGAGACTAATTTCAAATACTTTTATATCTGAAGAAAGATCACTGGGGAAATAAAGATATAAAGAATTTCAAGTTCAAGTTCAAGTGAGTTTATTGTGTCCCTGATAGGACAATGATATTCTTGTTTTGCTTCTATGGAGCGAAGGAAATAGGCAACATCTCGGGCCGAAACCCTTCTTCAGACTGATGGGGGGCGGGGGGAAAAGAAAGGAAAAAGGAGGAGGAGCCCGAAGGCTAGAGGGATGGGAGGATTCAGCAGGAGGGCTGAGGAAGAGAGGAGACAGCAAGGACTAACAAAATTGGGAGAATTCAATGTGCATGCCCCCAGGATGCAGACTCCCCAAGCGGAATATGAGGTGCTGTTCCTCCAGTTTCCGGTGTTGCTCGCTCTGGCCATGGAGGAGACCCAGGACAGAGAGGTCGGATACAGAGTGGGAGGGGGAGTTGAAGTGCTGAGCCACCAGGAGGTCAGGTTGGTTATTGCGGACCGAGCGGATGTGTTCGGCGAAACGATTGCCCAACCTCCGCTTGGTCTTACCGATATAAATCTGCTGGCATCTAGAGCAGCGGATGCAATAGATGAGGTTGGAGGAGATGCAGGTAAACCTCTGTCGCACCTGGAACGACTGCTTGGGTCCTTGAACGGAGTCGAGGGGGGAGGTAAAGGGACAAGTGTTGCATCTTTTGCGGTTGCAAGAAAAAGTGCCCGGGGAGGGGGTGGTACGGGAGGGAAGGGAAGAATTGACAAGGGAGTTACGGAGGGAGCGGTCTTTGCGGAAGGCAGACATGGGGGGAGATGGGAAGATGTGGCGAGTGGTGGGGTCACGTTGGAGGTGGCGAAACTGACGGAGGATTACTTGTTAACGTTAAACAGGCCTCTTCTCTGTCTGTTTTTAAATCACTTCTTAAAACCCATCTCTTCTCCGTGGTCTTTGATACCCAGTAAGATGTCAACTTTATTTACTTGATTTAATTTCTTATTTTGATTGCTTTATTGCGTGGTTATTATTTTTACTCATGTTTTATGTCTTTTAATTTATTGTTGTATTTCATATGTAATTTTTGCGTTTTATGCGAGCTGTTCTGTTATGTTCTGTTATGTTGTCTGTTTATGATGTCTTGTTTATTCTTCTGTACAGCACTTTGGTCAACATTGGTTGTCTTAAAGTGCTTAACAAATAAAGTTGGATTGGATTGGATTGTTGTATGTCACGGCTGGTGGGGTGAAAGGTGAGGACTAGGGGGACTCTGCCCTTGTTGCGAGTGGGGGGGATGGGGAGAGAGCGCAGTGTTGCGGGGTATGGAAGAGACCCTGGTGCGAGCCTCATCTATGGTGGAGGAGGGGAACCCCCGTTCCCTGAAGAATGAGGACATTTCAGATGCCCTGGTGTGGAACGCCTCATCCTGGGAGCAGATGCGGCGTAGACGGAGGAATTGGGAGTAGGGGATGGAGTCCTTATAGGAAGCAGGGTGGGAAGAAGTGTAGTCCAGATAGCCATGGGAGTCAGTAGGTTTACAGTGGATGTCGGTCAGAAGTCTATCACCTGCAATGCAGATAGTGAGGTCAAGGAATGGTAGGGAAGTGCCGGAAATGGTCCAGGTGTATTTGAGTGCCGGATGGGAGTTAGTGGTTAAGTGGATGAAGTCAGTCAGTTGTGTGCGGGTGCAGGAGGTGGCACCAAAGCAGTCGTCGATGTAGCGGAGGTAGAGGTCAGGGATGGGGCCCTGGTACGTGTTGAACAAGGATTCCTCGACGTAACCGACAAAGAGGCAGGCGTAGCTGGGGCCCATGCGTGTGCCCATAGCTACGCCTTGTATTTGGAGGAAATGGGAGGAGTCAAACATGAAGTTATTGAGGGTAAGGACCAGCTCCGCTAGGCGGAGGAGAGTGTCAGTGGCTGGGTATAGGTTGCTTCTCTGGTCGAGGAAGAACCGGAGGGCTTTGAGACCATCCTGGTGGGGGATGGAGGTGTAGAGTGACTGGACGTCCATGGTGAAGATGAGGGGGTGAGGGCCTAGAGAATGGAATGCGCAGAGACGACGGAGAGTGTCTGAGGTGCCTTGAACATAGGTAGGGAGGGATTTAACCAAAGGGGAATAAGATGGAGTCAAGGTATTTGGAAATGAGTTCGGTGGGGCACGAACAGGCAGAGACAATGGGTCTGCAAGGACAGTCAAGTTTGTGGATTTTGTGGAGAAGGTAAAATCGGGCTGTGCGGGGCTGGGGAACGATGAGGTTGGAGGCTTGGTCGGGCAGGGCGTGGGAATTGATGAAGTCGGTGATGGTGCTGGAGATGGTGGCCTGGTGCTCGTCAGTGGGGTCATGGTCCAGGGGTAGGTAGGAGGAGGTGTCCGAGAGTTGGCGCGTGGCCTCAGCTTTGTAGAGATCGGTGCGCCACGGCACCTCACTTGTCAGCGGGTTTGATAACCCAATCTGGGTTGTTGCGGAGTGAGTCGATGGCAGTACGTTCATGGGGGGGAGAGATTGGAGTGTGTCAGGGGAGTGGAGAAGTTGAGGCGGTTGATGTCGCGACGGCAGTTTTGGATGAAGAGTTCTAAAGCCGGAGGGCCACGAGGGGGGTTCCAACATAGTAGGCATTGACTACAAAACACATGAATAAATAAACTGCTTAAGAACTCTGTTACATTATGTTCTACATTATGTGTTTTTATGATATTATGCAGACATGCACATTAGCTAGAGCTGCAGTATGTTGCTAACTTGGGTAAAATAACAGTATTCAATTTATAAAGCAGAAATAGGCAAAAGAGAACAGATTTACGTTTAATTGTAAAATGAAGAAATGCATTTTTCAACATTAGTATTATTACTCTCCGATTAAGCTAAAATAATCTGATGACAAATTTTGTTTGTTTTTCCACTACTTTTAAGGATGGGACTTACTCAAAAATGAATTCTTCAGTCCATACAGGATTCTGGCCTTCCCTGGCATGCGTTTTTGCTACCTGGATACTGTTTAGGTAGATGTTACAGTAAGGGTGTGTGAAATATTTCACTGGTAGTTTATGGGCTTCTTCCACATACAAAACCAGACTACTGACCTAAAGGAGAAAGACAATACGTCTATTAAATTAGCAATAATATTGCATTACAACATGGGAAAATAATTTAAATACATATAATAGCTTCCATTTACTGTATAACTAAGGATGGCACAGAGGTGGCAGGAGATAATACTCCTGTTCCACAGCTCCAACAACCCAGATTTGATCCCGTCTACATGGAGTTTGCACAGATTTTCCCTAGTGATCCAGCTTTCCTCACATATCAGAGATGTACTAGTAGGCTTGTTTAAAAGCCACTGAAGTATCCCGTTTGTTGGTGTTAGGATAGTTAGTGATGTGATGCACGTATAAGAGAGAGAACAGAGAAACAAATGAAGGGAAATAGGATTGATGCGATTGCTCCGAGAACTAGTGGAAACTGAAGAGGCTGAATGTCATAAGGAAATATGCTATCTAGTTCATATTTTCATATTAGATGACAATATTGGAAAACATTCTTCTTGATAGAAATGTGCTGCACAGAGGCTCACAATGTACTAATCAAAAGGAATAAACTAATAAATTATTGCTCACTAAATATTACTGTAGAAAGCATTTTTACACACACACACGTATCGTTCCAGTCAACTTTGGCAAGCTCCTCCCTCATGACTCCATAGTCCCCTTTGTTCAACTGTAACATGGACATTCTCCCTCTCAAATTGTTGATTAAAACTTACGAATGCATTTCGTTGTCTCTGTATATTATGGTCATTACCTCCTAATGGCTCCTTAAACTCAAGTACCCTTATCAAATTCACTTTGTTACACAACACTAAATCCAGAATTGCCTTCTCCCTGGTAGGCTCCAGTACAAGCTGCTCTCAGGATCCATCACTCAACAAACTCCCTTCCTTGGGGTCCAGTACCTATCTGATTTACCCAGTCTACCTGCATCTTGAAATCTCCCATAACAACCGTAGCATTACATTTACAACATGCCAATTTTAACTCTCGATTCAACTTGCACGCTATGTCCAGGATACTGTTTGGGGGCCTGTAGTTAAGTCCCATTAGGGTCTTTTTACCCTTACAATTCCTTAGTTCTATCCATACTGACTCCACATCTCCTGTTTCAATGTCACCCATTGCAAGGGAATGAATTTCATTCCTCACTAACAGAGCTATCCCACCCCCTCTGTCCACCTATCTGTCCTTTCGATAGGATGTATACCCTTAAATATTCAGTTCCCAGCCCTGGTCCTCTTGCAGACATGTCTCTGTAATTCCCACAACATCATACTTGCCAATTTCTAACTGAGCCTCAAGCTCATCCATTTTATTTCTTATACTTTGTGCATTCATATACAGCACTTTGACTTCGGTATTCACCTCCACTCTCACTCCGGTCCCTATTGACCCTGACCTTACTCTCTCATCCTTTCTCAAACTTTCCTTCCCATTAATTCGGGAGTCATTTGTAACTTTTCCTGTACTCACTTCCCCTTTAACTCCATCTTTATACTCCCTATTTGTCAATCCCCCCCCCCCCCCACCCCCACTATTTAGTTTAAACCCGCACATATGGATTAGCAACTGTGATGGTGTCATTCAAGATCCAAGGATACTTGTTGTTTATCATGCTCGACCTCAAGCTGTACATCGAGTGAAAATCTTTTACGAATGCTTTGGGTTCTGAAAGTAATCCGAAGTGCCACGAGGGCAGGCCACATAAATACAGATTCCTTGTGATGCTGGTATTCCTGGCATATCCACATGCCAGTTCTGCCTCATCATCAGTACCACAGGAAAAGTTATTGAAGCCGACTCTTCTTCAGCAGGGGAAGTATATTCCCGTCGTCAAGTCCTTTAAAAACCCCGGAAACTTCTAGGATGCAATAAGCTCAAACTTCTGAACTATTCCTCCTAAAACAAAAAACCCTTTTCATCTATCAATTGAGACAACCTTCTATGAATGGTCTCTGTTGCAATGTTGACCCTCAATGACAACTAAAATTGTAGGCGGTACCCCAAAGGAGCGCCTCAACAAAGAAATGTTGCACAGGTTTCTCATTATTATACTCCATCCCTTTATTTGATTTCCTTTTATCTACTGGAAGTACTTGCATATTAATCTGTGCTTCTGTATTATTCTGTAACATTCAGTAGACTCACTCCATTTAAACAATATTGTGCTTTCCACTTTTTCATAATGATGATATGAAAACTGAGATATAGCACAGATGAGCAGCAGCTACTCAAAATGATCCAGTGGCATGCAAGCAGAGTGCAAAAGAGACCTTGAACGCAACTAGCAGAGTAATCAGGTATGGATGCGAGCCTGTGGGGAAAAATGCAAATCTCTGCGACAGCTACACTGGTAAAGTATAACTACATAGCCAATTCTGCAGAGGTCGCAATTAAATTGTGGGATTCGGTAAGAATGATTTCTGCCTTGAATACTTTGATACTTTAGGGATTTTATATTTTAGAATTAATAGCCTCCAGAAAGGCTGTGGTGCAGCTTATGCAAATGATAGTGCACGCTCACTTTTAAAGAGTATTTGCAGTTCACAACATTGTGATCAGGTTGGCCTATAAATGACATGATAGCTTTGCAAGAAAGTCACTAAATTGCATCTGATAATGCAAAAAATCCAACATGGTTTGAAGACTGACATCCACGTGTCCACAAGCAAAACAAATCACCATACAAGGGTCGATCACTTCAGGGGCTACCTGGTTGAATTTTGAGTAATTCAAATAATCTATAAATGGTACTCTCTGTGTTTCACTTAGAAAAAAACATCAATTTTGAAATACATAATGCCGACTTTGAAACGCTTAATTGTTCTTTCCAGCATTACTCATAGTATCTCTCACCCTTAATCTCATTTTTTGGGTTGCTGCCATTCTCCAGATATTTTTTTAAGCTCCCCAGCGATGAGTCATTACAAATAAGTAAACTTGGTATCCATGTTTAAAATATGCAAATGCCCTCAGTAGTCAAGTAGTCATTTAATTTAGCAAAATTGGAATTTAAGAATGCCATAAAAGTTTAGATACAGGGACAACATACATCATAATCTGCAAAAAATACTAACCAGATATCTAGCAGATCTAACCAACGTCAAGATTACTGTTTACAAATCAAAGGATATTTGGTGGAGGCTTAATTAAGATGGGGTGGGGAATACAGGAGGATATGACTTGAAATTGGTGATTTCAATGTTTATACCATTGCATTGTAAGCTTACCACCTTCAGTTCATTGTTCCACCACAAAGCTATCATAGTTTGTGTCTCTATACTTCATTGTGCTGCCCAAACAATTGCCCAATTTTCATAGCTTCCTCCTCCCCTTCCTGCTGATGCTAATAGTTGGTAGACTTAGGGTTAAAATCTGCAGCTAACCTCTACTTTTCAATAGTTTTGGAAAACTTTGTCAGCCACCAAATAAGAGTTTATTTTTTAAATGCAGTTTTTAATTAACTAAAATGCAATAGCTTGAGATGACATGGATGCAAGTCAGGAGAAAGAAAAATGAATGCAAGGCAACTGTTTCAATGTAGGTATATAAAAAATACATGACAGGTATTGATCTGAAGGCAAGTTGTGCTTGACAAATTTAATTGTTTTTTCTTTAGATTTTAACACATTCAATAGTAGTTTGAGTTTCAGAAGCCTTCCAATGTTTCTTTTGAAAATCAGTTTGTTCAAAAGCAGTTAATTTAAAACATCCAGTGTTGGAGTTTGATGAAAAATAACAATTTTGTTGGCAGATGAATACAAATAATGATAAAAAGAAAAGGTTTCACTGATCATGGAAATCTATACAAAATAAATGCAAGAAATACTGAGTAGATCAGACAGCATTTGTGGAGTTAACATTTCAGGTTGCTAACTTATTAGAAATAGAGAAAAAAGAGATAAAAGTAGTTTTAAGAGGCTAAGGGGTAAGTGGTCAAGAGAAATATGAAAAGTAGGCCATTAACCATTTCAGCCTGCATCACCACATGAGAGCAGTGCTGACTGGATTTCAGCTTTTACACTTCTTTCCCTAGCTCTCCCAATAGCTTTCGGCTTTCTTTATAGATTAAAAACTGTCGGTCAGAATGTATTGGAGGACTGTACACCTAGTCTCTACCGTAGAAAATTCCAAACCAACATGAATATCAGAAGTTTCTCATCTCCATATTAAATGGGCAACCTTTCATTCTAAAATTATACCCCATAGTTCTAGTTACCACACTGAGGAAATATCCACTTAGTATCCACAAACATTTATAATAGTGGGCAACGCAAGAAATCTTGATGCCCAAATGAAAGAAAATGCATAACAGGGAAAATGGGGGAAATCATTCAGGTACATTTCTTGTCTTTCTTAAAAAGACAATCTAATCAATAGATTTGGCAGCCAAGGGCTTAATGTTCAAATCAAAATAAATAATTATTGCTGCTGATGACATTGGGCTAACAATCACACGGATAACTAAAGCCTATCACCTACTCAGTTCAAATAAGTTTGGGAAACCAAGAACATAAGTGTTGTAGTTTGTCATTAAGGTAATTTTTTTAATGAAAAATTCTATCAGTTTCTACAGAGGTAACAAAGTTGATGAAATGATCTTCGTGTGTATGATTGCGTAATCACAAGCTAGGCAAGGGATTTTTAGTCGTGCATTTAAAAATGGGACTTCAGAGTGTTCTGTTAGCTTAGTTTTTAGTTTAGATATAGCATGGACTCGGGCGATTCGGTCCACTGCGTCCACGCCAACCATCTATCACCTGATCACACTAGTTCTATGTTATTCCACTTTTCGTCCAATGCCTACACACACGGGGCAATTTGGAGGCCAATTCACCTACAAACTCACGTCTTTGGGATGCGAGAGGAAACGCACAGGGAGAACATGCAAACTCCATAAACACAGCACCAGAGGTCGGGATGGCACCGGGGTCTCTGGCACTGTGAGGCAGTGGCTCTTACAGCTGTATCACTGTTTCCCCAAACGTCTAACAAAATTAAAATGTCAATTTTGGTCATTTGCAGAGTCCTATGAACTATAAATTGATCTTTGTGTGACATAATTTGCAGCAATGTAAATCATTTCTTCATTTTACCTGCCGAAGACGTTTATTGGAAGCTGGTGCCAGAGGTTTCTTCAAGTTATTGCAAAATGCCTGCAGACATTTCATCCAGTCCTACAAAAGAAAAACAAATTTATTGTGCATTACACTAGCTCATCCCTGGCTACATTATCAACATTTATTCAAATATCGAGCAGATTTTTTTACATAGGATATATGGAACAAGCTGCTAGAAGTAGTTGAAGCAGATACAATAACAACATTAAAAAGACATTTGGACATGGACAGTCAAGGTTTAAAGAGATACAGGCCAAACATGGGTAATGGGACTGGCTTAGGTGGCGCAACTTGATAAATGTGGACAAGTTGGACCACAAGAGCTTTTTCCACAAACAGCTAAAAATCTAGATTTCTAATTTTATTCTTCATTCAAAGTTCACAATTAGTTTGGTGCTGTTGATGTTCACAGAATGACCAGGGAGAAACCCAAGCAAAAGGAGCTCAATCAGAACAGTTTTGAGATACATAGTGGAGGCATGACAGTTTTGTAGCTTTGTTTATTAATATTCTTTTGTGATGTTACAAAGTTAAAGCAATTTAACATTCAAACATTTTACCTGTGCTTGTTCTGGAGTTTCTGTTGCAAAATAGAAGATATATTGATCTTCACTAAAGTGCTGCACTACGATTTGAAAACAGTTTGGCCTACAGGAAAGAAATGACAATAACCAAATTAATCCATGAATGTGAAGCTTATACTGGGAACTGGGAAGCAAATACCACCAAATTTAAAGAAAATATGATGACATATTTAACAATACATAGATGCATATTTCTTCAGTTGCCACAATGTTTTTCAAAAACTGAATTTAGAATACTGGCATAGCAGTAAAGGGAGTTCATAAACTTATTTCACTAGGTTTAGCTGCTGTGAAAATAGTGAGAACCAACAAACAACAGAATAAAGTACCTCTACCATGGTGATTATCTTTTATTTGATAAGATCCCCAAATTAAGAGGAAACCAAGCACAACTGTATTTTCAAAGAAACAGAACAGGTACGATGGACCATTGATTTTGAGAGGTTGAGCAATGCACCACCACCCGTATTAAAGGCTTAAGCAGAAAACTGGCCATCAGAAAAATAATAATCTCCCAGGCCTAATCAGATGCATCCAAGGACATTGTGGGAAGCTAGAAAATAAATTGCAGGAGCCCTGATGGAATACAGATGCTGGTTTACAAGAGGGGGGGGAAGCAAAAATAAATCTGCAGGCTCAAAATGCTTATACATTTTAATATCCAACTTCAACTCCTTACTTACTGAAGAGGTGAAGTATTGCACTGTGGCAAAATGTTTGCAATCAATGCAGAAATGTATTTTTAAAGGGTGGTGGAAGTATGGAACAAGCTGCCAGAGGAGGCAGTTGAGGCAGGGACTACCCCAACATTTAAGAAGCAGTTAGACAGGTACATGGATGACAGGTTTGGAGGGATATGGACCAAATGCTGGCAGGTGGGACTAGTGCAGCTGGGACATGTTGGACAGTGTGGGCCATAGGGCCTATTTCCACACTGTATCACTCTATGACTCGATAAACAGGGTAAAATGGTGAGAGGAAGCATTTGTTTGTGTAGATTAATCAAGATAAAAAGGTGCCAACTGTTCATTATTTTTTTATCACAATCTGATATAGAAGACATGCTTAGAGGTTTGTCAAAATACATGTAAAGGAACAGTTTCTATTGGAACTACCATAGAATGCTCCCCATGATCATTACAATAGGTATGGACAAACCAAAGGGAATGTAAAAAAAACCCCATCATGCATAGAGCTTTTAAGATCAAGTTCATAAATAATATTCACCTGCCAAACAGACTGTCGTGAACTCCATACACAGTGCAAACACTGAGGTCAATTAATCCTTTTGGCTTTGTTGCTCTCTTTTCACTTTCAAAATAGATTAGCTGGGAGTTATTCCCCTCCAAAATGAAGTACAAGTTTTTCCACCGTTTACTTTTGCCTGGAATAAACATTCATGGTTTGTGTTTAGTTTTAAAGTGACATTTCAACATTAGTTTGGTATCACAATGTAGCTGGATCTCATAAGCTGGTGGTACTAAGCTCAGTGGAGTCTTATTCAAACCAATCATTAAGTGAGAGAAGTAAAACAAAGGAGAAATATTATATTTCACATTAAAATTCATACTGCTGAATTAGATAAAGTTCTCAAATTGATTTCGATTGAGCAAGGATGAACCAATCAGTTTATGTTCCAAAGAAAACATCTGTTGATCAAATTTACCACCCACAAGTTGATTGCAGGTTCAGCATAAACCACACACCATAATCTATCCATCCTCAAGTGAAAGGAAATGTACACAAATTCCCAACAAAATGTTCCATTAAAAAGAAACACAGTATATTGGGTGAAAGGAACAGAGATCCAAGGAATATACAACAAGGAACTAATTCACTATTTTTGCATAATATGCAGTGATCCATGCAGTACAATATTTAAGTGTGGATTTTGGCAATGAGACTATGGTTAAGTAAGGAGAAAGTAAGTTGCAATTAGGCAAATAAAATTACAGACCAGGCAGGTCGGATGCCAAATTGCAGTTACACTTCATGGAAGCTAATGGAAGTTGTTGTAATCCATTCATCGGCCCACCGAGTCCGTGCCGACCAGTGATCCCCACACATCAACACTATCCTACACACACTAGGGACAACTTACATTTATACCAGGCCATTTAGCTTAAAACCTGCACATCTTTGGAGTGTGGGAGGAAACAGGAACTTAATGGAGAAAACATACAAACTCCATACAAACACCTGTGGTTAGAATCGAACCAGAGTCCCTGGCACTAAGTCAAGTCAAGAGTGTTTATTGTCATTGGCAGCAAATCTACCTCTGTGCCACCATGCCACACTTAGCTAATGGAAGTTAAGCTCAGAATTGATGAGAGTCTGAGATTTAGACATTGGGGTGCCGATAGAGAGGTAAAGATATCTAGACACTTCATTTCAGGGGGCAGGTCACATTGCTTGAGTTCTGCAAATGAAAAACAAATGGGGAGTATAGTGATCTGCAATGTCATGCTGGAGGTAACCCTGGTCCTTGCTTGTTCGACAGATACAAGAATCATTCATCCAATGTGGACTTAAAAGCAGAAATATTAAAAGGTAGTGACCTCGAGATTATCATCAGTCGTATGTAAACTGGCACAATCATTAAAATCAGAATTATGTGTGCGGCTCAAATATTGGTATGGGGGATATGAGCATTAATTCATGTAACTGGAAAAAGACAAGAGCTGTTCTGTTGTGTCAGAGTGGAATCCGTGTTCCAGCAAACTGAGTAACTGGGCCGGCAGATCACTAAACAGCGCGTCCAAGGGGAGTGAAAAGGTTCTGATCAAGGAAAGTTTTGAAAGTTAAAGTGAACGAACAAGATGATAATGAAAAGTAGCAAAAAGGATGACAAGGGAATCAAGGGATATGGAGAAAAAGCCGGAATGGGGTACTGTTTTTGGATAATCAGCCATGATCAATTTGAATGGCGGTGCTGACTTGAAGTGCCGAATAGCCTACTCCTGCACCTATTTTCTATGTTTCTATGTTTTAACTAGACTAAGTGGGACCCGTTGGGTCCCAGCATCACACAGGAGGGCTGGTCATCCAACGCAATATTCCACCTCTCCACCAATTCTAATATTGGTGGCCAGTTGGGGGGCGTGGGCTTTCTGGAGCGCTAGTATGGGTGTTGTGGGCTGAAGGGACTGGTTTCCAGAGGGCTAGTATGCAAATTGTGCGCCAAATGGATTCTTGGGCTGGCATCTCAGTCAATCAAGCCTGTTGTGCTGGCAACTCACTCACGGCTGGTGGGCTGGTAGTTGACATGGCTAATCCTTGAAATTCTATTTCAAGCAGGGTATAAGGCCACCAAATTCAAGTGCAGTTTCTTACCACTTCTAACAGGGTGCAAGGCCACCAAATTTCATACCATTTGAAGTAGGGTGCAAAGCCACTAAAGACAGCGAGTCGTGACCTCTACCTCCTCCATCTTGCAGAGACTGAGCCACACCCACATTTCCAGGTTTTATAACCCCTCCCCCCCCACCGGAAAATGTGTGGCTTTCATGGAGTGATTGACAGGAGAGAGATTCTCAACATTTTTTGTTAAACTAATAACACTTTTATTTTTCATTGATGGGAAGAATTCTCTGCACCTGCTCAGCGGAGGGGGACGGAGTAAGATGGCCAAAAATCACAGCCGTAAGTGGTAGCGTTTTATCTAAAATCAATATACAGTGCAAACAGGAAATAAGTGCATTTACAGTAGTGCCTTTTAACTTCAAGCCAAAGCACCCAAGCCACCATTTGCAGTAAGTAGTGCATTTCAACTTCATGCTACCATTAGCAGTAAATAGTGCTTTTCAACTTCAAGAAAGTAGTGGCTTTCAACTTCAAACCACACCAAGCCACACCCAAGCCACCACTTGCAGTAAGCAGTGCCTTTCAACTTCATGCCACCGTTTGCAGTAAATAGTGCCTTTCAACTTAATGCCAAAGCACCCAAGCTACAATTTGCAGTAAGTAATGCCTTTCAACTTCAAGCCACAATTTGCAGTAAGTTGTGCCTTTCAACTTCAAGCCAATGCACCCACGCCACCATTTGCAGTAAGTAGTGCCTTTCAACTTCAAGCCACACCCAAGCCATCATTTGCAGTAAATATTGCCTTTGAACTTCAAGCCAAAGCTCCCAAGCCTCCATTTGCAGTAAGTAGTGCCTTTCAACTTCATGCCACCATTTGTAGTAAGTGGTGTCTTTCAACCAAGCCACACCCAAGCCATCATTTGCAGTTAGTGCCTTTCAACTTCAAAGCTCCCAAGCCACCATTTGCAGTGGTGTGTCTTTCAACTTCAAGACACACCCAAGCCATCATTTGCAGTAATAGTGCCTTTCAACTTCAAGCCAAAGCAACCAAGCCACCATTTGCAGTAATAGTGCCTTTCAACTTCAAACCAAAGCTCCCAAGCCACCATTTGCAGGAAGTAGTGCTTTCAACTTCATGCCACCATTTGCAATAAGTAGTGCCTTTCAACTTCAAGCCACAATTTGCAGTAAGTAGTGCCTTTCAACTTCAAGCCAATGCACCCACACCCCCCCATTTGCAGTAAGTAGTGCCTTTCAACTTCAAGCCACACCCAAGCCATCATTTGCAGGAAGTAGTGCCTTTCAAGCCAAAGCAATCAATCCACCATTTGCAGGGGGGGGGGGAGGAAGGGAGCTTTCTGGAGCGCTAGTAAGAACCATTTTAGAACCAATATACATTTTTTTGCAAGCTTTAGAACCAATAGAGACACTTTTTGCAAGCTTTAGAACCAATAGACATTTTTTTGCAAGCTTTAGAACCAATAGACATTTTTTTGCAAGCTTTAGAACCAATGGACATTTTTTTGCAAGCTTTAGAACCAATAGACATTTTTTTGCAAGCTTTAGAACCAATAGACATTTTTTGCAAGCTTATAGAACCAATAGACATTTTTTTGCAAGCTTTAGAACCAATAGACATTGTTTTGCAAGCTTTAGAACCAATAGACATTTTTTTGCAAGCTTTAGAACCAATAGAGACATTTTTTGCAAGCTTTAGAACCAATAGACACTTTTTTTTGCAAGCTTTAGAACCAATAGACATTTTTCGCAAGCTTTAGAACCAATAGACATTTTTTGCAAGCTTTAGAACCAATAGACATTTTTTTGCAAGCTTTGGAACCAATGGACATTTTTTTTGCAAGCTTTAGAACCAATAGACACATTTTTTTAAGCTTTAGAACCAATAGACATTTTTTTACAAGCTTTAGAACCAATAGACATTTTTTTTGCAAGCTTTAGAACCAATAGACACTTTTTTGCAAGCTTTAGAACCAATAGACATTTTTTTGCAAGCTTTAGAACCAATAGATACACGTTTTGCAAGCTTTAGAACCAATAGACATTTTTTTGCAAGATTTAGAACCAATAAAGACACTTTTTTTGTAAGCTTTAGAACCAATAGACACATTCTGCAAGCATTTTAGGACCACTAAGGGCACTTACATTTGAGTAGACATGTGTTCAGTGTTATTCACAGCTCAGGGAAACGTGACACTCTGCCTCCCTCCATCTTGAAGAGACTGTGTGGCACACCACTTCCTGGTTTTATAGTCCCTCACCCCCTGCCGCCAGCGGGGGCAGCAGAG
This sequence comes from Leucoraja erinaceus, assembly GCF_028641065.1. NCBI lineage: Eukaryota > Metazoa > Chordata > Chondrichthyes > Rajiformes > Rajidae > Leucoraja > Leucoraja erinaceus. The sequence continues at coordinate 108,213,590 of NC_073379.1, forward strand.
AGAATGGGGAATTTTGTAAAAACATTAATATCTCTGTCATTTTTAATCGACGGGAAAAATCCTCCGCACACATGCGGCGGAAGGGGGCTCTGAGCAAGGTGGCCAAAAATGACAGCCGTAGGTGGCGGCGTTCTCTCGGAAATCGCACCACAGATGGCCAAAACCGGTCAAGAACAGACTTTTAGTAATATAGACAACCAGATCCCATCTGCAAGGGATAGAGTGTATCAACATACTCCAATTGTAGTTATGGCAGGGAAAATGAGCATAAAACTGAAGGCCCTTTATTTAAATGCATGCACAATTCATAAAATAGTGGACAAATTAAATGGCATAACAAGATATAAATGGGTCTTATAAACAATGCAGGGGTGCAATCGCAAAGGATACCGGCAGAAGAGCCACACAAAGTGGAAAAAACAGATGAGCTGATAATGAAGGCGAATGAGACAAAGGATCTATGTTCAGGAAAAACATCAAGATGTGGAATTTGTTTGGGTAGACCAAAAAACAATAAGGGTAAGAAGCATAAAAGGGATTGAAAGGTGGCAAGCCCTCAAGACCTGCTGTTCAACATACCACGATTTAAAGCAGTTTGGAGGCAGTGATGCATTGGTTGTCATCTTACAAAATTCAAGTTTGTCAAACATTTCCCACAGATTAGAAGTTAGTATACGTGACCCCACTATTAAAAAGGAAGAAAACAGAAAAAAAGAGAACATGCACCAGTTATCACTGGCAGGAAAAATACTGGACTCCATATGGAAGTGGTAGCATGACACAGAAAAAATTACTGGATTGGGCAGAAGTCAATGTGGAATTATGAAAGCATGATCAGATGTGACAAATTTGAGCATAGAAACTATGCGACTGGGCATACATCGCTGCTGCTTGTGGATTGATTAATAAAAAGAAAAGAGTAGTCGGAGTAAGAGAAATATCAGCGCCCAGGCTCTCTAGAGTTTAGAAGAATGAAGTACGATCTTGTTCAAATACATAAAATGATTGCAGGGATTGACAGGATAAAGCTAAATGAGGTTAACGTTAACAATCGATTGAAATTGATCCTTACTCTTTTTCCAGAGGTAGCCATCCTTCACTATATTCTTATAAAGTGCATCCTTTGGCTTGCGACGGATTGTATTGTATATTTCTCTACCATCAACAGAATCTTCGAGAACTTGTTCTTGATGCTGAAATATATTAAAATCTTTGATTAGCTGCATTATTTTCAATTTATTTCTCACAAATTACATTACTGAAACTGAAAAAGATAAAACAAAAATTATGAAATACTAGTCCCAGTATTTGAATACTCAATACATAATCTACATAGCATGATTATAATATGGTCTCTAATTAAAATGTATTTATTCCAAAGACCCTACAAATATTAGACCATTAACAGTTGCAATATATTCATCAAACACCAATAGCTCTTGCATGTTACAGTTACAGCCAAAGGGCCGAATGGCCTACTCCTGCACCTATTTTCTATGTTTCTATGTAAAAGCAGCTTGAATTCAAATTAGGTTAGCTCTGCTTTACTCTTCAGTATAAAAATGATGAAGCAAAGCACTTGAAATTTGTTTTTTCAACTTAATTATGACTCATAAACTCAAAATATATAATTCAAAATATATAATTCAGAACCGACCATCAGGGAAAAAAAAGATAAAGAAGGTACAAAAAGGAGACCAACTCTTTGGATAATTTTAAAGGGGGAATTGATAGTTTCTCGATTATGGGGAGTCAAATCTTATTGGGGGAGGAAAGGCAGGAGAATGGATTTGAAAGAAAAAGATAGGTCAGCCATGATTGAATGGCAGAGTAGACTCAATGAGCCAAATGGCCTATTTTTGCTCCTATGACATGAACTTATGAAAATTCCTACAGTTTAATCCATTTGATTTTCTGTACCTACTGCATTGATTGGAAATTGTGAGATGAACATTAGGGTTGTGTCTTAAATAACTACATTTTATCTGTATGTTACCCCAAGAACAGCAAATTCTAGTAGGACTAACCTGTAGTTATAATTGTTTTTGTGTAGTGATTATTGATAAAAAAAACTGCTGTTCTTTGGCCAAAATATCATCAGAAATGATTAAGAATTTGTTATTGTTTGATTTGATTAACTACATGTTTCATTGGGAGCGGAAACCTAAATTATAGTATGTTAATAGCATTATTACTGTCCAAAACTGTTACAGAAATGATTGGAATTAAATGGTGATCTGAATCCTAGTGGAGTAGCATGGAACAGTGGATGCATTGCACGGTCTTCCAAAATTCTATTGATTTTTGGCAGAAAAAAGAGCCCCGCAAAGACCACAGTAACATCTAGATTTGAAGCTGTAGGAGATCCTCAAATGAATATTAGTCCTCTGTTCTTACCGTGGATAAAAACATGAAGATTAGGGATCTGACATAAATTAATCGAGATGGCTTAGAGTAGTCTGTATTACAGTGGAGGAGATACTGAATGTCATAAAGCTATGAAGGTAGATAAATCTCCAGGTCTGATCAGGTGGAATGCTACAAAATAAATTGCAGGAGCCCTAGCTGAGCTGCATGTATCATCGCTAGCAACGGGTGATGGTCCCAGAATCTTCATGGGTGGCTAATGAATTTAAGGGCTGCAAAGAAAACCTGAGGACCACAGGGGCAGCATATTGGCGCAGCGGTAGATTTACTGCCTTACAACGCCAGAGACCCGGGTTTAATCCTGACTTTGGGTGCCGTCTGTATGGAGTTTGTACTTTCTCCCCGTGACCACGTGGGTTTTCTCCGGGTGCTCAGTTTCCTCCCACACTCCAAAGACGTACAGGGTTATAGGTAAATTGGCTTCGGTAAAACTGTAAATTGTCCCTAGTGTGTAGGATAGTGCCAGCGTGTGAGGTGACCGCTGGTCAGCGTGGACTTGGTGTGCCAAAGGCCCAGTTTCCACGCTATATCTGATGTCTAAATGTCTACAGACCAGTAAGCCTGACATCAGTGGTACGCAAGCTACTGGAAGGGACTCCCGAGGCAGATATACAAAAACAAGGAACTGCAAATGCTGGGCCACAAGCAATGACATAAAATGCTGGAGTAACTCAAGTGGGTCAGGCAGGACCCTTCTTCATTGGGGATAGTCGACAAGCTTTTGTATATGTGAGAGTCTCTCAAGAATTTAATTGAGTTTTTTTAAAGTAATCAAGAAGGTAGATGAGGACCAGGCACCGGACATACTCTATATCGATACAAGGATCTGCAGATACTGGTTTACAAAAAAATGCAGTGCTGGACTAACTGAGCAGGTCAGGCAGCATCTCTCGGGAGCATAGTTAAATGACATTTTGGATTTAGACCCTTCATCAACTTGAATGTAGGGGGGGAGGTGGGGAAGAGAAAGAAAGCTGGAAGAGAGGGGCAGAACAAAACTTGGTGAGTGCAATTTCAATCTCTTTATTAATAGTTGTTGTTCCTGGCATGGAGGGAAAGAAGCAAATGTGCAGATCAAGAGGAAACGTTTACACGCGGGTTCAGAAGAATAAATGGGAATGTCACCAAAAAAATCCAAAGTTTTGAGTGGGCTAAAAAGACTGGATAGAGAGTGAATGTTCCATTGGTTGGTGCTCTGAAACTATATTGACTATAGTTCTGGACCACAATATATGTGATCAAGTACTGAGATGAAGAGAAATGTCTTCATTCATGAGAGTGATGAACATGGAACTCTTTACCACAAAAGGCAGTGAAAGTCAAAGCACTGAAAATATGTAAGGAGAAGACAGAGAGATTTCTTGACACAAAAGATCAACGCATATAGGAAAAGAGCTGGAACACAACATTGTGATCAGGATCAGATATGGTTTTTACTGAATGATAGAGCTGGTCAAAAGTCCAAATGGCCTACTATTTTTTTAATGGCTCTATAATGAGTGCATGAATTATAACAAACAAGCATTTTTCCAAGTTGTCACATACAAACATTTTATCTTTAAGAATTCCCAATACATCAACATAAGCTATTGCACTTAAGAAATTGATGTACATTTAAATTCTGATGAATCATATCATATTAGCATGTATTCGGGTCCGAAATCCATGGGTTGAATCTAATCCTATATGCATTTCATAGTCAGGAAATTATTAATATATTGTGAATGTAAATTTAAGAAATAAAAAATAGAATCAACGTATCTTGCTCCATTATGTTCTGCTCAGTTAAACAAATCTAATGAGAAGGCCAGATATAAAATTAAAAAAAAAAAAAATTTAGTATTAAAATCACACGAGTCATTTAAAAAGAAAATTTACTGGCTTTGTACGAATCTTTACTCACCAGCAGGGGGACAGGATCTTCGAGAAAATAACCTTCAACAATCTGTTCCTTCCTATAGTGCTCAATGATTTCCTCTACGCTATAATGAAGCAATCACATTTTTAAATAAACAGTTAAAATCATTTGAAAATATTAAAACTACTTTTGTTTACAATTGTCATCTTGCCAATAGATGGAGTATAAAAATTCTTGAATTGCGAGTAGCATGCCAAATGTACGCAAATACCACCTCATAAATAAGTAATTTATTCAGGGCTAATAAATACAGAATACATTATAAATACAAACTTTTGGTTTGGAAGTACTAGATGTATAATAACAATAATAATTGTAGTGGCCATTTGGCCTGTTTTGCATGTCATTGTGGATGGCATGTTCCTTTAAATTTTAGACTGCCCGTTATAATGTGGGTGGGATTTATGACATGTCTTTGGGCGTATTTATGCAGCGTGGTAGTTTAGTTGGTGAGATTCGTTTTGGAGTGAAGAGGGAGAAGGTTAATCCTTCGACATGTCAAGCCACATGTCGACATTGTCGAGCCACATGTCAAGATCATGTGAAGCATGGAGACACGAGGAGTTTTCTAGTATCTGAAGTAATGAGCTGGAGTTCGAAGAAGATTGCCGGAACAAGTCGGAAAAACCTTGGATGTATCTTACTGTTTTATATCTACAATATTGAAAATATTCATTAAAAGACTGTGTGCTGAAGCTTTATGAAAGGAGAAGCTCTGAAGGTCTCTGAGGCAGCTTGCATGCGTACCGAAGATATTCCCCTTATCCCGTCTCACCCAATTAGTGGCTAGGGAGTTAATTTCCTGAAAGATTTGAAAAATCTGCCGCTACAATAATAACAATAATAACAGAAAAATGCAGGAAGATTAAATAACAAAGGCAAGAATCAAATTGGAATAAAATTTAAAAACATTCAGGGTCTCACTAATAGTGTTCCAGGTCTCATGTATTCATAATGTTCACTCTGGATTGTTGCAATATGCAATAATTTAGTTTAGAGAAACTACATGTAAACAAGCCCTGCGGCCCACCCCGACCATCTCCACACTATTGTTTAAGAAGGAACTGCAGATGCTGGAAAATCGAAGGTCGACAAAAAAGCTGGAGAAACTCAGCGGGTGAGGCAGCATCTATGGAGCGAAGGAATAGGCGACATTTCGGGTCGAGACCCTTCTTCAGACTGATGACCCTTCCACACACTATTACTATGTTATCCCACTTCCTTATACACTCTCCACACAGTGGGCGCAGTTTACCTATAAACCCACTGTCTGTGGGATCATCAGGTCATGTGCCGGTTAGAATTGGGCCATTCGGCCCATCAAGTCTACTCTGCCATTCTATCATGGCTGATCTATCTCTCCCTCCTAACCCCATTCTCATGCATTCTCCCCATAACCCCCGACACCCGTACTAATCAAGAATCAATCTCTGCCATATAAATATCCATCCTTGGCCTCCACAGCCTTCTGTGACAAAGAATTCCAGATTCACCACCCTCTGACTAAAGAAATTCGTCCTCATCTCCTTCCTAAAGGAACGTCCTTTAATTCTGAGGCTCTGATCTCTAGTCCTAGACTGTCTCATTAGTGGAAACATCCTCTCTCCATCCACTCTCTCCAAGCCTTTCACTATTCTGTATGTTTCATAGAAACGTAGAAAATAGGTGCAGGAGGAGGCCATTCGAGCCACCACCGCCATTCATTGTGATCACGGCTGATCGTCCCCTATCAATAACCCGTGCCTGCCTTCTCCCCATATCCCTTGACTCCACTAGCCCCTAGAGCTCTATCTAACTATCTCTTAAATCCATCCAGTGATGTGTAATTTACTTACATTAAATCTCTTAATGTCAGGGCTCGAAATTAACGGTTGCCCGGGTGTAGGCCTGTAGGCGGCGCGACTCTCGTCAGCAGCGGTCTCTGCAGCCCGTCCGCGTTTTTATTATTTTTTTGTCTATGTTTATATGTAGTTTTTGTTATTTTTTGTTGGGGTGTGTGTGTGGGGGGGTGGGAGGGAGGGGGTAACTTTTAAATCTCTCCCTGCACTGGAGACCCGACCTTTTCTTGTCGGGTCTCGGTTGTCGTTGGGGCTGCAATGGGGAGCGGCCTCCAACAGAAGAAGCCGGGGACTCTGGTGCTGACTCACCTCACCATCGCGGAGCTGGCCGAGTCCGGAGCGGGTGGAGCGCTGCTGCTGCTGCCTCGGAGGCTGCAACTACGGGTCTGCGGACAGCGGCACCGGGAGCCCGCGGTTCCCTGGAGGGAGACCGCTTTTTAGGGCTCCTGCAACGGCAACTTCTCCAGCCCGAGTTGCGGGGTCGAAGAGCTTCTGGAGCGGGGCCTAACACCACTGCCCCGCGCGGCTTGGAATGGCCGCGGGACTCTGCGAGCGCACACCGGGGGGCTCCAACACCAAGACCCGGTGTGCGACCTCGCACCACCCGGCGTGGCTTAAATGGCCGCGGGACAATCGCCATCGCCAGCCGGGGGCTTTGACTTTGACTCTGTCATCGGGGGGGGGGGGGAAGGGGGGGGTGGCGTGGGGGGGTAAAGTTTTTTTTGGCCTTCCCCCACGGTTTGGTGGGGGATGTTTATGTAAAATGTAAATTATGTTGTGTCTGGGGTCTATTTGTTTGTAATGTATGGCTGCAGAAACGGCATTTTGTTTGGACCTCAAATGGTCCAAATGGCAATTAAATTGACTATTGAGCCCTGTGTGGATTGAGACAGGGCTGTAGGCGAGACAGGCACAGTTGGATTGCATTTAGCGCTGGATTGAGCTGACATCACCGTTCACAGAAGCATCCGCAGCCTCGCGTGTCAGTGCGCGCATGCAGCCGCCAGGCGTCTCTCTCTCTCTCTCTCTCTCCCTCTCCCTCTCTCTCTCTCCCTCTCCCTCCCCCCCCCTCTCCCTCTCCTCTCCCCCTCTCCCTCCCCCTCCCCCAAACGTAAAGTACACGGCATTGGGGGTTCAGTATTGATGTGGTTAGAGAATTGGCTGGCAAACAGGAAGCAAAGAGTAGGAGTAAACGGGTCCTTTTCACAATGGCAAGCAGTGACTAGTGGGGTACCGCAAGGCTCAGTGCTGGGACCCCAGCTATTTACAATATATATTAACGATCTGGATGAGGGAATTGAAGGCAATATCTCCAAGTTTGTGGATGACACTAAGCTGGGGGGCAGTGTTAGCTGTGAGGAGGGTGCTAGAAGACTGCAAGGTGCCTTGGATAGGCTGGGTGAGTGGGCAAATGCATTATAATGTGGATAAATGTGAGGTTATCCATTTAGATGGCAAAAACAGGAAAGCAGACTATTATCTAAATGGTTGCCGACTAGGAAAAGGGGAGATGCAGCGAGACCTGGGTGTCATGGTACACCAGTCATTGAAAGTAGGCATGCAGGTGCAGCAGGCAGTGAAGAAAGCGAATGGTATGTTAGCTTTCATAGCAAAAGGATTTGAGTATAGGAGCAGGGAGGTTCTACTGCAGTTGTACAGGGTCTTGGTGAGACCACACCTGGAGTATTGCGTACAGTTTTGGTCTCCAAATTTGAGGAAGGACATTATTGCCAGAGAGGGAGTGCAGAGAAGGTTCACCAGACTGATTCCTGGAATGTCAGGACTGTCTTATGAAGAAAGACTGGATAGACTTGGTTTATACTCTCTAGAATTTAGGAGATTGAGAGGGGATCTTATAGAAACTTACAAAATTCTTAAGGGGTTGGACAGGCTAGATGCAGGAAGATTGATCCCGATGTTGGGGAAGCCCAGGACAAGGGATCACAGCTTAAGGATAAGGGGGAAATCCTTTAAAACCGAGATGAGAAGAACTTTTTTCACACAGAGAGTGGTGAATCTCTGGAACTCTCTGCCGCAGAGGGTAGTCGAGGCCAGTTCATTGGCTATATTTAAGAGGGAGTTAGATGTGGCCCTTGTGGCTAAGGGGATCAGAGGGTATGGAGAGAAGGCAGGTACGGGATACTGAGTTGGATGATCAGCCATGATCATATTGAATGGCGGTGCAGGCTCAAAGGGCCGAATGGCCTACTCCTGCACCTAATTTCTATGTTTCTATCCATCCTGCACTGCTCCCCCCATCCATCCTGCACAGATCCCCCCCATTCAACCCCACTGACATCCCCCGTGCTCTCCCCTCATAATTTTACCTACTCCAACCAACACTCACTAATTCCCCTGCCTCAATCCATCCAATCCACACCGATTCATACACCCCCCTTCCCGACCCTATTGTGCTGGAAATGTCTTCAGAGCTAACATTGACTATGTTTGATAACGGAATACAATCAAATATGTTTTAATTCCCAATGTTATTATTTGTTTTAATCCATAAAGATGGATTAATTACATTTTGAACACGTGAAACATTAAAACCGCAGTCTTCGATTGTCACTGACACGTTATTACATAATTCATTTTAATGGCAAATCAATGCTGTTAATATGGAGTATCAGTACTGTAGTTATTTAATGAGCAACATTCACAACTATACGTTGGATTTATCCAGGTTTTACTTCTACAGTCAGTCATATACATCACAAATTTGGTCAGGAGATATTTCAGTTGAAATTTTAACGTTAATTCTGAAGTTGGAATGATGGAAAAAGCGTTTATCAACAATTTTTTTTTTTTTTAAATGGTGCTTACAAACTGGGTATCTTCATTGCCACATACATCTAATCTGAATGTCTGGTAATGTGGCGTCTTGACACCTTTAAAATATATTTTAAAGGTGTCATTTGCTGCATTTTTGCTGCATTTATGTACGGTTGCCTGGCTGGCAACAAGGAAAAAATAGTTAAGCGAGAGCCCTGAAGCTGTATCCATAGCAATGGCAATTTAAAACAAGTCAGATAAGTTTTTATCTGTGGACCTTTGATTATTTTATCTGTTCTTATGTTCATAAAGGCATTATTAATCAGCTAACTTCAATTTTCACACCATAGCTACGTGAAATATTGCAGTATTGTAACAATGAATAATATTGGCATTTCAATCAGGCTTTGAAGGCGGAGGGTCCTCATCTGAACCATAATTTTCAATTCTAATTGATCTTAATTTGTAAAAAAAACATAAAACAGTTACCTGTTGTAATATCGGCCACCCATCATAAACTGATTGTTTGATGTTGGAGATATTTTAAATCGTTGAATGTTTTCATTTGTTCGAAAATAAAGAGAGTAATCACCCGGTGTGTTATCTGATGGTCTTATAAGAAAGCCAGATATTTGGCCCACTAGAATAAACATATTTATAAATTAATGATTCTGTTTAACTTTCAAAAAGGAAAATAGCAATTAAATCCCAAATTGGACTTCAGGTAAGCAAAACAAATTTGCACACAAAGTATATGCAGCAGACAATGTCTATAGTAAAGTAGAGAGGTGTCTAGGTGTTCTTGTGCATGAATCATAAAAAAATAGCAGGCAATTGTAGCACCAGGCAAATGTGCAAATGGCAAATACAGCCAGGAGACTGCTGTTTAGACAATTTAGATATTCCTTTTCAATTTAGATACCTGTTCCAATCAATATTCATTAAATATTTTAGAATAAAACTCAAATTATGAGAAAAATAAACATAAAAGAGTCTTATCTCAGATTATTACACCTTCTATCTCACATTAAGAAAGGTGCAGATGTTTTGAGTTTGCTTTAAAATTCAATTGACATTGTAAATCAATGATTAAAAGTCCCCCAACAGAGACCCCAACCTTCGGGATAACATTTTTTAAAGTACAATTTGTACAAGTACAATAAAGTACAATTTCCTTTGTTTAATTCAGCTTGGATCTTGCTAAAAACTGAAACATTCAGCAAATTTACGAAGATGAATAATAATTCATAAACAAAATAAATTGATTGCTTGGTGGCTGCAGTAGAGTTAAAACATTTTGTTTTGTGCAAAAAGAGAATTCCAAGCAAATAATTATTTTGGAGATACATTGAAGACTTCAAGTATTAAAACATATTGCCATGAATGAATTGTGTTGCTTTAAAGAAAAGGGACAAGTTTTACAAGGCTATATGCAATTTTGTGCTTAATTTTTGCTTAAAATTCTTTAGTCAAAATTATAATCAAAACTAAAACTAAATTATAGTTACAGAAAGTGATCATGGAGAAGAATAATGCAGCAATAGGTGGCATTATGGAAGAATATTTGGATTTTCTGTCCCCTATTTCCAAAGCTACATGTGGATCATTTATAACCACAATGTTCAACATTTTCATCAGTATTTAATTGGACTACTGAAGAAAATTTAAATTAAGCAAAATAAAGTTTGGTATTAAAGCTTTTATTTTACAAATTAAAGTATTGTGCACCAAAACCAGTTTCATAGTTGTAAAAATAAAAATGCAACATTTTGATAGAGCAAAGAAAGCAAATTATCAAAATGCATCAGAAATGTCATGTTATCAATATGCAAATAAGCTATATTATCTGTAATCAATCATTACCTGTCATTAGTAGATTATATGCCTCTTGCTTTGATATCTTTCCACGAAACCAACTGAAAAGCAATTACAAACTTTACATTTTTTTTGTAATTTAATCAAATTGCCCAACTAAGTAGCTTTCCAAGTTACCTTACAAACTAAACTTAGTAAGATTTGTTGAAAAATAGGCCCTTCAGCCCATCATGTTCATGCTGTTCATGGTACCAGTCTATATTAATCCCATTTAGGTTTGTAACCTTCCATATCTTGACAATTCAAGTACTTATCTAGATCCCTTTCCAATACCTTACAGCATCTGCTACCAACACCTCTTTAGGCAACCCATCCCAGACTCCAACCATTCTGTGTGTGTGTGTGTGTGGGGGGGGGGGGGGGGGGGGGGGGGGGGGGTGAAAAAAACCCTCCACAAATCTCCTGAAAACCTCTCACCGTACCCATGAACTTATGACCTGTTCAACTAACTATCACCAGCGTGGGAAAAAATGTTCTTGCTATATTTTTTTGCTATCTAGAGACATAGGAGACTGCAAATGCTGCAATTTTGAGCAAAGAACAAATTGCTGGAGGGTGGAGGGAGAAGAGACTGCAGTTTGGAATCCAAAGGGTCCCGATACCCCAAAACATAATTGATCCATTTCCTTCCATAGATATGAACATCGAAACCCAACCATTATCAGAGAAAATGAAATTCAAACTTTTTTAGTGTTCATTGCTGTAACTTAACCCTCCCTCAACTGTTTTCAGTCCAGGGGCAACTTATTTTTATAGGTAATACAACTAATGAAAACTTAAATATTTCTTACATTTTTCCTTCATGTGGATCTTCTTCACGGTCCTGTAAAATAATCCAGATTTGCGGTTCAGTTACTTGGCATTTTCAAGACAGATCGAGAGTGTTGTAGATAATTTGGGAAACAAGGGTATGAAGTTAGTATGAGAAAGTGGAATTGAGGTTAAAAAAAACAGAATCTTACTGAATGGTAAAGCAGGCTTTGAGGACCTAGTTACTAATTCCTGTGTCTACTCCAAATATTCTTATTATGTTTGTTTAGACTCTTCCCCAAATAAGCTTAAAAATTGGTAAATCAATTCTTCGGGCCTCAGGCCCGGGTACTGGAAATGACGGAAGTCTCCAGTCCGGATAAATACAGGGAAAAATATACGCCTGCGGGACGGATGATTTGGGGTTAAGGGCCGCCCGCATTCAGCAGGGGTTGCCCACCTCTGTTCTAGATGCTCCTTCATCTTGTTGATATTGAGGGAGAGGTTGTTGTTCTGACACCACGTTAATAAGTTCTGAATCTCCTTCCTGTACTCTGCCTCATCATTGTTCGTGATTCAGCCCATCATAGTAGTGTCATCTATAAACTTGCAGATGGAGTTAGAGCTGAATTGGCCATACAGAGAGAGTATAGTAGGGGACTGCAGACACTTGTGTTAAGAATTATTGCAGAGGTGGTGTTGTCATTTATTATCCCAAGGCCAAGAGTTTGGATGGGACTATGGTGTTGAAGGTAGACCTACAGGTGCACAACCTTTTATCCGGAGTCCCGAAACCGAAAAGCTCCGAAAACCGGACAATTTTTCCAGGATGTCGTCTGCACACCAAAGCTCGCGTTTGGCGCCAAACTCGACCCGAAACGACCCACGGTCAACCCAGGTCTGTACTACTGTAGCGGCTGCCTCCTCCCTGGAGATCGGGGAGGCACTTAAATATCTGTAAATTATTGCTTAAATGTTAGTCAGTTAGTTTGGAGGGCTTTTTTGTGAAGGGGGGTGAAGGGGTAAGGACGAAACTTTAATTCTTAGTCCCCTTCCTGGTCGGAGAAGCGGGGAGCGGTCAATGCCTTACCGGGCCGTCGTGCAGTAAGCTCTGGAGCGCTGTGGCCGCCGACTACCAAAATCGCGGAGCTGGGACTGCGGGCGTCCGGCCGCGGGGCGGCGCCGGTTGTAGCTCCGACCCCGTAAACTCTACCCCTGGCTGCGCAGCGTTCCAAATCCAGCGCCGCCCGCGGCCGGACGCCCGCAGCCCCAGATCCGCGATGTTGGGAGTCAGTGGCCACAGCACTCTGGAGCTTACCACACGGCGACCCGGTAAAGCATTGCCTGCTCCCCGCTGGTATCCCAGCGCTGTGGCCGCTGACTCCCAACATTGCGGAGCTGGGGCTGCGGGCGTCTGGCCGCGGGCCGCGCTCGATTTGGAGCACCGCACAGCCAGGGGTAGAGTTCGCCGGGGTCGGAGCTCCAACCGGCACCGCCCGCGGCCGGACGCCCGCAGTCCCAGCTCCGCGATGTTGGGAGTCGGCGGCCACAGCACTCCGAAGCTTACTGCACGGCAACCCGGTAAGGCATTGCCCGCTCCCCGCCTCTCCGACCAGGTAGGGGACTAAGAATTAAAGTTTCCCCCTTCACCCCCCCCCCCACCACATCAAATCCCTCCAAACTAACTGACTAACATTTAAACAATGATTTACAATGATTCCCCGGTCTCCGGGGAGGAGGCAGCCGCTCCAGACTTTTCAAGCCGCCCGCGCTACCTACCTAATCTACGCTAAAAATCTTCCATTCCGAAATCCAAAAAATTCCGAAATCCGAGAAGTGTCTGGTCCCAAGGCTTTCGGATAAAAGGTTGTGCACCTGTATAGTTGATAAATAGGAGTCTAACATAGGAGTCTGTTCTCTAGGTGCGAGATGAGTTTAGGGCCAGCAAGATAGTTTCTGATGTGTTTAAGAGGGAACTGCAGATGCTGGAGAATCGAAGGTTACACAGAAAAGCTGGAGAAACTCAGCGGGTGCAGCAGCATCTATGGAGCGAAGGAAATAGGCAACGTTTCGGGCCGAAACCCTTCTTCAGACGAAACCCTCCTTCATCAGAAGATAGTTTCTGATGTTGTGATGTAAGTAAACTGCTGACTGCAGTTGATGTGCACCAGTCTCCAAGTACTTTGTGATGGTGGATATCAGAGCCACTGCTCCGTTACCTGACTTTTCTTTGACCGGGGTGATAGTGGTCTTCTTGAAAAAGGTGGGGACCTCAGAATTATGTAGTGAGATTATCGATATCACTGCCTGCTAATCTGCATAGGTCCAGAGGACGTGGCCAGTTTTTTTCCATTGAATTAGTCTCGGGAAGCCAATTTTATGGCTGTCACAGTAACCGTTGGTACAGACACACCAAGACTGGCAGAACAGATGATGTTCCTCAACCGACCTTCTGTTCAAAGAGAACAGATTGTATTATCATCAGGGAGGGACACATTGTCGCTAGCGATACTGCCTGCCTTTACTTTGTTGCCTGTTATACTGTGTAAGCTTTGTCACAAACTACAAGTATCCGTGTCATTGCCTCGGTTCTCCAGCTTGGCCTGGAATTCTCTCTTGACATGCTTAAGAAGGTTGTGTGAAGGTTGTAGATAGATTTCTTGTACCGCATGGGACAGACTTGGACGTCACCTGGGAGTGGACAGGCATGGTTTCCGAACAAACCGAAGATGCTGATGATTCAGACCTGATGCATGATCTCAACCCGCAATGCCATTCATCCTTTTCCCTGCATAGATACTGCGCATATGATGCTGCCACAGACCCACTGCAGAGTCTGCCAATCCCCAGTAGCAACTTATCCTCAGTATCAACTCATTTGTTTTACAGATGGTGCCCGACTTGCACTCCAGCAATTTCTGAAAGTTGAAACGTTGCACATAAATATGCCAAGGAAAACTATGGACACAAGCGCTATACACTCAAATACATAGGCAATTGAGGAATTCTGAAGATCTTATATAGTGAGACTCAATCAATCCATTTGAAAATAAGCCAAGCGGCGCATATGCAATTTTACAGTTTCAACTAATTGAATCACTACTTATAAAATGCCTATTTCTTTAATAGTCTGAACAAACATATCAAAAGAACTAAACTGATTAGTGCATTGATAATGTTCAGATAATTTTACCAAACCATGGTGTTTTTCTAAGCTAACAGACAACATATATGTATTTGTTGCTTCTGTAAATGTGAATACGGAAATATCTAACATTTACGTGGATGTTGCCAGGACTAGAGGGTCTGAGCTATAGGGAGAGGTTGAGTAGGCTGGGACTCTATTCCTTGGAGTGTAGGAGGATGAGAGGTGATCTTATGGCGGTGTATAAGATCATGAGAGGATTAGATTGGGCAGATGCACAGTCTTTTGGCCAGTGTCGGTGAATTGAGGACCAGAGGACATCCATTTAGGGTGAAGGAGAAAAGATTTAATAGGACACTGAGGGGTAACTTTTTCCACACAAAAGGTGGTGGATGTTTGGGACAAGCTGCCAGATGAGGTAATCAAGCCATTGACAATCTCAATATTTAAGAAAACATTAGACAGGTACATGGATAGGAGAGATTTGGAGGGATATGGATCAAATGAGGGCAAGGTGGAACTAGTGAAGCTGGGACATGTTGGCCAGTGTGGTCAAGTTGGACTGAGGGCCTGTTTCCACACTGTATCATTCTATGACTCTATGTCTTACTAATCACAAGAGATGTACTTATGTGGAGAGTCTTGTCATCAATTTTATTGATTTTAATAAAGCTAATGCGTTTCAATCTCCATACAATTTTGAAATTCAACACTTGAATTACTCCAAACAGAAAAGGTCACTTTACATAAACTTTCCATAAATGCCCCAACAGCTATTTCTCAATATTTGCAATTTTTAAAGTAAAACAGATTAAGATCGTGACCAAGATTTACCAGCAAGTAACTGCAGAATTCCAGTAGTATAAATAAAACATGGTACATTTTAAAAATATTTAATTTTGACTACTCACCACCTCCTCCACCAGGTCTTCTACAATGAGGCCTTGCTCGTCAGTTCGCAAATTAGTTACCCACATCCAACCATCGTCCAGTTCATTGTGAACAATAAACATATCCCCCTTCAGAAAACTGCACGTGAATAAAAAAATAGCTATTATGAAACCACAGAACAGGGAATTCTGTTTCAAATAACAGAAACAAAAAAACTCATCACAATTTAAACATTTATCGACTCAGGAGATACGAGTTTCCCAACCAATTTTCCAATGCACCGTGAAGCAGTGCAAGCATATTATATTTCATTAAACAATCTAATCAGGACATCTTAATGGGATACAAGTGACAATGTACTTCAAAGGTCACACAGGTTTTCTTAAATGTAATTGTAGAGGTAAAGTTGTGGAGGTAAATTGAAATATAGCATTCAAAAGGAAGACAAAATGATGGATCAGTGGGTCAGGCAGCATCTCTGGAGAAAATAGATAGGTGAGATTTTTTAAATAGAGGGGTTATACTGTAAGGTGGTCCAATCAAATTGTAACCACTAATGAGGGGAATAGATAAACAATATTTACAAGTGGCATAGCTGGTAGAATTGTTGCCTCACGGCACCAGAAACCTGGGTTCAATCCCAACCCAGGTGCTGTCTGTGTGGAGTTTGCACATTCTTCCTATGACTGTGTGGGTTTTCTCCTGGTGCTATGGTTTTCTCAAACATCCCAAAGGCGCGTGGGTTTGTAGGTTAATTTGCCTCTATAATTTGCCGAATGTGTAAGGAGTGGATGAGAAAGGGGGAATAACATTAAACCTGTATGAATGGGAGATTGTTGGTCGTCATGGACTCCGTTTCCACGCGGTATCATTCAATTCAATATTCTTTCCTCACATAGTTAAGGATCTAGAAAGGGGGTACGCAATCTCAGAATTCAAACGAATGGTTACTTATTGACAACAGCAATAGTTGTCAAACTTGATACAAAGCGATAAATGGCTACAATTTTGCAGTAGCCTGGCCACATCCCAGTATTTTGGCCCACCTTCAGGTTGCTGAAGCACAAAGGCATGAAATATGAAGTGTCAGCCCTGAACACAAGAGGGTGCTGTTATCACATAGCTGGGTTAAGCTTTAATAAGGCACAAAATGAAGGAGTAACTCAACTCAGCAGGACAGGCAGTTTCTATGGATAGTAAGAATGGGTGATGTTTTTGGTCGAGACCCTTCTTCAGACCGAGAGTCAGGGAAGAGGGAGACACAGAGATAAAGAAGGGTAAAATGTGTGAGAACAAAACATCAAAAGAGATGCATATCAAGGAAAATGTAGAATAGATCCATAGATCATAGGAGAAAGTGACAACAAAGCACACAGGTAAAATGTAATCTGAGACAGTCAGACTGATCTGAGAACTGGGAACGGGGAGGGATGGTGAGAGGGAAAGCCGGGGTTCATAGTTTATTGTCACGTGTACAGAGGTACAATAGACAACAAATGCAGGAGTAGGCTATTCGGCCCTTCGAGCCAGCACCGCCATTCAATGTGATCATGTCTGATTATCCACAATCAGTATCCTGTTCCTGCCTTCTTTCCATAGCCCCGACTCCATGATCTTTAAGAGCCCTATCAAGCTCTCTCTTGAAAGTACCCAGAGAACCGGCCTCCACCGCCCTCTGAACTGTGAGGAGGATGCTATGAGAATGCACGGTGACTTGGACAGGTTGGGTGAGTGGGCAGATGCATGGCAGATGAAGTTTAATGTGGATAAATGTGAGGTTTTCCACTTTGGTACCAAAAACAGGAAGGCAGATATCTATCTAAATGGCGTCAAGTTGGGAAAAGGGGAAGTACAATGGGATCTGGGGGTCCTTGTTCATCAGTCTATGATGGTAAGCATGCAGGTACAGCAGGCAGTGAAGAAAGCAAATGGCATGTTGGCCTTTAGAACAAGAGGAGTCGAGTATAGGAGCAAAGAGGTCATTCTGCAGTTGTACA
Source organism: Leucoraja erinaceus (assembly GCF_028641065.1). Lineage (NCBI taxonomy): Eukaryota > Metazoa > Chordata > Chondrichthyes > Rajiformes > Rajidae > Leucoraja > Leucoraja erinaceus. The sequence goes on from NC_073379.1 coordinate 108,231,206, forward strand.
GGGCCCTGGTGAGACCACACCTGGAGTATTGTGTGCAGTTTTGGTCCCCTAATTTGAGGAAGGACATTCTTGCTATTGAGGGAGTGCACTGTAGGTTTACAAGGTTAATTCCCGGGATGGCGGGATTGTCATATGCTGAGTGAATGGAGAGGCTGGGCTTGTACACTCTGGAGTTTAGAAGGATGAGAGGATATCTTATTGAAACATGTAAGATTGTTAAGGGTTTGGACACGCTAGAGGCAGGAAACATGTTTCCGATGTTGGGGGAGTCCAGAAATAGGGGCCACAGTTTAAGAATAAGGGGTAAGCCATTTAGAACGGAGACGAGGAAACACTTTTTCTCACAGAGAGTTGTGAGTCTGTGGGAACAAACTGTCCCCGGATCAGATGGTGTATGGTGCTTAAGCTAAATATGAGATGCTGTTCCTCCAATTTGGGCTTGGCCTCACTCAGACAATGGAGGAGGCCCAGGAGAGAAAGGTCGGTATGGGAATGGGTGGGGCAGCTAAAATGTTTAGCAACTGGCAGATCAGGTAGTTTTAGGCGGACTGAGCGGAGGTGTTCAGCGAAATGATTGCAGAGCCTGTGCTTTGTCTCACGATACATAGGAGTCCACACCTGGAACAGCGGATACAGTAGATGAGGTTGGAGGAGGTGCAAGTGGATCTCTACCTTCCCCAAAAAGTCTTTCGACGGAATCGAGGGAAGAGGTATCGGGACAGGTGTTGCAACTCCTGCGGTTGCAGGGGAAAGTATCTGGGGAGGGAGTGAAGGGACGAGTTAACCAGGGAGTTGAGGAGGGAACGGTCTCTGCGGGAAGTGGAAGTTTAATCTGGACACACGAGGTGATGCATTTTTAGAGTCAAAATACAAGAAAGGATACGGTCCATGTCAGGGCCATTAGGAATATTGATGTACACAGCTCGGCAAATGGGAATACTAGAGGAAACAAGGTAAAGAAGGTTTATGGTATGTCTGCCTTCATTGGTGAGGGAACAGAGTATAAAAGTTGGCAAGACATGCTGCAACTGGTTTGGTCGCAATTGAAGAATTGTGTGCAGATATTGATAGAAAGGATGCCTTATTGCAAGGATGCCTTATTGCAATTGTTGAGGCATTGGAGAGGGTGCAGAAGAGGCTCGTCAGGATGTTAACTGAATTAGAGTTCATTTTTACAAGGAAAGGTTGGGCAAACAAGGATTGTTTTCTTTTGAATGCCGGAGACTAAGGGACAATCTGATAAAAATATACAAAATTATCAGGGGAGTTGATAGATAGTTTCTATCACTCACCCCCTTTCCTGGTATAATTTGCTTGGATAACATGCAAAACAAACTTATTCATTGTATTTTAATATACAAGCCAATAATAACAACGGTTTGGATTGACATCACAGTCAGCACAAACATGATGGGCCAAACGCCTGTTCCTGTGCTATATTCTTTGTTCAGAAGGCAAATGTTTTAAGCTTCATTAAAAGACGGGAATTAAAGATGTTGAAAATCTGATATTAAAAATAGAAAATGTTCACAATCAGCCACAATCTGTTAAACGATAAATAGGGTCAATGTGTCCAGTCAATGATACTTTCTTTATATGAAATGCAAAAGTCAAAAAGCAAGTTTTCAGTTGAAGCATTAATGAGATGGCTCCAGAAACATTTGGATGACCTCAACTACTTTGTCCTCATTCTGTCACAATTATTTCTGATGTCATCCGGATCAATCATTATCCTTGCATATTTGAAAACATATTTGAAATGGTTTATGGTGAAAATAGATTTGATGATGAAACTCAGCCTGGGATATTTCAGAGATACGAACAAGAATGAGATGGCCTACTCAAAGAAATGACTTACAAGGAGAGTCAACCACAATGCTGTGAGCCTTGAGTCCCATGCATTGCAGACTTGTAAAACCGGCACATTTCTTTCCCTGAAAAGGGTTTAATATGTCAGGTCTATTTTTACAACATTTTGTAACTTTCTTATCGCCATCACTGATAATAGTGGTTGAAGTACATTACACCCATTGTGGCAAACCAAACCAGGGCTGCAATCGTTGTGTAGTTGTAGAGTTGCTGCCTTACAATGTCAGAGGCTTGGGTGCGATCCTGACTAGGGGTGCTGTCTGTACACAGTTTGTATGCTCTCCCCGTGACTGTGTGGGGTTCCTCCGGGTACTCTGGTTTCCTCCCACATTCCAAAGACATGCAGGCTTGTAGGTTAATTGGCTTCTGTAAATTGTCCCTAGTGTGTAGGATAGCATTAGTATGGCTAATCAGGTGATTGCTGGTCAATCCAGACATGGTGGGCCAAGCTGTATCTCTAAACTAAAAACGTAGCAATAGAATGTCAAAACAAACCAAATTGGAAGGAAGTGGGGATGTTAAAAGAAATCAGGCTAAAAGAAGCATGAAAATCATAGTCTGATCAGCTCTGAGGTGACAGCTATGATGCCTCATTAAGGCAGAGTGGATAACCATGTTCGGTGTATTTCATTTGGTCTGGAGCATTTGATAAGTACAGGTGCACAACCTTTTATCCGACGATCCAAATAACGAAAACCTCCGAATAGCGAAAAAAAATTCGGTCCTTGAAGAAAGGTCCTTGAAAACGTTCACCGAGGGCGGCCCGCAGAGGTAACAGCGGAACCTCCGGTCGGTCCCGGTCCTCGAAGTAAATCCCCATTCATAAAAGAAAAGGTGAGGGTATATTGCGCGGGAGGGTTAATAATTGACAATATGCTGCTGCCTGTCCGAGATCCCAGAGACCCACAGCCAGCAGCAGCCCAGCCCCGTTCCAACTACAGAGGAAAACTGCAAACTGGCCGGAGACGTCAGGACCACCAGAAGCCGCTCCCCGAGCTGCGCCCCCTCATCGGGACACCGACCCCCAGGCCCACTGCAAGCACGGAGATCCCAGATCAGCAACTCCAGCCCAGCCCCGCTCCAACTCCAGAGGAACACGCTCCCCGTATGGACAGAAGCTGATGGTGTGCAAGGGCCGTCATGTTTTTGGGGTCGCGCAGCTCGGGCTGTGGGCGAACTCCACTTGTCGCCGTAGCAGCCCATCGGAGAGGGGATTCCTCTGGAGTTGGAGGGGGAGTGGGGTATTGTGCTGTTTGATGGCCCCCTGCTATCCCAGGGACAGGGAGACAGGACGTTCACCGAGGGCGGCCCGCAGAGGTGACAGCGGAACCTCCGGTCGGTCCTGGAAAAAAGGGGAACTAAATCCCCTTCATAAAAGAGAAGTGGAGGGTATATTGCCCGGGAGGGTATATCGCCTACCTGGAAGAAACCGGACATTTTTTCCAGGATGTCGTCTGCACACCAAAGCTCACCAGTTTATGTTTAAAGTTTTACTTAACGTTTATCTCGTCTTTATTATTTATTCGGGGGATTCAAGAATCCCCGAGCTAGGCCGCCTATGTATCGTGAGTCTACCGTGGGAACTCTTTAACTCAGGGAGGCAGCAGCAGATTGTCGCTCCCTTCAGTTTCCCAGCGACAGTCACCTGCCACGGGAGAGAGATCATGCACTGTTGTAGGTCTCCTTTGCACGTCGGTGTTTCTGTCTTTCTCCACTCATTGTTGGCCCCATCTGTCACCACCCCCATCTACACCCCTCTGCTTCCCGGCCATGTGTGTGACCCCTTCCCTCCCCTCTCCAGCTCCCCGCTCATTGCACCGGCGCGGGGGCTTTGTACTGTCTTCACGTCGGCGATGGCAGCAGATCGGTGCGAGTCACCGGAGACGTCAGGACCAATTGGACGTCGAGCACCAGGCCCACCGCAAACACGGAGAACCCAGAGACCCACAGCCAACAGCAGCCCAGCCCCGCTCCAACTACAGAGGAACCTGGGTTGCGGATGACGGGGCGCAGCTCGGGGCGTCGTAGGGGCCCATCGGGGAGCGGGTTCCTGTTGGTCCTGACGTATCCGGCCACCTGCCATCCTCCGGGAACTGTACTGCCCTTGCAGGAGAGTGGGGTTGTTTGCAGTTGCAGAGGGAGGGGGCAAGGGCGGTACAGTTCCCAGTCTCAGCTCCTGTCCATGGGGGTGGCCGGAGACGTCAGGACCAACGGGACAGCGACCCCCCAGGCCCACTGCAAGGACGGAGATCCCAGAGACCCACAGCCAGCAGCAACTCCAGCCCAGCCCCGCTCCAACTCCAGAGCAACACGTAGGGGCAGAACCTGATGGTGTGCAAGGTAAGTCTTGGGGTGGCGGATGAGGAGGCGCAGCTCGGGCTGTGGGTAAACTGCCACTTGTCGCCGTAGCGGCCCATCGGGGAGCGGATTCCTCTGAAGTTGGAGGGGGAGGGGGGTATTGTGCTGTTTGATCGCCCCCTGCTATCCCAGGGACAGGGAGACACAGCGGCTTTTTAGACTGTGGGCAATCACTTCCAAAGTTCTGCCCACACAGTCAGTACACCTCTCCTACACTGCATTTCATACAAACATTTATTCTGCAAGAAAAAACTACATTGAAGACTCAAACTCGCGACCGAGTAACTGCCGGGATCAAGGCGCAAACTCGCGACCTTAGATCGCCTAAAGGCATGTAGCCCCGCTAGGGTGACATGAGTGCGGGAGGTGATTCAATGCTGCGGGCACATTTACAAATTGAGGAATTCATTCAACACACTGCATTTCATACAAACATTTATTCTGCAAAAAAAAACCTACATTGAAGACTCAAACTCGCGACCGAGTAACTGCCGGGATCAAGGCGCAAACTCGCGACCTTGCGGATATGAGCCGAGCACTCTACCACTGAGCCAGCCATTAAAATCTACGCTAAAAAATTTCCATTCCGAAGACCGACAAATTCTGAATTACGAAAAGTGTCTGGTCCCAAGGCTGTCGGATAAAAGGTTGTGCACCTGTACTAGATAGATAGACTGGTATCTAATATTGTAAACTAGACTTTCGAATAGTCGCAAGCCCGTTTGGTTTACTTAGTCTGCGCCGATCAACGATAATCCCATACACTAACACCATCATTCACACTGGAGATAATTTACAATATTACCAAAGCCAATCAACGTACAAACTCCGTACAGACAGCACCCATAGTCAGGATTGAGCCCGGGTCTCCGGCGTTGCAAGGCAGCAATTCTACTGCTAAGCCCTATCGTCATCTGCAAAAAATATATATAAATTTGAACAACTTACCTAATTTCATCTGTATCTGGCACTTTAGTATAGGGCAAGACAGCTCTGACTCTCCTTCTGTCCTCAACTGGCTACAATTTTTGACAAAGAAATAATAATATTGTTATTTTGGACAACAAAACCAAGTTAGTACCTACATTTTTTATTTACATTGTTCAGTTCCTATAAAACATTAATAACTTAAGATATTCAATTCCTACCATGTTTCCTTAATTAAAACAGAAAGGAGGGATTGTTGGGTTGATAAATTGCTAGATTGGCAAATCTCCAAGATGGCGCCGCTGGCGGCCACCTCGCCAGCAGCTTGTGTGTTTCTTTATACATTTTAATTATTTTTAGTTTTTCCTAGTGTATGTATTAGTGTCTCTCGGTGTGTCTTATAGAAACATAGAAAATAGGTGCAGGAGTAGGCCATTCAGCCCTTCGAGCTTGCACCGCCATTCAATATGGTCATGGCTGATCATCCAACTCAGTATCCTGTACCTGCCTTCTCTCCATACCCCCCGATCCCTTTATCCACAAGGGCCACATCTAACCCACTCTTAAACATAGCCAATGAACTGGCCTCAACTACCTTCTGTGGCAGAGAATTCCAGAGATTCACCACTCTCTGTGTGAAAAATGTTTTCCTCATCTCGGTCCTAAAAGATTTCCCCCTTATCCTTAAATTGTGACCCCTTGTCCTGGACTTCCCCAACATCGGGAACAATCTTCCTGCATCTAGCCTGTCCAACCCCTTAAGAATGTTGTAAGTTTCTATAAGATCCCCCCTCAATCTTCTAAACTCTAGCAAGTATAAACCGAGTCTATCCAGTCTTTCTTCATATGAAAGTCCTGACATCCCAGGAATCAGTCTGGTGAACCAGTCTGGTTATGCCGGGGGTGCTGGGGGGGAAAACTGTTTCCAGTCACCTACCTCAGTGGAGGTCCTCAGAACGAGGAAGACTGGCTGGTCCCACTGTGGTGGATGTTTTATGTTTTGTGTTTAATTTCTGTTGTGTATTGTGTTCTTTCTTTCTTGCTGGGAGAGGATTGCTCATCCGCCCAGCTTACCCTTGAGCAAAACTGCAAAATGCAGATGGCACCACTCAACCTCGGTTGGAATTAAAGTCACTTAATGTAATGTAATGTTAAATTGTGTGTTTCTCTGTGGACAGAGTTAAATTGAGCAATTTGGTCAAATTAATATCTTATCATGGTGAACATATTTCACATGAATGTCCCACGGAAATTAAGACAATGATTAATCAACTTATCAATTCAATCATTACAGCTAAATAAACATAGTCAAAGCTGGCTGCTACCCCTAATAATTTATATGACCTAGACACAAATGTAGATGGGTTGGTGTGTAAGTTTCCTGACATCATCGAAATTGGAGGAGTTGCGGACAGTGAGGAATGCTGTCTGAAGACAGAGCGGATGTAGATCAGCTACAGAAATGGGCGGAGAAATAGCAGATGGGGTTTAACCAGAGCAAGTGTGAGGTGTTGCACTTTGGGAGGTGGAATGGAAGGAGAGGGTTTCCAGTTAATGGCAGGTTTGATGTGCAGAGGGATCTTGGAGTCCAAGTTCATAGCTCACTAAAGGTGGCAGCTCAAGTAGAGTCTGAAGAAGAGTTTCGGCCCGAAACGTTGGCTATTCCCTTCGCTCTATAGATGCTGCTGCACCCGCTGAGTTTCTCCAGCATTTTTGTCTATCTTCGATTTTCCAACATCTGCAGTTCCTTCTTAAACAGCTCAAGTAGATAAGGTGGTAAAGGCGGCAGATGGCTCGCTTGCCTTCATTGTTGAGGCATTAAATATACGAGTTAGGAAGTGACGGTGCAGCTCTATAGAACATTGGCTAGGCTTCATTTGGAGTATTGCCTGCAGTTCTGGTCGCCCCATTACAGGAAAGACGTGGGGGCTTTGGAGAGGATGCAGAGGAGGTTTACCAGAATGCTGCCTGCATTAGGTATTAACTACAGGGAAAGCTTGGATGGACTTGGATTGTTTTCTCTCGAACGTCACAGGTCGAGGGGATACCCGACAGAAGTATATAAAATGAGAGGCATAGATATGGTAGACAGTCAGTAACTTCCCCCTTCCGCATCCCAATGTAGAAATGTCCAACACTAAAGGGCACAGCTACAAGGAGGGAGAGAGGGTAAGTTTAATGGAGATGTGCAGGGCAAATTTTTAAATATATGAACAGTGTTGGGGGCCTGAAAGGCATTGCAAGTGGTAGCAAATACGATAATGGCTTTTAAGCCTCTGAAGCCACCTAAAAGTGCTGGGAATAGAGAGATGTGAATTTTGTGCAGGCAGATGAGATCAGTTTAACTGGGCATCATGTTCGGCACAAACATAATGGGCCGAACGGTCCAACCCTGTTCTGCAAAGTTCTATATTCTAATTTATTGATGTACTTTTTTTTTTTTTTTTTTTTAAACAGACAAGTCAAATTAAAATGTAAATTGTGAATTGTAACTTTGCGTCAGTCATAGATTAAGAAAAATAAAGATATGGCATAAATTTCCAAGTGATAACCACTTGAATTTCTATAAACAGTCAAACTGTTCTTGCCTGCTTGCCAAGAAAGACTGCAAGTGTCACTAAGTTCATAAAAACTATAAAACAAGACTCTACCCTATAGCTCATAGATGGAGCAGCTAATTTACTTGGTGAAAAACCTGGACAGAAAGAAAAACTGATACGGGAATAAAGAGGCAAAGGAGCTGCTTAGCCATGTGGCATTTCTCCGACTGACACTCAGATTGCTTGGGATCCAGTGACAGCTAGCTAATTGTATACGGAATTGGCTTCAAGGAAACGGAGGGTGGTGGAGGAAGGGTGTTTTTCAGAATAGTGGTGTGCCTCCGGAATCAGTGCTAGTGTATGTGATTTATATCAATGATTTTGATGAGAATGTACAAGATGACAAGTCTCACAGCAGGATCTTGATCAGCAGGGCAAGTGGTCTAAGAAATGGCTAATGCAGATACGAGGCATTACATTTTGGGAAGTCAATCCTGGGCAGGACATTCATGGTTAAATTGTAGAATGGAGAGTGGTGTTAAAATGTCAAACTGGAGAGTGTGGTAATGGCCAAGAAAGCACAGCAATACCTCTACTAAGTGACAGAGCTAGAGATTAAAAAGAGACAAAGGGCGTCAGATAAGAAAAGCTGTGAAATGTAAAGAGGGAGAGATATAGCTAGAAGGGGACCATAATGCCAAGGGGATGAAGGATGATATGCTGGGTGAAATGGGTATGTACCTAGGTCACGAGGAAGGGTGAGAGGCATTACTTAAAATTGTACAATTCAATGTTCATACCGTTGAACATAAGCTACTCAAGCAGAATGTGAGGTGCTGTTCATCTACTTTGCATGTGACCTCACCATGACTATAGAGGCCAAGAATAGAAAGGTCGGTATAGGAAGAGGAAGGAGTTAAAATGGTTTGCAACACTGGGTGCAAGTGTTCGGTGAAACGGTCGGCAAGCCTACGCTTGGTTTTGCCAATGAAAATAAGGCCATATCGGGACCACTGATGCAATAGATAAGGTTTGAAGAGGTGCCTGTGAACCCCTCGTGTTCCTTAAAGGTTTGCCTGGTCCTTACCTTTCACCCCATCAACCTTCATATACAACACATCATTCCTCACTATCTTCAGTGATCCCTCCGCCAGTCGCATCTTCCCAACTCCACCATTTTCTGCTTTCCTCAGAGACCACTCCCTCTGCAACTCCTGGGTTTACTCATTCTTTCACACCCAAACTGCTACTTCCCACCTCCTCCTTCACCTCCACCCAGGCACCCTTGCAGCCCTTCCAGGTGAGAAAGAGAATCACATACACCTCTTCAAATTTAATCTAATGCATTCAGCCTCCTGTACATCAGCAATACCAAGCATAGACTAGGCCAGTGACTCCCAACCTGGGGCCATGGCAAATCTCAGGGGCGCCACAGAAAAATTTGGGGATTTATGGGGGCCACATGTTCAATGAAGGGGGCCACCTTTTTTCCGCTAATAATGTCAGGGGGGGCCACAGAAAAATTAAAGAGCCCAAGGAGGCCATGAACTAAAAAATGGTTGGGAACCACTGGACTAGGCAACCTTTTTGCCTAACACTTGCACTTGGCCCAAACACAACCTGCTATGCCTTGTCTGTCTAAATGCCTGTTAAACAACAATTCTGACTGATACTACCGCCTTCTTTGGCACCCGTTTCAGACATCAACCAGATAAACAGAAGTGAAAAAAAAAACCCTTTCCTTTCAGGTCTCTTAAATCTCCAGACTTTCAACATAAAACAGACTTCTTTTGTTTCTAACACTCTTATTATGAGGAGAAAAAAAAAATCACTACCTAGCTAACAACAGGTCAACCGACAGCCTCCCATGCTCCAGGGAAAACAAGCCAGGGCCTATCCAATCTCTTTCCACAACCCAAATCCTTCAATCCTGGCAACATTCTGGTGAATTTCATTTCCACTCTCTCCAGCACAATCACATCTTTCTTACAGTTTGGGGGCAGAACTTCATACTATACTCCAAGTGTAACCGATAACCAATGTTACTGAGACAAAAGAAACTGCATGTGCTTTCTTATCTGTCCGTTTACGGTGGCGCTGCAAGTCAGCAGCCTCGCCTGCAGCGGGTTCGTTGTTTTTTTTAGTTTTTTTTTAAGTATGTCCAAAATTATGTTTTAGTGTTTCTCTGTATGTCTTGTGGTGGGAAATAGGGGGGAAACGATTTTCAAGATACTTCGATATGTGAAGAGAAAAAGATTAGTTAAATCAAATGTAGGTCCCTTGCAGTCAGAAACAGGTGAATTGATCATGGGGAACAAGGACATGGCAGACCAATTGAATAACTACTTTGGTTCAGTCTTCACTAAGGAAGACATAAATAATCTGCCGGAAATAGCAGGGGACAGGGGGTCAAATGAGATGGAGGAACTGAGTGAAATCCAGGTCAGCCGGGAAGTGGTGTTAGGTAAATTGAATGGATTAATGGCCGATAAATCCCCAGGGCCAGATAGGCTGCATTAGTGATAATTTTTCAAAACTCTTTAGATTCTGGAGTAGTTCCTGAGGATTGGAGGGTAGCTAATGTAACCCCACTTTTTAAAAAGGGAGGGAGAGAGAAAAGGGGGAATTACAGACCAGTTAGTCTAACATCGGTAGTGGGGAAACTGCTAGTCAGTTATTAAAGATGGGATAGCAGCACATTTGGAAAGTGGTGAAATCATTGGAGAAAATCAGCATGGATTTATGAAACGTAAATCATGTCTGACGAATCTTATAGAATTTTTCGAGGGTGTAACTATTACAGTGGATAAGGGAGAACCAGTGGATGTGTTATATCTGGACTTTCAGAAGGCTTTCGACAAGGTCCCACATAAGAGATTAGTATACAAACTTAAAGCACACAGTATTGGGGGTTCAGTATTGATGTGGATAGAGAACTGGCTGGCAGACAGGAAGCAAAGAGTAGGAGTAAACGGGTCCTTTTCACAATGGCAGGCAGTGACTAGTAGGGAACTGCAAGGTTCGGTGCTGGGCCCCAGCTATTTACAATATATATTAATGATTTGGACGAGGGAATTGAATGCAACATCTCCAAGTTTGCGGATGACACGAAGCTGGGGGGCAGTGTTAGCTGTGAGGAGGATGCTAGGAGGCTGCAAGGTGACTTGGAAAGGCTGGGTGAGTGGGCAAATGCATGGCAGATGCAGTATAATGTGGATACATGTGAGGTTATCCACTTTGGTGGCAAAAACAGGAAAGTAGACTATTATCTGAATGGTGGCCGATTAGGAAAAGGGGAGATGCAACGAGACCTGGGTGTCATGGTACACCAGTCATTGAAAGTAGGCATGCAGGTGCAGCAGGCAGGTGAAGAAAGCGAATGGTATGTTAGCATTCATAGCAAAAGGATTTGAGTATAGGAGCAGGGATGTTCTACTGCAGTTGTACAGGGTCTTGGTGAGACCACACCTGGAGTATTGCATACAGTTTTGGTCTCCTAATCTGAGGAAAGACATTCTTGCCATAGAGGGAGTGCAGAGAAGTTCACCAGACCGATTCCTGGGATGTCAGGACTTTCATATGAAGAAAGACTGGATAGACTCGGCTTGTACCCGCTAGAATTTTGAAGATTGAGGGAGGATCGTATAGAAACTTACAAAATTCTTAATGGGTTGGACAGGCTAGATGCAGGAAGATTGTTCCCGATGTTGGGGAAGTCCAGAACAAGGAGTCACAGTTTAAGGATAAGGGGAAAATCTTTTAGGACAGAGATGAGAAAATCATTTTTTACAGAGAGTGGTGAATCTGTGGAATACTCTGCCACAGAAGGTAGTTGAGGCCAGTTCATTGGCTATATTTAAGAGGGAGTTAGATGTGGCCCTTGTGGCTAAAGGGATCAGGGGGTATGGAGAGAAGGCAGGTACAGGATACCAAGTTGGATGATCAGCCATGATCATATTGAATGGTTCGAAGGGCCAAATGGCCTACTCCTGCACCTATTTTCGATGTTTCAAGTATCTACCTCGACAGAGATGCGACTTTCTTCCTTGTCGCTTCTTCACCCCCCCCCCCCCCCCCCCCCACTCCTCGCGGACTTACAGCTGGTTTGGTGCGGCCTTTCCTGGAGTCGGGCCCAGACCTTCAGCGGCGGCTCAGCGGGGGTCGCCGGACAAGCGCTCCAACTACTGGCCTGCGGCCTACAACGTTTTGGAGCCTCGGTCTGTGGAGCTTCTGGCGGCAGGCGTGAAGCGGACCTTCCATAGTGGAGTGGGTGATCCCTCGCCTGGGGTCGCCGGAGAAGAGCTCCGAACGCTGGCCTACTCAATCTTGTAGCCGCAGTCTCCGGTAAGGAGGTGGCCAATTTGGGAGCTCCGGGATGTGCTCGACCTGTCCCGACGTTGGCGTTTCGACCATCACGACCAGAGGGCTTGAATATCGGGCCGTCCGTAGCGGCGACCACGGAGGGTTATGGCCATGACCACGGGGATCAAGGGAGGAGAAGGAGGCCTGTCTGAAATGTATTGCCTTCCACCACAGAGAAGAATGCTGTGGTGGATGTCTGTGTTGAATTATGTTGTGTAATGTCCTTATTGAATTGTAACGCTGCATGGTAAATTCATTTCACTGCACCTTATGGGGTACATGACAAATAAATTTGAATCTGGAATCTTGACCAGAAAACAAATTGCTGAGGGAACGCAGCAAGTCAGGCAGCACCTATAGAATCAATATAGGGAATGGACAGATGCTTTTTCTGGACTTCATTTCCTCCACATATGTTACCTAACCCACTGGGTTTCTCCAACACTTTTTTTTCTCACCAATGTTATTTCTAGCACACTATTTGGACAAATTCATAGAGTTTAAGAAACTCAATGTCCAGAATAAAGGAAGTGAGCATTGGAAGTGGAACCAGCTTACTCTGCACATAACTACAGCACATACATTGATCAAAGCTATTATTGTTGTAAATTGCACATTTACCTCCGGAGGTGCAACCGGAAACAAAAGCTTTTCTCCTTTTAGTAGACAGGACACATGACTATAGTAACCGATCAGATCTGAAAGCGAGGAAAAGCGTCGTCCCCCAATGTAATAATCACCACACATTGCGAAGATCCTGGAAGGGGTACAACAATGCAATTGTAAATTTGAATGGTTACAAAGCAATTATGTATTTCATGTCATCTGCAATATAATTCAGCTCGTCTATCCAAATCACTTAATTATTGCAAAGGCAACACATGATATGGGCAAACGTTGTGTTGTGATCAGAGCAATTATTACAGAAGCATTTGATTTATGCCATGAAATGACTGCAATGAGATTACGGTTTTGGATATTTTAGGTTCACGGTCCATTTTCCAGCAACTGGTGGTCCCGGTACCTTCTTTAATCTGGACAAAATAACAGGAGCATACTTGAAATCTCCCCCAGAATTCCCCCCGAACATGTGGCGCCTAGGCCGGGGAGGCAACTGATCTCAACCTCATCGAGACTTCCATGGCGATCAGCAGGTTGAATTCGCCCCCATTTATTTATTTCCGCCTTATGTAGGTATGTTACAAAACGTACCTGAATCGTGGCTGAGCATCTGCCCCTCCCCTTGTGTGTGATTTTGGAGCTGTTTGGAGGGGGCGGGTTTAAAACCCGATTTTTACTAGGCTGTTCCAATCGCAGATGTTCAGCCTAGTAAATCATTAACGGAGAATCGCTGCAAGACCCGGTCCCAAAAGCTATTATTAGTTTTATAGGCCTCGAAGAGTAGATATAATAAATTTAAAAGCTCTCGTTCATTCCACAAGCTCTGGCAGCCCCAGGGTTTTATAAAGCAAACAATTAAAGGTATGTACCTTATTTTTACATTAAATGGGGCATGTATATAACCCTATAATTATAATTTTCTATAGCGAGTAGCTCATTTTGGGCTTTTTATATCCCCCAGTATTTTTCTCGGCATTTGAGGGCACTAATCCAGCGCGCTGTCAACATTCTAAACCTGCGCGTTCCACATGAACCCACTAGAAAACCGATTTAAATAGCAATTTATTTACAGCAATTGAACACTAAATTCCTTCCATTTGGCCTATAAATTAATGTAAATTAGATATAAAAATCATGTTATATTGTGAATTATTTGTGAATAATCTTTGGACACTTAGGCTATTTAAAAATGTTAATCTTTCCTTAAGAAATGTGCTTTTGACTATCTAAGATCACAGCTTTTTTGTAATGCCCATTGAAAATCAATAGGGAACAAGATGCTAATTTCCGAGTATGAAAATGGTCATAACTTTTTTAATACTTGAGATATGAAAGTGAATTTGGTGTCAAATTAAACTTATTGTTATGCTTTATCTGATGGGATAAATTGCAGACTTGATTTTTTAAATCTCAAAATTTTGTAACATTGCTACCTTATGTGTCCGACTTTGTGCGGTATCTCGGTCCCTGTATAGCAAAGCAAGCTAGACTCTCATTCCTCAATATGCGCGTCATTTCTAAACTGTTCCTTATTAAAAACATTTTTTTTTAATTTGCAAAATATGCCAATTGCTTCAGTAAATCCAATTTGTTGCAGCAGTACAAATATTCAGAAACTGGTACTCAGTAAATTTCAGAATCAACTCAAAGTGCCTATGATGGCTAACATCAACCTCTTAATTAGATATGGAGTCATTAAATAATACATTGCTTTGACTAATGTGTTCACAACACAAGTAATGCAAGACACAGCAACACAATTGATGTTTCAAAGGCATATTATGCAGATTCATAAAATGAGCTCACGTCCAAATAAAATAGCAAACTTAAATGGATCATCACAATCTGGTAACAGGAAGCTCCCACTTCTGTGGCTAAAGTGATTAAAAGTGAGCTTCCAAAAGAGATTACAAGCTGTAGCTGCGCTATGGTATTCCTGGAATGGAAATTGACTCTTCGCTCATAAATCACTACCTAAAAATCTGAAATACATTTACCAATTAATTGATATCACATTCATCATAATGTTTGTTCGCAAACTTTTCCAGGTGTTATTCCAAACAGTAACTACTTTCTGACAATCTCATAATTGGAAGGATTTTCATTGCATCTTTAATTAGACTGCAATTTTCATTAAAAAATATAATTTCAAATAGCTTAACCAATTCTGGCCTCAGTCAAGAATCAAACTAACAAGTCCTTGACCATTGTACCGGATAGTGCAGCCGAAAAGTAATCCTCAAAATAAATTTTGACTGGTCAGTGCAGAAATGTATGTGATAGACAAAATGCTGGAGTAACTCAGTGGTACAGGCAGCATCTCTGGATAGGAGGAATGTGTGACGTTTTGGGCCGATACACTTCTTGAGACTGAGGGTCAGGAGAGAGGGAGACACAGAGATATGGAAACATAGAAACATAGAAATTAGGTGCAGGAGTAGGCCATTCGGCCCTTCGAGCCTGCACCGCCATTTAATATGATCATGGCTGATCATCCAACTCAGTATCCCGTACCTGCCTTCTCTCCATACCCTCTGATCCCCTTGGCCACAAGGGCCACATCTAACTCCCTCTTAAATATAGCCAATGAACTGGCCTCAACTACCCTCTGTGGCAGAGAGTTCCAGAGATTCACCACTCTCTGTGTGAAAAAAAGTTCTCCTCATCTCGGTTTTAAAGGATTTCCCCCTTGTCCTTAAGCTGTGACCCCTTGTCCTGGACTTCCCCAACATCGGGAACAGTCTTCCTGCATCTAGCCTGTCCAACCCCTTAAGAATTCTGTAAGTTTCTATAAGATCCCCTCTCAATCTCCTAAATTCTAGAGAGTATGGACCAAGTCTATCCAGTCTTTCTTCATAAGACAGTCCTGACATCCCAGGAATCAGTCTGGTGAACCTTCTCTGCACTCCCTCTATGGCAATAATGTCCTTCCTCAGATTGAGACCAAAACTGCACGCAATACTCCAGGTGTGGTCTCACCAAGACCCTGTACAACTGCAGTAGAACCTCCCTGCTCCTATACTCAAATCCTCTTGCTATGAAAGCCAACATACCATTTGCTTTCTTTACTGCCTGCTGCACCTGCATGCCTACCTTCAATGACTGGTGTACCATGACACCCAGGTCTCGCTGCATCTCCCCCTTTCCCAATCGGCCACCGTTTAGATAATAATCTGCTTTCCCGCTTTTGCCACCAAAATGGATAACCTCACATTTATCCACATTATACTGCGGAAGGCCCTGGGGAGACCACACCTGGAGTATTGTGTGCAGTTTTGATCTCCTAACTTGAGGAAGGACATTCTTATTATTAAGGGAGTACAGCGTAGGTGCACCGGGTTAATTCCCGGGATGGCGGGACTGACATATGATGAAAGAATGGGTCTACTGGGCTTATATTCACTGGAATTTAGAAGGATGAGAGGGTATCTTATAGAAACT
Organism: Leucoraja erinaceus; assembly: GCF_028641065.1. NCBI lineage: Eukaryota > Metazoa > Chordata > Chondrichthyes > Rajiformes > Rajidae > Leucoraja > Leucoraja erinaceus. The sequence continues at coordinate 108,247,324 of NC_073379.1, forward strand.
TACAAAACTCTTAAGGGGTTGGACAGGCTAGATGCAGGAAGATTATTCCCGATGTTAGGGAAGTCCAGAACTGATGAAGAGTCACAACACAGTTTAAGGATAAGATGGAAGTCTTTTAGGACAGAGATGAGAAAATCATTTTTTACAGAGAGTGGTGAATCTGTGGACTTCTCTGCCACAGAAGGTAGTTGAGGCCAGTTCATTGGCTATATTTAAGAGGGAGTTAGATGTGGCCCTTGTGGCTAAAGGGATCAGGGGGTATGGAGAGAAGGCAGGGATGGGACACTGAGTTGGATGATCAGCCATGATCATATCGAATGGCGATGCAGGCTCGAAGGGCCGAATGGCCTACTCCTGCACCCATTTTCTATATGTTTCTATGTTATACAAACATATAAAATTCTTAAGGGATTGGACAGGCTAGATGCATGAAAAAATTTTCACGATGTTGGGGGAGTCCAGAACCAAGGTTCACAGTTTAAGAATAAGGGGTAGGCCATTTAAGACTGTGATGAGGAAAAATGTTTTTGGCCAGAGAGTTGTGAATCTGTGGAATTCTCTGCCACAGAAGGCAGTGGATGCCAATTCTCTGGATGTTTTCAAAATATAGCTCTTCGGGCTAAAGGAATCAAGGTATATGGGGAAAAAGCAGGTACGGGGTACTGATTTTGGATGATTAGCCATGATTATATTGAATGGTGGTGCTGGCTTGAAGGGTGGAAAAGCCTACTCCTGCACCTATTTTCTATGCAAGGTGTGAAAATGACGGATGAAAGGGGACGAAGTTCAAAGAAAATGTAGAATAGATCAGTTAGCTAGGGGAAGGTGACAACGAGACATACAAAGATAACATTTAAACAGGAGGACAGTCAGACTGGTCGGTGAACTAGGATGGGGAAGCGGTGGAGATAAAGGGTTACTTCAAGTTAGAGTAATTTTGTTTCACACCTTACCCTTCCTTAACTGTGTCTCCCACCCTCCTGACTCTTAGTCAGATGAAGAGTCATGACCCAAAACATGACCCATTTGTATAGTACACAATCTGTCCATTCTGATATGAATTGGCTAAAGTATCTAGGACAAAATCGGAAGAAGGGTCTCAACCCGAAATGTCACCCATTCCTTCTCTCCAGAGATGCTGCCTGTCCCACTGAGTTACTCCAGCATTTTGTATCTATCTTCATTTTGGTACAAGAGCAGCCTACTAAGAAAATCCAAATGGGCTCTTGCCTTCTTTGGGTCTGCTTTCTGCGCCATACTACCTCCCACCCCATCACCATCAGCATTAGATTATGAACTATATGGAAAATGTTTATCTTTTCACCTGAAATGATTGACCACGCCTGTTTTACTTAGAAACGAAAGCACAAATGAACCTGGTCTCCGATCACTTTCTCTGATGAGGTAACTTCCTGGTCGCTCTGCCTGACAAAGCCGCTCTTCAGCAATTGTACGATCCAGTTTTCCATGATACCACCTGAGAAAGTAAAAGTTAATAATGCATTTACATTGTAATAAAAATAAGGAAAAAAAAATAAAATTAATACAAATGTATTCAAATGTATGAGGTATGCATTTACAGCTTAAAAATAAAGGTCAGGAGCTTACTTGCACATTTTTATGACAGGATGCATTTCATTCCTTATTTTTGAGTATTGTTATTAATATATACCATTGATCGTCAATGAATTAGGCAATTAGAAAGAAAGTGAAAATAACTTTTTGGAATTGGGGACTGCAAAACCAAGCAGTTGTTAAAAAATGCGAAACAAGTGAGAATATTGTAAATAACCTTCAAGTCAAGCAGCATGTGTTGAGAAATAAAAACCATAAGTTTACAAGTGGATAAGCTTGCATTGGAAGGGCAGATAACTGCAAATGCTGGAACAATTTTAATTTTTACATTTTAGTTCCTCTTTTCACTGATGCTCCCTGGTCTGTTGACTGATCCAACATTTTTTTGTCTTTATATCATCAGAAATGACTAGCTTTAACGCAAAGGAAAGGCTGTTTGGCGGTAATTGTGGATTTCAATACTGAACCCAATAACAATACCCAAAATGTCCAGAGGAAAGCGAGGTGCTATTATTTGAGCTTAAGTTGGGTTTGCTAGAAGAATGTTGAAAAGCAAAGTGGTTAGTGTGCAGTGAGATAAAGAATTATGGTGACAATCAACTTGAAGCTCAGGTTAATGAAGTAGATTTTCAAAGTCTACAGAGAGATTTAGGCCAGTTGGAAAAGTGGGCTGAAAGATGGCAGATGGTAACTGTGCACAGTTCCCTGAAAGTGGAATCTCATGTAGATAGGGCGGTAAAGAAAGCTTTTGGTGTGCTGGCCTTTATAAATCAGAGCATTGAGTATAGAAGTTGGGATGTAATGTTAAAATTGTACAAGGCATTGGTGAGGCCAATTCTGTACTATGGTGTACAATTTTGGTCACCTAATTATAGGAAGGATGTCAACAAAATACAGAGAGAGTACAGAGGAGATTTACTAGAATGTAGCCTGGGTTTCAGCAACTAAGTTACAGAGAAAGGTTGAACAAGTTAGGGCTTTATTCTTTGGAGCGCAGAAGGTTAAGGGGGGACTTCATAGAGGTCTTTAAAATGATGAGAGGGATAGACAGAGTTGGCATGGATAAGCTTTTCCCACTGAGAGTAGCGAAGATTCAAACAAGGGGACATGACTTGAGAATTAAGGGACAGAAGTTCAGAGGTAACATGAGGGGGAACTTCTTTACTCAGAGAGTGGTGGCTGTGTGGAATGAGCTTCCAGTGAAGGTGGTGGAGGCAGGTTCGTTTTTATCATTTAAAAATAAATTGGATAGTTATATGGACGGGAAAGGAATGGAAGGTTATGGTCTGAGCGCAGGTATATGGGACTAGGGGCGAATACGTGTTCGGCACGGACTAGAAGGGTCGAGATGGCCTGTTTCCGTGCTGTAATTGTTATATGGTTATTCCCGGTGGCTTTCTGAGAGGTATCTTCAAAGCAGTCTCCCCTTCTATTCCCCCTACCAAATATAGAGATGAGGGTATGATTACTTTGATTCATTTTCTCTCCGCATAATGTTGCTTTTATTTCGATTTCCAGCATCCTCAGTTTTCTTTCCTCCAATGCTTATTTTTACATTTAAATCCAACAATTGTTACTAAAGTGTTTAGATTGCTTAATCAACATCGCCACAAAATGACCAAAACTAGTGCAGAATAACAAAGCCAGATTCCACCCACTTACCCATCTGTTCAATTAAACTTAACAAAACTAAAAACTGTCAACCCTAAAAAATGTACATGTATAGAAAATGTGTCCATAAAAGTTTTAAAAGTATAGCTTTCTATCAGCATATTACCACAGATCATTAAAAATGTACTAATATATTGAAAGAAAATATTTCTTATACGTTTATACGGTATATCAAAACAAGCTAGAAAAAAATTCCTTGTTTGCACTTTTCAGTAGACAATCAACTAACTGTATTGCCAACATTTGTTCACCGGCCACTTTACAAAAATACTGAACATCCTCCCAAATTCACATATGATTCAATAGTACCACACGCAAATGTAAAAATTAGACATACAACATAAGTAAATGTAGATATTATGCTCATACTGAATGAACAATGAACTATACACTAATCAGCAACATTTCCAAAGCACTATTCTACACGTTTTCGCAACGTTTCTAAAGGCGTTGTTCTTTATCTCTCTTAAGACTTTAAACTTGTAGCATAGGGCTATGTCTTCCAAAATATGCAGCAGTAAATAAGGAAGAGAGTACTGATGCATTATCATTAAGTAGATGTAATAAGAGAACAGCACAGTTCTAATATGAAACTCCATTAAAAAAAAAAGAACATTTGACCTTTCGTGGAATAAACCCCCAGTTAAAATACATTTGGGTTAATAGATGTGAAAAAATATATTTTGGAGAATTGCAATACCAGCTCCTGGACAGTGATGTTTAAAATGAAACCCCATCACTAGTTGTAAAAACAAAAATCATTTATATTAGGAATATCTGACAACAAATACCAGTTAATCCATGTTCTGTGTTTTAGGCAATGAATTAATTTCATAACTCTCCAATGCAGAGATACCAAAGAAATTGGTTAATCGATCAAAACATAAAATGGACGGTAATTTACTGCAATACCATTTCGCGACCATAATATTTACAATATAATTTCCCACCACAACATATAGCATACAGAAGGAGAAGCCTCTGCCTGCAATTTGTGGCATGTGCTTACATTCTTATAAATTACAAATATTTTTATTCTATACTATCCCAACAAAAATATTCATTACCTACCTCATCTGGTACAACTAGGCACCGAATTCGCAATTGAATAAAGTGACTAACTGAAAGTCATGTTGGCTATGTAGCTTTGTTAAAGCGTCTCAAAAGGCAATCTGTCAGAATTTATCAGCATCAATATATAATACACATGCACTGAAGTAGAGCGCATTACATTTTATCCACATTGCCAGACCTATGGGACAATACTGATTTCAAGTAGTATGCTAAAAACTTTAATGAATTTCAATAGAAAATGAATGACCTTCACTTTGAAGCGAATAGGTTCATTTACAAATATACCTTCATTAAAATCATACTAATAAACTCTTATCTATATTCATGCATAATGTGCCATTAACTACAGAACAAAAATATATTGAAAATGAATAAATCTTCAAGCAATGAAACTGTCATTATAAGCAGAACATCTAAGCCACAGTAGTGAATATATTCTAGATTTCAGCACATGAATAATTTACCAACATAAAAACTAATCAGCAGCTGATTTAATGTGGCAAAAGGCAAAATACTGCAGCAATAATAATAATACTAAGAAAAATGCCTGCTTATACCTCAAATAAATTTATAGAATAAGAACAAGCTCCTGGAAATTAAGGCTTAACAAATGTGCAACAAATGTCATACTTTATTGTGCCTATTGAGCTCAAATATTTAAAATTTAAAAAACATCTGCCATCTTTATATAAATTTTTGTAGACCGAGTTCAGGTTCAATAAAATAATTTTGGAATAGTACACGTATATGTTTCTCCAGCAGATGGCATAGTTTCTTTCAAAGATGTTGTTCCAATGGTATTAAACCAGTGCATATATCATTGCATTCACACAATGTATTCACCCGCCCGACAACATGCTGAAAGATTACTTTATAGAACGTGGATATCGCTGACATGGCCAGCATTTATTGCCAATAAAAAAGTGTAACGAGTTGTCGCCTTCAACCTCCGTACTGACATTATGGAACAAATGGGCACGAAGTGCTAAAGTAACTCAGTGGGTCAGGCATCATCCCATTGACATTACGATTCAAGACGGTTCTTCAGACGTTATCATAGGGAAGGGGGTTCCAAGATTTAGACTCAGTGACAATGAAGGAATGGCGATGTGTTCCAAGGCACAATAAATTGCAACTTACAGGAGTGTTTCAATTTGTCTGTTGTTTCATGCCTCTCGGTATTATTGTTCAAATTGTTGGAAAACTCTAGGGTGATAGGAGGTGAGAAATGCAGAAAACCCAGTTGGTGAGTAATCCTGAGTAATAGCAGTATTTACATGGCTTTTGGTCCATCATTACCTATAGGATGTTGATAGGGAGGGACTCGGTGATGATAATATCCACGGTAGGTAGCTTGGCTCCTTTATGGAATTTATCAATGACTGGTTCTTTAGTGCTATTTGCATATGTGTAAATATTGGCCGGTTCAATTCATTTCCAGGCATATGCTGCTTAATTGCTGAGAGATTGTTAGCCGAATTGAACATTAAGCAATCAGTGAACAAACATATTGTCGCTGCAGACAGAGAACTCGTCCAGAACACCCGGGTCGCCCACTGCAGTCAGACATAGGATGACCTGTCAGGTCGTGGGGTCTGTAGTGGGGAAGCTGTGGAGCCCAGCCCCTGCTTGTTCCCCATAGATCGAAGCGCCAAAGAGGAGGGAGTGGCGACAACGGTCACGGGGAGCAAGGCTGGTAGGAAAGTGAACTGGATTCTTACCTCCCGCACCCTCAAGGACGGCTGCGGGACGCTCCCCCGGGCACAAAGATACACAGAGCAATCCAGGAGCTTGCCCAGATTAGGCAACGCTCCATAAGACCAAGCGCTCAGACTGAACCTGACCAGGGAAATGGCAGCAAATCTGAGGACTTGAAAATAATTTGCACATGTAACAATAAAGCACTGTTATATTGTGTTGATTGTAAACCTTGATGCCATTCATAGTCAAATGCTGCCTCATTGATGTAAGACAGCCACTCTCATGCCTCCTCTGGAATTTAGTTTTGCGACTTATGTTTGCCAAGATTATGAGGAGCTCTGAAACTGTGGACCAAATGAAGCCCGATGGATATTAGTGAAAAGGTTGACAAAAAGTGTTACATAAAAGACTGGTACACAAGATAAGAGCTCAAGATATGGTGGAAGCATATTAACATGGATGGAAGAAGATCCAAACAAATGAAGGGACGTAACTACTAGGGGAGTGCCACAAAGATGTTTTTTTGGCCCTCAATCATTTACTATCAATATGGCTGACCTGGAAGCAGCAAAATAGAAGGTATCCAAATTATCCAAGAGGATTGTCGAGGCCAAATCACTGAAAGTATTTAAAAGAGACGGCTAATAAATGTTTAGAAAGACCAACAAATTGAGAGCTATGTGGAAATGCCACATAGAAGGGTTGAGGCCTGGACCAAATCCACCTGATTCTCTTGAATTGCGAGCCAGGCTTGAGGGATCAGGTGGCCTGCTCCTATTAGCTTGTTCTTGCTTTGTAACAGAGTAAGTGCCACTTACTTTGAACTAGAGTAATTTGATTTTTAGCGATTTTTCCATCCATTCATTGACATTTCCCAAGAACTTAAGCAAAAGCATCCTAATTCAACTAACATTACACATGACTCTGCATTTTAATACATGCTTAGCATTTTTAATTGAAGCCTCTCTTAAAATAAATATTTGTCGTCATGGCTACAGCGAAGGATGCAAGCTAAATTGTATTGTGGATGGAAACTTGAATGCCTAATTATGCAGGGGGCACCTGTATCATTCTCATTTGTGACAAATTAAATATTTGTGTATTGGTTTAAGTAAAACTTTTGACCCAATATCAATTTACATTAGTCTTTAGCAGAGGGTGTGAGTTGGGGGAAAGAGAGAAATATTTTTTTTTTTTAATCACAAGTATAAATGCCAGCCATTGTAGATTGCATGATAAAGTAATAGTGGTTTTGTGTTTTTAAAAAATGGACTTCGAAAAGACCTGGATGAAGTGAAATGTCAAATGTCAAATAAAGCAGAGGGGGTTAGCTTGTTATTTTGATAACGGTGTAGAAGATGATGAAATTGATAGAGTGAAGTTGAGCAGGTAATTGTAGCACATGTTTTTTCACAGAAGGTTAGCAAAATTAGCATTTATCCTCTGGTTCGCAAATGCCATCCAATATATTAAAACCTGCTTATTTTTATACCATTGCACAATACCATTCATATTCTTGCCTTGGCTCCCATCCTTCTCTTCAAAATATCACATTGATCCACTTATTCCATCTTTCTCTAATCCATGTAACCAAAACTTTTTATTTAATCTAGCAGAAATGGAAATAGTTCTTTTAAGTATAGAAATATCTTTATATATAGCCAGCAGACATCATAAAATGAAAGCAACAAAATAACAAAGTATAGCACTTAGCATTTTATAGAAAAAAACCCCATTGATTAATCTGCCCTTCACTCGATAGACTGGGACGAATTAAGGGCCAAACAGACTGTCATACCTCATCATTCTCACAAGACGATGAGTGCCTTTTTTATTGAATATTCTGAAATACTTACAACATTCATGAATCTGGTTATGTCTTCTCTGGCAGTTTAACAGAAAAGCCTCCAAGGAACATCCAATGCTTTAAATTCTTCAAAACAGGTATTCATTCAGCTTGCAAACAGCAACATCCAAATTTGTTTTTATCATAGTAAGTATCATTGCCAGATTTTATTAAAGGCCATTTTTAAACATTTTGGTTTCACCATGTAGAAATTACAGCTGTGTTTATACACCTCTGGTACAAAGAACACAGCAGAAAAATCAACTTTCAACTCAAAGTTCCTTCAGTTATGAACCACTGATATTGATATACGAATTATTGTCAAATGCCCATTGGAATTTGGAGTTGAGCCCTTGTTTTCTGTTATGTTACTTGTGTGCTCTGATGTACAGACACTGATTTTCAAGGTAATATGAGGAGATGATCAGTCAATCCATTAGTCCAGGTTGCACAGAACGAAACTAAACTACATAATAATTACACACAAGATGGTTAACCGCGGTAGGCGGCGTGACTCTCGTCAGCAGCGGCCTCTGCAGCCCGTCTGCATTTTTATTATTATTTTATTTATTTATTTTTTGTCTATGTTTTTATGTAGTTTTTGTTATTTTTTGTTGGGGTGTGTTTGTGCGTGTGGCTGGGTGGGGTGGGAGGGAGGGGGTAACTTTTAATCTCTCCCTGCACGGGAGACCCGACCTTTTCTTTGTCGGGTCTCCGTTGTCGTTGGGGCTGCAACGAGGAGCGGGCTCCAACAGGAAGACCGGGGGCTCTGGTGCCGACGACTCACCTCACCGTCGCGGAGCTGGCCGAGTCCGGAGCGGGTGGAGCGGTGGTGGAGTGCTGCTGCGGCCCGACCTCCGGAGATTCGGAGGCTGCAACTGCGGGTCTGGCGGACGGCGGCACCGGGAGCCCGCGGGTCCCTGGAGGGAGACCGCTTTTCATGGCTCCCGCAACGACGACTTCTCCCGCCCGAGTTGCGGGGTCGAAGAGCTCCTGGAGCGGGGCTTCACAGCACCGCCCCGCGCGGCTTGGAATGGCCGCGGGACTCTGCGAGCGCCCGCCGGGGGCTCCAACATCAAGAACCCCGGTGTGCGACCTTGCAGCACCTGGCGTGGCTTTAATGGCCGCGGGACAATCGCCATCGCCAGCCGGGGGCTTTGACTTTGACTCTGACATCGGGGGGGGAGAGTGCAGTGAAGAGATAAGTTTTTTTGGCCTTCCATCACAGCGATGTGATGGATGTTTATGTAAATTATGTTGTGTCTTGGGACTATTTGTTTGTAATGTATGGCTGCAGAAACGTCATTTCGTTTGGACCTCAAGGGGTCCAAATGATTTATAAATTGAATCTTGAATCTTGATCTTATCTATATTCGTACTTCAATAGAGCACTGATGGTCCATTTTCTCATCTCTTAGTTGGTCAATGTGAAACCATGATAACAGAAAACTTTGCTTTTCAACCAGTCCCTGCAAACCTGTACTGTCCCTGCCTGCTTCAAAGTCTCCACTATTGTCCCTGTACCCAAAAAGACAAGGATTACTAGTCTTAATGACTACTGGCACTGTTGCACTGACCTCTGTAGTCATCAGGCACGAGACAGGAATTAAAGAAAAAGAAAAACGAGGAAGAGAGATGGAGGTCCAGGGGATCAAAATTGATAATTGTTTCTTTAATTTACACAATTTTTTTGTCTGTTTACCCTTAATTTATACTGTAATTTTTTTATTGTACCTTTAACACATTTCACTTGCTTGTCACTTCTTAATTTACACAGAAAATTTGTGATAATCATACCTTAAAATTACACTAACTCCTTGCTTGTTTACACTTAAGTCATATTGAAAATATTTTATATTACACCGACACCTACTTGTAAAATGTTTAAGAAGGAACTGCAGATGCTGGAAAATCATTTTACCTTCTCCCCAAAATCCACAAACCTGACTGTCCTGGCAGATCAATTGTTTCTGCCTGTTTGTGTCCTACCGAACTTATTTCCACATACCTCGACTCCATCCTATCCCCTCTGGTTAAATCCCTCCCTACCTATATTCAAGATGTCCAGTCACTCTACACCTCCATCCCCCACCAGGACGGTCTTAAAGCGCTCAGTTTCTTCCTCGAACGCAGAACCAACCAATCCCTGTCTACTGATACTCTCCTCTGCCTAGCGGAGCTGGTCCTTACCCGTAATAACTTTTCGCTTGCCTCCTCTCATTTCCTCCAAATACAAGGCATAGCTATGGGCCCATGCGCCCGCCTCTTTGTAGGGTACGTCGAACAATCCTTGTTCGAGGCGTACCATGGCCCTATCCCCAAACTCTACCTTTGCTACATCGACGACTGCATTGGTGCTACCTCCTGCACCCACACACTACTCACTGACTTCATCCATTTCACCACTAACTTCCATCCGCCACTCAAATATACCTGGACCATTTACGACACTTCCCTACCATTTCTTGACCTCACTATCTCTGTCGCAGGTGACAGACTACTGAACGACATCCACTAGAAACCCACTGACTCCCATGGCTATATGGACTACATTTCTTTCCACCCTGCTTCCTGTAAGCACTCCACCCCCTACTCCCAATTCCTCCTTCTACACTGCATCTGCACCCAGCAGGAGGTGTTCCATAACAGGGCATCTGAAATGTCCTCATTCTTCAGGGAACGGGGGTTCCCCTCTTCTACAATAGATGAGTCTCTCACCAGAGTGCCTTGAGAGCAGTCAGTGGTAACGCCAAAGAAGTACTGAAGGTTGGGATATAATGTTAAAATTGTACAAGGCATTGGTGAGGCCAATTCTGGAGTATGGTGTACAATTTTGGTCGCCAAATTATAGGAAAGATGTCAACAAAATAGAGAGAGCACAGAGGAGATTTACTAGAATGTTGCCTGGGTTTCAGCAACTAGGTTACAGAGAAAGGTTGAACAAGTTAGGTCTTTATTCTTTGGAGCGCAGAAGTTTAAGGGGGGACGTGATAGAAATCTTTAAAATGATAAGAGGGATAGACAGAGTTGACGTGGATAAGCTTTTTCCATTGTGAGTAAGGAAGATTCAAACAAGAGGACATGATTTGAGAATTACGGGACAGAAGTTTAGAGGTAACATGAGGGGGAACCTCTTTACAAACTTAAAGCACACGGTATTGGGGGTTCAGTATTGATGTGATAGAGAACTGGTTGGCAGACAGGAAACAAAGAGTAGGAGTGAATGTGTCATTTTCACAATGGCAGGCAGTGACTAGTGGGGTACTGCAAGGCTCAGTTCTGGGACCCCAGCTATTTACGATATATAGTATATATATAAATATATATTTATGATTTGGACGAGGGAATTGAATGCAACATCTTCAAGTTTGCGGATGACACGAAGCTGGGGGGGCAGTGTTAGCTGTGAGGAGGATGCTAGGAGGCTGCAAGGTGACTTGGATAGGCTGGGTGAGTGGGCAAATGCATGGCAGATGCAGTATAATGTGGATAAATGTGAGGTTATCCACTTTGGTGGCAAAAACAGGAAAGTAGATTATTATCTGAATGGTGGCCGATTAGGAAAGGGGGAGATGCAACGAGACCTGGGTGTCATGGTACACCAGTCATTAAAAGTAGGCATGCAGGTACAGCAGGCAGTGAAGAAGGCGAATGGTATGTTAGCATTCATAGCAAAAGGATTTGAGTATAGGAGCAGGGAGGTTCTACTGCAGTTGTACAGGCAGGGTCTTGGTGAGACCACACCTGAAGTATTGCGTACAGTTTTGGTCTCCTAATCTGAGGAAAGACATTCTTGCCATAGAGGGAGTGCAGAGAAGTTCACCAGACGGATTCCTGGGATGTCAGGACTTTCATATGAAGAAAGACTGGATAGACTCGGTTTGTACTCGCTAGAATTTAGAAGATTGAGGGGGGATCTTATAGAAACTTACAAAATTCTTAAGGGGTTGGACAGGCTAGATGCAGGAAGATTGTTCCCGATGTTGGGAAGTCCAGAACAAGGGGTCATAGTTTAAGGATAAGGGGGAAATCTTTTAGGACCGAGACGAGGAAAACGTTTTTCACACAGAGAGTGGTGAATCTCTGGAATTCTCTGCCGCAGAAGGTAGTTGAGGCCAGTTCATTGGCTATATTTAAGAGGGAGTTAGATGTGGCCCTTGTGGCTAAAGGGATGAGGGGGTATGGAGAGAAGGCAGGAACAGGATACTGAGTTGGATGATCAGCCATGATCATATTGAATGGCGGTGCATGCTCAAAGGGCCGAATGGCCTCTACTCCTGCACCTATTTTCTATGTTTCTATGTTTACTCAGAGAGTGGTAGCTGTGTGGAATGAGCATCCAGTGGAAGTGGTGGAGGCAGGTTCGATTTTATCATTTGAAAATAAATTGGATAGGTACATGGACGGGAAAGGAATGGAGGGTTATGGTCTGAGTGCAGGTAGAAACATAGAAACATAAAAATTAGGTGCAGGAGTAGGCCATTCGGCCCTTCGAGCCTGCACCGCCATTCAATATGATCATGGCTGATCATCCAACTCGGTATCCCGTACCTGCCTTCTCTCCATACCCTCTGATCCCCTTAGCCACAAGGGCCACATCTAACTCCCTCTTAAATATAGCCAATGAACTGGCCTCAACTACCTTCTGTGGCAGAGAGTTCCAGAGATTCACCACTCTCTGTGTGAAAAAAGTTCTTCTCATCTCGGTTTTTAAGGATTCCCCCTTTATCCTTAAGCTGTGACCCCTTGTCCTGGACTTCCCTAACATCGGGAACAATCTTCCTGCATCTAGGCTGTCCAACCCCTTAAGAATTTTGGGTTACACAAAAAAGCTGGAGAAACTCAGCGGGTGCAGCAGCATCTATGGAGCGAAGGAAATAGGCAACGTTTCGGGCCGAAACCCTTCTTCAGACTGATCGGGGACGGGGGTGGGCGGGGACAAGAAAGGGAAAAGGAGGAGGAGCCCGAAGGCTGGGGGATGGGAGGAGACAGCAGGGGGGCTGAGGAAGGGGAGGAGACAGCAAGGGTCCTCTTTCCTGGGTCTCCTCCATGGCCACAGCGAGCAGCACCGGAAATTGGAGGAACAGCACCTCATATTCCGTTTGTGGAGTCTGCACCCCGGGGGCATGAACATCGAATTCTCCCAATGGTGCCATCTCCCTCCATTCCCTGAGTATTCATGTGCCTGTCTAAAAATTTCTTAAATGACACATTTGTATCTGATTTTAACACGACCTTTGGCAACGTGATCCAGGCACCCAGCAAATTCTAAAAAAGTTGCTCCACAATGCTCAAATGTTTCCCCACTGACCTTAAAGTATACTGTCTAATCATTGACTTTTCCATCTTGAGAAAAAGGTTCTGACAGACTACACTATACCTCTCATTATTGTATACACTTCCATCGGGTTTTCCCATAGCCTCAAAAGCTCAAGAGAAAACAATCCAAGTTTGTTCAACTTCTCCTCTTAACTAATACGTTTTAATCCAGGCAGTATTTTGGTAAGCCTCTTTTGAGCAGTCCCCAAAGCCTCCCGTAATAGGACAACTAGAACTTCACATATGACTCCAAATGTGGCCTAACCAGTGAATAATAAAGTGCAACATGACTTCCTGACTCTTATTTTCAATGTCCTGACCAATGAAGAAAAGTATACTATGCTTTTTTTTAACCACTATTCATGAACCCCAAGATCTCTCTCCTGCTAAAGGTCTGAACAAGTTATTTCCCCTGGCGTTGGTCCTGTCCTTGTTAGACTTTCCAAAATGTAACACCTCACATTTCTCTATTAAATTCCATCAACCATTCCTCAGCCCACCTGGCCAATCGATTAAGATCCTGCTGCAATCTTTCACAACTAACTTCGCTATCTGCAAAACCGCCCACTGTATTTTAGTTCACAGATACAGTGCGGAAACATGCCCTTTCGGCCCACCTGTCTGCGCCGACCAGCGAAACCGGCACATTAACTCTAGCATTTAACACAATCATCCCCTCCAAACTGGTTACCAAACTCGCAGAACTGGGTCTCTGCGCATCCCTCTGCAACTGGATCCTCGACTTCCTCATCCACAGCCCACAGTCTGTTCGTATTGGTGGAAATGTGTCAGCCTCGATAACAATCAGCATGGGAGCACCTCAAGGCTGCGTGCTCAGCCACCTGCTAAACTCACTCTATACCCATGACTGCGTCGCCAATCACAGTGCGAACTCCATCATCAAGTTCGCTAACGACACCACTATTGTGGGGCGTATCACCGATGGGGATGAGTCAGAATATAGAAAGGAGATCGAGCAACTGTCCATATGGTGCCAGCGCAATAACCTGGCCCTCAACACCAGCAAAACCAAGGAACTGATTGTGGACTTTGGAAGGAGTAGGAAGGGGACCCACAGCCCATTTATATCAACGGGTCGATGGTTGAAAGGGTCAAGAACATAAAATTCCTGGGCGTGCACGTCTCTGAAGATCTTTCCTGGTCCGAGAACACTAACGCAATTATCAAAAAAGCTCATCAGCGCCTCTACTTCCTGAGAAGATTACAGAGAGTCGATTTGTCAAAGAAGACTCTCTCTAACTTCTACAGGTGCACAGTAGATCATGCTGACCGGTTGCATCGTGGCTTGGTTCGGCAATTTGAGCGTCCTGGAGAGGAAAAGACTACAAAAAGTAGTAAACACTGCCCAGTCCATCATCGGCTCTGACCTTCCTTCCATCGAGGGGATTTATCGCAGTCGCTGCCTCAAAAAGGCTGGCAGTATCATCAAAGACCCACACCATCCTGGCCACACACTCATCTCCCTGCCACCTTCAGGTGGAAGGTACAGGAGCCTGAAGACTGCAACAACCAGGTTCAGGAATAGCTACTTCCCCACAGCCATCAGGCTATTAAACCTGGCTCGGACAAAACTCTGATTATTAATAACCACTTTCTGCTATTTGCACTTTATCAGTTTATTTATTCACGTGTGTATATATTTATATCATGGTATATGGACACATTTATCTGTTTTGTAGTAAATGCCTACTATTTTCTGTGTGCTTAAGCAAAGCAAGAATTTCATTGCCCTATACAGGGACACATGACAATAAACTCACTTCAACTTGATATGTAGGCAGAGGAGATTAGTTTAACTTGGTTTCATGTTTGGCACAGAATTTGTGGGCCGGAGAACCTGTTCCAGTGCTGTACTACCCGAAGTAAATTTGATTCATTCGCAAATACCTAATTAGATTTTTTTCAGATCTATTAACCATTCATGGTGTGAAGGATTAATGGCACAGGGAAATGAAAGGTGCTACTTAAATGTTTTTATTTCTACTTTAACTTTATAGATCTGTCTTATAAGTTTAATCAAACCATTTGGGAGAAAGGGTGAAATAACCTGAAGTGTTGGTTCAGTTTAGTGGCATTAAAAAGATAACCAAGGTTATACATAAACCTGAAATTTCTGTTAAGAAAATATTGCATCCTTCAGTGAAACTGCATAGACAGGATACTACAGAAATTGGAGGGTTCAATTATATCCATGCCCCTATTTTATTTTTATAGTAAAATTAAACACATGCTCATGCCTAATTACATTTGAAAATAGAATAATCATACAGTGATGACTTTACAGAGATGGCTTCCCCATTTATAAAATATCACAATTTTTTGCCTAGCATTTATGGATTGCCTAATTATGTGGCATTTATAATGTAGCCATTAAAATTATTTTGATAACCAAGGTATTAGCAGCAAAATGTTGGTTCAGTAAAAAGTATGTTTGTCAATGCAGAACATTTTTAGGATAAGGGACAGTAATGAAGGTAAAAAAAAAAAATACAGGCAACTTATTAGTGGAGAAAACCCCAGTTCATATCCCGAATTAAAATGTTTATTAAATAATTGTGCGCTTTTTGGGGATTTTAACTCATCGTATGTTATATCGGCAACAAGTTATTGGCTGCAGACCTAACCAGTCTTGAATAAGAGATCTGAATTCAGCAATGTGATTTGGCTTATCAGTATTAGATGATCCAAAAAGATGGATCGACCTAGCCTAATGCTAACTAGTTTTCATCAACATATATTTAATTGCGATGAAAATGATGGAAAAAGTAATCAATGATATAAATGCACATTGATTCATAAACACGCCAGTAACCTACCGTTTTGCACAAGCCGATTGATCTTGCCAAATATGTGAATGGGAGTTAAATAGCAGGGCTGAGAAGAGTAACCAGTAAACGTCTTTGAAATGTTGACAACTTTAGATTAAATTTAGCACAAAATAGGCCACAGAAAAATCTGAGGCCATTTGGGAGAATGCCAATTGGTGATGCAGTATACATAGGATAATGATCATGATTGATTGCTGCTGATCAATGATCACAGGCCTAAAATATCAGTAGCTCATGAGTATTGCATATGGCCTAACTATTTTCAGCTGATGCGCTAGCTTCATTGACAACTTCTGTGAATCCTCCACAGAAATTAAATAGGATCCAGATTTTGGCAAATGCATAGAAAGAGTACGCTACCTCCCACAAACTCAGGACATCACAAAGTAGAGTAGGCCCTTCAGCCCAACTTGTCCATACCAGCCAAGATGCCCCTTCCACACTTGTCCCATCCTCTTGAATTTGGCTCGTATTCCCCAATACAATCAATGAATATAAAGCAGCCCATCTCTCATATTTCCCTCCCTCTGGCTTTACATTTCACACCTCATCTTCCTTTGACACCATCTTGTCATTTTTTCATCTCTAGCCTTATTTCAGCCATCTGCCAATCACCCTCCACTCACCTGTTTCCATCTATCACTTGCCCCCCACTCCTACCCCGTTCCATCAGTTTGAAGATGGACCCTGTCCCAAAACATCATCTATTCATTCCCCATACAGCTGCTATCTGACCTCCAGCAGTTTGTGTTTTTTTGCTCGATTCTAACAGCTATAGTCTCTTGTGTCTCCTGCACTGTCCTATGTTAAATGCAAAAATGCCCAGCAAGCCATGCAGTCTATGTGGATGGAGACCTGAAGTTAAAGTTTCAAGTGGAAGATGCTTTGTTAAAACTGGGAAGGAGAGTGAAATAAGTTAGCCTTAAGTTGCAAACATGGTGAGGGGAATGATAGATAAAACAAAGAGCATAACTGTGAAAGATGAGGCTGTAGTTGATTAGGGTTGCATGCAGATAAATAATGGGTCTTTGAATTAAAAGTTGCAGTTGGAGAGTGTAAATATAGACAAAAAGTTAAAAATGCTGTGAAATGTAAGGCTATTGAGCATGTCCAGCAGATCAGGTTGTACAAATGGTGAAAGGTTGACCAATGTCATAACTTATTTATTATAGTGTGCATAGTATTAATTATAGTGTACAGGCACATCTTACCAACCACTAGTACAAAAAAAACATATGCAAGCATATCAGGTAAAGTCAAAGTCAATTTTATTCGTCACATGCACCCGAAGGTGCAGTGAAATGAATTTGCCAGCAGCAATACACTTAAAAAGAACACACAATACACAATAAGATTTAACACAAACATCCACCACGGCATTTTTCACTGTGGTGGAAGGCAACCAAGTCAGTCCTCCTCCATTGTTCATCCTTAGTCGCCGCTACGGACAGCCCGATGTACAGGCACTCTAGTCGGGATGATCAAACCTCCGACGTCAGGACGGTCAAACACACTCCATGGCTGGGTGTGCCCGAATCGGCAGTTCCTACCGGAGACTACGGCTTCAGGATGTTATAGGCCGCAGGCCGGCGGTCGGAGATCTTCTCTGGCAAGGGATCCCAGATTCCTGGTAAGTCCACACCACGCCCAAGGCTAGAAGCTCCGCAGACCACAGTCCCATGATGCCAAAGTCACCAGGCCAGCGATCGGAGCACTCCTGTCTGGTGACCCCCGGCAAGGGATCACCGTTCCGCAATGGAAAAGTCCACGCTGCGCCCGCTGCTGAAGCTCTGGGCCCAACTCTGGGAAAGGCCGCTCCAATCCACGCTGTTAGGCCGCAAGGGAGGCGACATGGAAAAAGTCGCCTCTCCGTCGAGGAGGCGACCGAAAGCGGTCCCCCCCCCCACCACAAGGCACACCAAGAGACACCTAAACTGACATTTAGACACACCAAAAAACCCCCAAAAAGTCGAAATAATGAACATACTGCTGGCAGGGCAGCCAAAGAGAAAGAGCAGAGAAAAGAATCGTACCTGAATCCAGATTCGTGCTATCTAGATTTTGTATCTTCTGCCCAACGAGAGAGGGGAGAAGACGGAACGACAGGGGTGTAAATTGTCTTTGTTTTGGCTACTTTTCTTGGGCAGCATGAAGTGTACTTGGATTCCATTGGGTTAAAGGGGACAGTGAGGTAGGTTGGTTTGAGTGATGAACTGAGCTGCAGAACTGAGCAGTATCCACAACTCAACGCCATATGGTTCTGGACAAAACTGTTGCCAAATCAAGCTGTGATGCATCCCAATAGGATGCTTTTTCCAGTGCATCAATAGAAATTGGTAAGAGCCGTTGGACACATGCTGAATTTCTTTGGTCTTCTGGAAAAGTAGCCATTGGGGATATGCTTCCTTTGATATAGCATCAATGTGATTAGACAATCTACATTCTTTGAAATTTATGATAAAAACATTTCTATGAATTATACAATTTGTAACTTTTCTAAAAATATAATCGATTCCAGGAAAACTACCCTTCTTTGTGTTTGAAACATTTTTGATCATCATGGGAAAGGAAGCAAATACATTCATTTAGATCAAAAGTCAACTGTGATCTTTCTTAATAAGGAACTGCAAATTTTGATTGACACAAAATGCTGGAGTAACTCTGCGGGTCAGGCAGCATCTCTGGAGAAGTTCTCTGAAATTTTCCAGAGATGCTGCTTGACCCACTGAGTTACTCCAGCATTTTGTATCTATCTATGATCTTAATTACAGAACACTCAGAGACTAGAAAGATAATTACTTCTCATTGAGATATGGTAGAATTGGTCTCTTTAAGAGCATTGAAGGTTCCAAAGACAAAAAGAGATGTGTTAGGAACATATGCAATTTTAAAAATAGATAATGAAAAACAGTTCTTACTTGTAGAATACTCAAGAATAAAATGACAGATTCAAGATGACTAGTGACAGAATAAATGGGACCTTAAACCCAACTCCATGCTGACCAAGATACCCCTTCTAAACTAGGCCCATTTATCTGAACTTATCCCATATCCCTCTAAACTTTTCCTATCCATGTACCTGTTCAAATAATGTTTAAATGTTGTTATTGTATCTGCCTCAATTACTCCCTCTGGCAGGTCATTCCATATAGCTACCATCCTCTATTAAAACAAGTCCTCTCATCTTTCCCCTCTCACCTTAAACCTAGAGTTCTGGATTCCCCAACCCTGGGAAACAAAATAGAGGGCCCTGATATTTCTCAAGTTACTCTTTTTCCTTAATATACTTACAAAATCTCTTTAAATTCTCCTTAATCTACCATGGAGAGTCTAAACTATCCCCCTCATGACTTTATAAATCTCTTCATGATCGCCCCTTAGCCTCTGACTGTGCTCTCTCCAGCTAATGGCATCATTTCTATAGCAAGTTAACCAAAATGGAACATAACAGTCCAAGTGCGATTTCACCAATGACTTGTACAACTGTAGCAAAATGTTCTAACTTCTATACTAAATCCGTCTGATTAAGGCCAGCACGGCAAAATCCTTCTTCACCATTCTAACTATCTATGACGCAGGGAACTGTTTACTTATACTCATCGATTCCTCTACTCCGCAATGCACTCCAGGTCCCCTCCACTCACTGTGAAAGTCCCGTCCTGGTTTGACTTCTCAAAATGCAGCATCACCCTTTTATATACGTTAAATGCGCCGTTTCTCAGGCCACTTGCTTGGCAAGATCCTGCTGTGATTCTTGACAACAGTCTTCATTGTTTATGATACCACTTATTTTAGTGTCATCCACAATCATACAAATCATGCCTTGTATAATTTCATTCCAATTCAAATCATTGATATAAATGACAAACAGCGACAGGCCGCGAACCAATACTTGATGCCCACTACGAGTTGTCACAGGGCAACCGTCCAAAAAACAACTTTTCACCACCACCCTTTGCTTCACACAGAGCGTGGTGAATCTCTGGAACTCTCTGCCACAGAGGGTAGTTGAGGCCAGTTCATTGGCTATATTTAAGAGGGAGTTAGATGTGGCCCTTGTGGCTAAGGGGATCAGGGGGTAAGGAGAGAAGGCAGGTACGGGATACTGAGTTGGATGATCAGCCATGATCATATTGAATGGCGGTGCAGGCTCGAAGGGCCGAATGGCCTACTCCTGCACCTAATTTCTATGTTTCTATGTTTCCTACTATCAAGCCAATTCTGTATCCAATTAGCTAGCTCTCCCTGGATGCTATCTAATTTGAAATCTCTTTTGATTCCCTTAATCTTATCTGACAGACCTCTCATGCCTCAATAGACAATAGAGACAATAGAGAATAGGTGCAGGAGTAGGCCATTTGGCCCTTCGAGCCAGCACCGTCATTCAATGTGATCATGGCTGATCAACCCCAATCAGTACCCCATTCCTGCCTTCTCCCCATATCCCCCAACAGCTATTTTTAAGAGCCCTATCTAGCTCTCTCTTGAAAGCACCCAGAGAACCTGCCTCCACCAGAGGCAGAGAATTCCAGACTCACCACTCTCTGTGAGAAAAAGTGTTTCCCCGTCTCAGTTCGAAATGGCTTACTCCTTATTCTTAAACTGTGGCCCCTCCTTTTTGCCCTCCTGATCTCCTTCTCAAGTACGGTCTTCAAGCCCATATATATTCCTCCACGGATATATTTGATCCCAACTGCCTACATATGACTTAATGCATCCTTTTTTCTGACTAGAGACTAATCTCATCACATCCAGGGTTTCTTCTTCCTACCTGCCTTGCCCTTCACATGCATACTTAAATTCTCACTATCACACTTAAAACCATCCCACCTGTTTGCCTGCAAACAATCAACACCAATCAACTTTTACAAGTTCCTGTCTAATACCATCAAAGTTGACCTTCCCCCATAGAAATTTCCAACTTTAACATGAATCAGCTCTGTCCTTGACCATAACTATTTTAAAGCTTAAGAATTGTGGACACTGGTCCTAAAAGACTTGCCCACTGACATGATATACAGGAACATTCAGCTGCCAGTCCTGTCCCTCCCTTTCAGTCAGGTTTCTGTAATGGTTAATAATGTCCCAGCTATATGCACCTATCCACACCCTAATTTAATCTGCCTTGCCCATCAGGTCTCCAGCATCAAATAAATGCAATTTAATTCAATTGTCTTTCCTCACTCCCTGTTGTGTTCTTGTCTATACCGTCAACTGAACTTGCTGTCATTGACTTCTGCACCGATTTATAGACTGCCATCTGATTACTACTGCATCAGACCCTGCCAATTTAGTTTAAACCCACTAACCACTTGCAAACCAGCCCACCAGGATATTTGTTTCCCTCCAGTTCAGGTTCAGACTGTCCCTCTTGTACACCTCTCCCAAAATAGGTCCTAATGGTCCAGAAATCTGAACCACTGCCCCTGCACCAAATCCTCAACCATACATTCAGCTTTCCAATCTTTCTATTTCTACCCTCCTTAATGTATGGCACTGGGATTAATCCAGAGATTATCACCCTTGAGGTTCTGCTTTCTAACCTTTCCCATAACTCCCTAAATTATCTTTGCACACATTATCCTTTTCCAACCAATGTTATTTGTGTCAATGTGCATATCGTACGAGCTGCTCATCTCTCCCTCGAGAATGTTTTGCAGTCACCTCAAGACCCTGGCGTTCTGTTTTCTGCCATAAAATCTCTTGTCTGTCCTCCTTGATGACCTATCCACAGTGAATTGGTCATCTGGATTCAGACCTGGCCTATTGATAGAAGACAGGGTTGTTGTGGAAGAGCGTTATTCTGGCTGGACATCTGTGGCCAATGAGGTTCCGCAAGGATCTGTTGTTTGTGGTATAAACAACTTAGATGTAAAAAATAGATTGGATACCGTAGATGATACCAAAATTGGAGGTTGCAGACAGAGAGGTAGGCTGTCAAAGTATACTGCAGGATATAAATTAGCTACTGAATTGGGCAGAGAAATGGCAGATGGGACTTTAATCCGAGCAAGTATGAGGCGTTACATTTTGAGCAATTGAATGCAAGGAGAAAGTATAGAGTTAATGGCAAGACCCTTAATAACATTTATGTACAGAAAAATCTTGGAGTCCAAGTCCATAATTCCCCGTAAGTGGCAACACAAGCACATAGAATTGTAAAAAATGCATATGGCATGCTTGCATTCATCAGTCAGGGCATTGAGTATAAAAATTAGGAGGTCATGCTGCAGCTTTATAAAACTTTGGTTGGGTCATACTTGAGTACTATGTGTAGTTTTGGCCTTCTCAATACAGGAAAGATATAGACACATTGGAGAAACAGCAGAAGAGATTTATGTTGTGGGCCTAAGAATGACTGGTTAGCATGCAACAAAAGCTTTTCACTGCACCTTGGTGCACGTGACAATGAACTGAACTGAACTGTTCCCATGCTCTCCTGTTCCATGAGACTGATGAAAGAATTATGAGATCAAAGGATACACTTTGACACTCTCAATCTAATGACATTTGTTCCCGTCATCTTTTCAGTTATAGGAAATGGGTCAAATTGCAATGCTCCTACAAGAAGCCAACACAATTCCACAATTCTATCAAAATGAACTTGTATAGAGACACAGGAAACTGCTGATGCTGGAATAATAAAGTACTGGAGGAACTCAACAAGACGGGCAGCATCTGGGGTGTGGTTATGTGGCACTTTTAAAAGAGAAACTATGCCAAAGCATTTTAAAGCATAGCAAAGTTAAGTTGACAGCAAACCAAACAATTACAATTTGGGTCAATAAAGGCATATTTAAATCATCAATTTAAGAGGGGAAGAAGATACAAGTTTATGGGGAGATTTTCAATGCTTAGGTGATTGGTGGAATTATTAAATTCAGAGATCAGATGGCCAGAACCAGAGGAGCAATATCATCTTGGACAGCAAAAATGCAAGACGAAATTGAAGAAAAAATGTCTAATTAACCACTTCCTCTACTTCGTTTTTCAACTCCTTTGAACTAAAGGACAATATTCCAGTTGCATTTAAACTGTGTTTCTCACCTGAACATTAGCTTTTAATGGTCAGCATGCCAGACCCCTGAATTCATAAGCTTTTCCATGGTTGTTGCTCTCATGATATCACAAAACTTTGGGTTTAAACACTTTAAAGATACGTTCACTTAAATTATTAAAAACAACCTTTCCAATTTACTCTAGATTAATAACATAATTTACTCTAGATTAATAACACATGGAAACTTTAATAAATGATCTGTTATCAAAAGAAAAGCTCTGAACGTTGAGCAATATGGTTAAAAACTAAAGACTCAAATAGATTTCCAGGGAAAACGTCATTACTCCATTTCCTTCATTCCTATGTAAACCACATGAATAGAGAGTCCCCTGTAGGAGGACTGCTTACCTCTTTGTAGGGCATGTTGAACAATCCCTGTTCCAGGCATACACTGGCCCTACCCCCAAACTCTATCTCTGTTACATTGACGACTGCATCGGTGCTACTCCTGCACCCATGCAGAACTCATGGACTTCATCAACTTCACCACCAATTTCCATCCTGCATTCAAATTCACTTGGATCATCTCCGACACATCCCTCCCCTTTCTTGATCCCCGCTCCCATCATAGATGAAGCCCTCACTCGTGTCTCCACGGCACCATGCAGATCTGCCCTTGCCACCCCCCCCCCCCTCCACCCCCAGTTGCAAAAGAGTCTTCCTAGTCCATACCCGTCACCCCATCAGCCGTCGCATATAACACATAACCCTCCGACATTTTCGGCACCTCCAACAGGATCCCAACACCAGTCACATGTTCCCATCTCCTTTCCACTTTCTGCAGAGACCATTCCCCCCACAACGCCCTGATTACCTCATCCCTTCCCATTCAAACCACCCCCTCCCCAGGTAACTTCCCGTGCAACCGCAGAAGATGCAACACCTGTCCCTATGCCTCCTCCCTTGACTCTGTCCAGGGACCCAAACAGTCCTTTCAGGATAGGCAGAGGTTCACTTGCACCTCCTCCAACCTCATCTACTGTGTCTGTTGTTCAAGATGTGGACTCTAACACATCGGCGAGACCAAACGTAGACTGGGCGATCGTTTTGCTGAACACCTTCGCTCAGTCCGCCTGAACCAACCCGATCTCCCGGTTGCTAAACACTTTAATTCTCCTTCCCATTCACACACTGACCTTTCTGTCGTAGGTCTCCTCCATTGTCAGAGCGAGGCTAAATGCAAATTGGAGGAACAGCATCTCATATTTCGCTTGGGTAGCTAACAGCCCAGTGGTATATTGATTTCTCTAACTTCAAGTAACCCTGCATTCCCTCTCTATCCCTCCCCCACTCAAGTCATACCAGCTTCTCGTTTTCACCCAACAAACAGCTAACCATGGCCTATTTCACTTCCAATCGATACTTTTTTGCATATCTTTCATTCATTGTTCTTTATTTCTCTACATCATCGTCTATATCTCTTGTTTCTTTTTACCCTAACTAGTCTGACGAAGGGTCTGTTTTGTAGATGCATGATATCCTTCAGGCATTCTGGACCACTCCTTGTTCAGCACCAATAGTAGCATATCAATTCATGTTCTCACAACAGCTGCCCTTGTTTCACCATCCATTTTTCCCATTGGAAGAATTAATTTCCTTATTCAATACTATGTATTAGCTATCCATGATACTGTCAACTGCATATTTCAGAGACCAAAATGCTGGAAAACCTAAATTCAGAACATATGAAATTCCAAGCTACCAATCAGCGATTCATTTAATTCTCTGTCATGCTCCTACTTCTGACCTTAACCTCACCTTCAACATTATTCTATTGAAGGTTTGAGAAAAGCACCTTTCGACCATCTTGTGAACTCAATTTCAGACAACATTTTTGCTAATCCAATTATTCCTCTTATACTTTGGTCGTGCCACAGGATCAAGGATCTCTTACTTCCACTAGATTTTTTGGGTTCTGGATGGGCTAATGAAGTTATGATAGGATTTGTAAACTCCTAACAAGCAGGCCACATAGAATAGTTGAATAGGAATACTCCAAATTCCTATTTGGAATAGTTTGTAATCTTCTGTCACTTAAGGAGGGCTTCTCTATGATCATGATGCATAGTTGAGGATCTCAACACCATTCTGAAAGCTCCCTCTCCACTTTGAAAAGTCATGTACCAGATGTACTCAGGACCCAAAGCGTAATTGTACTTCAAGTGAGCTTTGAGCATATCTTTTTATTTTTTTCGCAGTAAATTCATCGCATGACATGGCTCAGGATTGTTTGTTTTAGGAGTCTAATGTTGGGAAAGAAAGAGACGTCAATATAATGTAACCACCTGACAATAACTACAACTTCAATGCTGAGGATGTTGAGCAGGGAGTGAATGCCTATGTTAGTTCACAATCTTCCCAGTAAATTTGGCAAATTTCACAGTGAAAGTGTGGTAATATTTTAGCTCCTTTAATAGCAAACCCCACTTCTCTCAAATATTGCTTGAACCAATGTCGGTGGGGGCGCTGCAATGGCGGCAGCCCTGTCAGCAGCGCGTTAGTTTTTTTCCAACTTTTTTTATTTTTTTTTAGTATGTTTTAAAGTATGTTTTTAATGTTTCTTTGTGTGTTTTGTGTGGGGGGTGGTGTGGGGGGGGTAAGGGGGAAACCGTTTTGGCCGCCTCCTCCACGGAGATGCGACTTTTTCCAGGTCGCCTCCGCCGTGGCCTAACAGCAAGGATCGGCGCGGCCTTTCCCGGAGACGCACCCGGGGCTTCAGCAGCGGGTGCAGCGTGGACTCTCGGCGTGGAGCGGGTGAGCCCTCGCTGGGGCTCGCTGGAGGGGAGCGCTCCGTTTCGCTGGCCCCGGGGCAGCCGGCAGCCTGAAGCCGCAGTCTGCACAGCTCCAGCTGGCGCGGCGTCTGCAGCCCGGGATCCCTCGTGGGGGACCCGGGGGAAGAAGAAGCCATCACTGCCGGCCCGTGGCCAACTTCTACCGCGGGCCCGGCGTGAACTTACCATCACCCCTGGAGTGGTGCTTCGACCGCCGGCCCTGTAGTCTGCGGTGCTTCTGTCTGCGGCGCGGCGGGGACTTTAAATCTTCGACCGCCGGACTACGGCCTACACCAACTTAAAACCGCGGTCTCCGGTGGGGAAGAGCCGACTCTGGACTTACCTGGACTTGTACCTTGTCCTTTTACCATCTGGACGCCTGCAGCAACGGCTGCGGAGGGTTGAGGTCCCGACCACGGGGGAAAATGGAGGACGACTGGCCATGTTCTGTGCCTTCCACCACAGTGATGAATGCTGTGGTGGATGTTTGTGTTAAATTTTTATTGTGTTTTTGTGTGAGTTCTTTATAATTCCACCGCTGCTGACATATTCATTTCACTTGCACTTATGTGCAATGTGACAAATAAACCATATTGTATTGTATTGTTGTATTGAGCAGTCTAACGTTTACTTTGTTTTAGAGAAGCAACTGAAAACTTCCAATTATAGTATAAGAAATAAAAAGTAAGATAGCATGCCTTAATGACCATCAGCCAGTGATATTTTAGCTCCTTTAATAGCAAACCCCACCTCTCAAATATTGCTTGATCCAATGAGCAGTCTAACATTTACTGTGTTTTAGAGAAGCAACTGAAAACTTCCAATTATAGTACAAGAAATAAAAAGTAATCTAGCATGACTTAATGACCACCATCCAGTGGCTCTGACAGCCACCATCATGAGGTGCTTTATGAGACTGGTGATGGTGCACATTAACTCCAGCCTCCCAAACAACCTCGCTCTGCTGGGGTCTGTGTCCCACCGCAACAGGTCCACAGTAGATGCATTCCCCGACCCAAAACTCATCTCTAGAACACATAACAAGGACACCTATGTCAGACTCTTATTTATTGACTATAGCTACACCTTCAATACCATAATCCCATCCAAAACTAATCTCCAAACTCCCGGACCTAGGAGTCAATGCCCCCCTCTGCCACTGGACCCTCAACTTTCTGACTCGCAGTTCACAATCAGCAAGGATAGATGACAACATCACCTCAGCGATAATTCACAACATCAGTGCCTGCACAAGGATACATTCTTAGTCCCTACTATACTCCTTGTATACTCATGCTGTGTGGCCTAATTTGGCTCTAACTCAATTTCAAAGTTTGCAAATGACATTACTGTGATGGGCTAAATCACAAACGATTTGATGGAGTATAGGAAGAAAATGGAGAACTTGGTAACGGTGTCCGGACAATAACCTCTCTCTCTCTTTCTCTCTCTCAATGTCAGCAAGACGAGGGAACAAATTATCAACTTTCAGGAAGCATGGTGTAATACATGCCACAATCAGTGTCCATAATACCAAGTGGAAATGGTTGAGAGCTTCAAGTTCCTTGGTATCAATATTACAAATGACTAAACACACTGAAGCGACAGAAAGACCACCAGAAACGGCAGAGTAGTGTTTATAACACACAGGTTCACAAGTTACAGAAAAGAATTAGGCCATTTGACCCATCATTTCTACTCTGCCATTCAATCATGGCTGATCTTTGCCTCCTAATCCCATTTTCCTGCCTTCTCCCCATAACCCTTGGCAGCCGTTCTATTCAAGAATTTGTGTATCTCTGCCTTAAAAGTATCTACTGACTTAGCATCCACAGCTCTTTGTGGCAATGAGTTCCACAGGTTAACTACCCTTTGATTAAAGCAGTTCTTCTTTGTCTCCTTTCTAAAAGAGCTCCCTTTAATTCTGAGGCTATGACCTCTGGCCCTAGACTCTCCCACCAGTGGTAACACCCTTTCCACATCCACATACCACATCCACTCTATCTGTGCCTTTCATTATTCTGTAAGTTTCAATGAGGTTTCCCCTCAACCTACACTCCAGCAAGTAGAGGCCCAATGCTGTCAAGCACTCATCATATGCTAACCCCCTCATCCCTGGAATCATCGTAAACCTCCTCTGGACCCTCTCCAGAGCCAGCACATCCTTCCTCAGATATGTGGCCCAAATTTGCTCACAGTATTCTAAATGCAGCCTGACCAGCATTACATCTCTGATTACAGCAGTCCATCACACAGATCAAACTCTCTCCATCATTGACACTTTTTGCTGTCACAGGAAATGGTCAACACAATCAAAGGCTTTCTGAGTCATCTTCTCCCCGCTTGCACAGGGCAAAAGATACAGAATCTTGAAAGCATGCACCACCAGACTAAGAAATAACCTATTCCCCTCAATTATCAGGCTTCTGAACAGTCACTGGAAATGTTGCACTACAATTCTACAAACTATATTCCGCACTCTGTATCTCTTCCCCTTTGCTCTACCTATTGTACTTAAATTTAGCTGGATTGTGTTTATGCCTATTATGTGATTTAATTGGATAGCAAGAAAAAAAGCTTGTCAGTTTCGCAATAATAAACCCAAGCCTAAAAATAACAATCTTGCTCTTTCACTAGTATTTTATTATACTCCAAGTCATATCTATTTAAGAGGGAGTTAGATGTGGCCCTTGTGGCCAAGGGGATCAGAGGGTATGGAGAGAAGGCAGGTACGGGATACTGAGTTGGATGATCAGCCATGATCATATTAAATGGCGGTGCAGGCTCGAAGGGCCGAATGGCCTACTCCCGCACCTAATTTCTATGTTTCTATATATGCTGTTCAGCCTTTGAAATGCATACCAATTTCCACACTTCGAATATTTCAGCATCACTTGCATTTTAGCAGATTGAGGAAGACCAATATCATCTTCGCAGGTTAACATACAATGAGGTACTCACTTTAAAAATTATAACATTTTATTAACATAAAAACTGAAACTGCCCAATCGCAGCTTGGAAAGTAACAGTATATATTTATATATGTCAAATAGAAATGCTTGGAGAGGATTTGAATGAGTAAAATGCAAAACCGTATTCCTTAGCTCATATAACCATACGAGGATTTGATTGCACTAAAGTATAGAAGCGATTCAGAATGTTGCCTGGATTTAAATTATGGAAAGACATTTAATATGATGGGCTTGTTTCCACAATGTCAAGGAGACTGAGGCGTAACCAGATAAAAGTATAAAAGATTTAAGAGAGCATAAATTGGGCAGATGGTCAAAAACCTTCCCCCCATTGCATCAAAAACGAGAAGGCATAGGTTTAAGGTAAGAGAAAAGAGTTTAAAACTGGATGAGGGGGGTACATACACCTACGTAGAACAAAACTAGGTAGACAAAAAATGTTGGAGAAACTCTGCAGGTGAGGCAGCATCCATGGAGAGAAGGAACATGCGACCCGAAACGTCGCCTATTCCTTCTCTCCATAGATGCTACCTAACCCGCTGAGTTTCTCCAGCATTTTTGTCTACCTTAGATTTTTTCAGCCTCTGCAGCTCTTTCTTAAATAAACAGAACAATACTAGAGGAGATAATGGAATTAGATACAACTACAATGTTCAGTCATCAGGACAGACAAAAAGCAGCAAGACACAGGTCCTAATACAGGCAAGTGGGTTTAATGTAAAACAAAAAGATCAACATGAAATGAATGGTAAGCCAAAGGGCTCATTCCTGCACTCTGTGAAACTGACACCAGGATCATAAATAAACTCATAAAAGGAAGCATAGAATAATTTTCCCCTCAAGTTATGACAATATCTCACCACGATTGTTCAAAAATATCAACATGGAATTTAAGAGCCAAAATACCAAAAACATGCAATGGGGAAGAGTGAAGAAATTAAATTAAAGACAGCAGCATGGATTTCGGATTGGCATTGGGCAAGATAGGTGAATGAAAGGGATTTGTTTCAAGTGGAACCAAAGCTACTATAGATACCAAAAGATGGCTTATATCATGTAGTTATTCTTGATAGATTATATTTATAAACACAAATCATAATCCTTGCATTATCTACGCAAAGATAATCCATAATGGCTCACCCTGACAAATGTAAGACAGTACTTTTCCAAAGAAGAAACATATTGCATTTAAATAAAACCATTATGTTTGTGGACATTGAAACACATTATTCCTTTCGTGAACATAAGTAACCATCCAAATACAAGTTTAAAGGTCAAACTCGACGAATTAAACAATTACCCATCTGATTGAAACGACTCAGATTTAGTCACGACTCAAGCGAAATATATGATCAGTAATCAATAAAGGAGATACTACACACCATGCACAAACAAAACAAAAATAAACACATTGCAGGATCCGGTATCAACTTATAGCACAACTTAAGGAATAACCGAGTCCAGAACCAATTCAAAAATCAGGTGGAATTGAATATTTGTAATAATTGCATAAATAGCTACTCTGGGGAATATTGCAAACACTGACACATTTTAATCTGTAGGAGGTTAAAATATGCTCCCAGTGAATCGTGAATTGTGCTCCTGCTGTTGTCAATAAATAAGTAACATTTGTTCCATGTTCTTTGAATTAGTTCAGGTATAATCAGACCCGCGGCTTTGGTTCTTTGTTCTCGGGAGCCCTCCCTCCTTTCTCCCCGGTGCCTTTACTTGCCCTGGGCCGCTTACTAAGCGCAAGGAGTCACACTGTCATTACTCACTGGTTGGTTGGAGGTGCCATCAGTGGGATCTCCACTTCTTCCTCTTCAAATTCATGGCCGTCGAAAGAATCCACTTCGTCCGGGGGCAAGGGGAGGGCAGCTGGGGCAGCGCCAGCGCCGGCGAGAGGGGCAGCAGCGCCGACGGCCTCCATGGGCTCCGACAACAGGGAGTCCAAGGCCGAGGCCGAGGCGGGCGACGTCGACTCCGTGTCCAGAGCCGTGAGCGGGTCGAATCTCGACATCTCTTGCAGCGGAGGCTGGAAAACAACCGTGTCTCCATCTCCACCTGGAGCCGCCATAGTCACGGCGGCCGCCGCCAACAGGCATTCATTCCCCACTTCCGCCGCCATCATGGTCACAGCCAGCCAGCCAGCGCCGCCTCACGATAGCAGTGAGGAAAAGGGAGAGGTGGGGGGAGGGAGGGAGGAGGAGAGTACTTTCTTTATGTCTATATTTTGTTGTTGCTCCACGGCTTGGGTGGGGGAAGGTGGTGGAGGAACCGCAACTTCAATGAAAGAGCGCTAACGGAGGGGAGAGTTCATGACTTCATCTGCTTTCCTTCCGTCAGCCCGCCTTGCCTTGCCTTGGCCTGGGCTGGGGGGCGGGGCGGGCGGGGGCGGGCGGGCGCGCCCGCCAGCTCGCGCCGGGGCGGCCGTTGCTTCAACCGTCGCTTGCAGCGCGCGCGCCGGCGCCGTCGTCCCCGAGCAACTCACTCGCTCCACACGATCCAGAGCAAGCACAAGTCAAATAAATCATTTCAGCCTCTCTCCCCCCCCCTCCCTCCACCACACACTTCCCTGCGCAACTTTTAGTTGTATTCTAGTAAGACTCAAGAAATCGACTGCGTGGCAATCAAAGATCATAGAGCGGATGAACTTTGGGGAACGACGTGATCTGCGATCCCGCAACACCTAGTCCAACTAAGTGAGTAGAAGAAGTATTTTAAGAAGGAACTGCAGATGCTGGAAAATCGAAGGTAGACAAAAATGCTGGAGAAACTCAGGGGGCGCAGCAGCAGCAGTGGAGGAAATAGGCAACGTTTCGGGTCGAAACCCTTGGGTTTCGGGTCGAAACGTTGCCTATTTCCTTTGCTACATAGATGTAGCAATGTTACAAAATTTTGAGAATTTAAAAATCAAGTCTGCAATTTATCCCATCAGATAAAGCACAAAAATAAGTTTAATTTGACACCTAATTCACTTTCATATCTTCAGTATTAAAAAAGTTATGGCCATTTTCATACTCGGAAATTAGATTCAAGATTCAAGATTCAATTTAATTGTCATTTGGACCCCTTGAGGTCCAAACGAAATGACGTTTCTGCAGCCATACATTACAAACAAATAGACCCAAGACACAACATAATTTACATAAATATCCATCACATCGCTGTGATGGAAGGCCAAAAAAACTTATCTCTCCACTGCACTCCCCCCCCCCCCCCCGATGTCAGAGTCAAAGTCAAAGTCCCCGGCTGGCGATGGCGATTGTCCCGCGGCCATTAAAGCCACGCCGGGTGGTGCAAGGTCGCACACCGGGTCTTGGTGTTAGAGCCCCCGGCGTGCGCTCGCAGAGTCCCGCGGCCATTCCAAACCACGCGGGGCGGTGATGTCAGGCCCCGCTCCAGGAGCTCTTCGACCCCGCAACTCGGGCGGGAGAAGTCGCCGTTGCGAGAGCCCTGAAAAGCGGGCTCCCGGTGGCGCCGTCCGCCAGACCCGCAGTAGCAGCCTCCGAATCTCCGGAGGTCGGGCCGCGCAGCAGCAGCAGCGCTCCACCACCGCTCCACCCGCTCTGGACTCGGCCATCTTGTTCCCTATTGCTTTTCCATTGACTTAACACAAAAGCTGTGATCGAGGTCAGTCAAAAGCCCATGCCTTTCATAAAAATTAAGAGAACTGAAATAATTTTTCAGTTATTATAGATTGAAGCATTCTGAAACAAATATGAAACAATCTTAGTTAGATGACTTGAAATTAAAGCATATAATTAGTTACCTAATTGTAGCTAATTACAAAATGCAATTACTAGATCTATACATCTATCAATTTCTTAAGAATAAATTAACATTTTTAAATAGCCTAAGTGTCCAAATAACATTCACACAAGAATTCACAATATAACATAATTTTTAAATCTCATTGTCATGGGCTTATAGGCCAAATGGAAGGAATTTAATGTTTAATACCTGTAAATTAATGGCCATTTACATCAGCTTGCGAGTGGGTTTGTCTGGAACGCGATCAATTGGAATGTTGCGGTTGCAGTGAATTTAAACCCATATCTGCAGCAAAAATACTGCCAGTTCGTATGGGGAAAAAAATCACCGTTTCGCAACTTAAAATGTGAATTAAAGGCATCTTAAGAAACACTTTTATACATAAAAATAATGACTTTCATTTACCTGTCCCCTACGTAAAATCCGTCCCCGTTGTCGGCGTTGACTGCTTCAGAAGCTGATTTTAAAATTACTCCAGAGATGAACTTGTCGGGCGAATTTAAAAAAAAGACACAGAATTGCCGTCAGAACAATTCTTCAGCAAAAGCTTGCACTCCAACAAAATATAATACAGGACAAGGTAGGAGAAAACCGCGTTTTAACCCCCCCCCCCCCCCACCACCCTCAAACGCGCCAAAATCGCGCACACGGTCAGTGGCAGAACTGCAGCGCCGCTGAACGTAAGTATTGGAACATACCTACTGCACCCGCTGAGTTTCTCCAGCATTTTTGTCTACCACCATCTAGAAGAAGTATGTGTGTTTAAGACCAGTAGGTAACTTGTTGACGATCCACCATACCGGTTGCTACGTTTACCAACAAAAGCTTTTTTTTTGGAAAAAAATATATATTTTATCGCACATTATTTCAGGAAAATGGCAGCAGCTCCGAGAGTAAGATAAGTAAGTAAGTAAGTAGGTTTATTGGCCAAGTATTCACATACAAGGAATTTGCCTTGGTGCTCCGCCCACTAGTAACAACATGACATACAGTGAAAGTTACAAATGACTCAGAAAACACTAAACAATAATAATAAAACATTAATGATAGAACACCATTGATCAAGCATGTGAACCAACAAAATACCAGATCAAAGGGAGGCTACAGATCTTTGGCTGTTGAGTAGAGCAACTGCTCGTGGATAAAAACTGTTTTTATGTCTGCCTGTGGCAGCTTTGACAGTCCGGAGTCGAGAGCAGTCAGTCACCATAAACTTCACTTGTGACATCTTCGATGTTGACAATCACATTTGAGATGTTCAATCTTTGACAACTTCTTCACGTGGATATGTATGAGGCTTTTGAGTAAAATGTACCCAACCTCACCATTCGGATTTGCTGTTATCGCACATAATGAGTTTTGATTTTGTCCAAAGAAGGGTCTCGACCCGAAACGTCGCCCATTCCTTCTCACCAGAGATGCTGCCTGTCCCGCTGTGTTACTCCAACGTTTTGTGTGTGGCTACGGTGTAAACCAGCTTCTGCAGTTCCTTCCTACATATTTAAATGTTATCCAAGGACCTTTTCAAAGCGTGAAAGTATTTAAAAACTTGAAAATATATTTCAAACTATGAGGGAATAAAATGTAAATTTGCATTGGATCCAAGCAAATTGTGTCAACGTTGCCCTCAAGGGAAACAGATAGTAGGTGAAGTGAACTCAAAGGGTAAACAGAAAAGGATAAAAAAAATGCTGGAGTAACTCAGCAGGTCAGCCAGTATCTCTGAAGAACATGTATGGGTGATGTTTCAGGTCAGGACCCTTCTTCAGACTCGGGTGCAACAGAATATTTATGTCCACTTAAGCGGGCACATATGGCCTGCTTTAACATCACATTTTGAAGATAGCATCCCCAGCAGTACAGTCATGTCTCAATATTGCACCTACATTATGTCTCTGGCATATAACTTGGAGTTATATTTCACTCTTTCACTCTTCTGTCTTTGTTATTTCTTGATACTTGATCTATATTGCTGTGGCATTTGATTTCCATGTTCATTGTTCAACAAGTCAGTGTTGAGATTCCAAAGCAGATTGTGGCTAAAAAGAGAAGTAAGTTAAGGGAAGTTGATGGCAGCTGGTAAATAAAATTAAAACCTGACCTTAACCTAAATACCGATACTTGACCTCAGCAAACCATTGCTCTAAATAAAACAATCTTAAGCATATTACTGAGGCTCAACTTGGTTTAAATGGGAATGGGTAATGTTTCGGGTCGAGACCCTTCTCCAGAGATGCTGCTTGACTCGCCGAGACAATGCAGCACCCCATGTGCGTCCCCGCTGATGACCAGCACTCAGCCCCTGCCGGCACCAAGGGGGCCAACCGACAGCCACTGGACAAGGTGAGAGGCGCAGCCCACGGTCCCCGGCCACCCTGGAGCCGGAGCCAGAGCCAGCACCCCTCCCACGGCGCTGGCCACCTGCCAGTCCAGGGCTGCCGGCCAACCCAGCGGGGCCTCCAGACAGGGACAGAGCGGGGACGGCCCGAGCTGGAGTCCAGAGCGCCCCCCACCACCACAAGCCTGCCCAACAGCCACAGCCCGAGGGCCACCCCGGGCGATACATCCGGCAGCAGGGTCTTGACAGGGACGGTGACACCTGGGAAACAGGCCCTTCGGATCGGGGACGGCCCAAAGTGCAAAAATTCAGCTTTAGTCAGTGCAATTTTATCCCTTAACCTATTTAACTATTTAAGCAATTGCTACCCTCAAATTATACTGGTGGATTAGGATTCAATCAAACATCTTGTCTGAAAGACTCTTTCTAGCATAACATAGCCCCGGCCCTTCGAGACCGCCAACACAAGCCTGCACACAACGCAGTAGCACAGCAACCCCTTGGCGAGAATGTTCTTATAGCGAGTGACCTATGACCTGGGATTTCCCCCTTATCCTTAAGCTGTGCAGTCCTGGATTTCCCCAACATCGGGAACAAATTTCCCCAACATCGCACCGAAACTTCAAGCTTTTGTAAGTTTCTATTCCCCTCTCAATCTCCTAAATTCTAGGGTACTCTATCCAGGATCTTCATAAGACAGTCCTGGCATCCCAGGAATCAGAGGTGAAACATGTGTGGAAAAAACAGCACGCCCTTGTGTCGACCCTGCCCAGCTCCCTGCCCTATACAATCCTCTTGCTATGCCAATACATGTTTCCCCTGCTGCAGCTACACCATTCCCTGCACCTGCCCAATGCATTTGTATTAATCTGCCCCGTTTTTAAAAATTTCAGCTTTAGTCATCTGCAATTTTATCACCCAGCCTAACCTCATTTAACTTAACCTATTTAAGCTATTTAAGCAATTGCTATATTGCCTTCAAATTCCCTCATCAATCATTAATATATATGAAATGCTGGGGTTAGGATTCAATCAAACATCTTGTCTGAAAGACTCTTTCTAGCATAACTTTGTTAAAACAATTTAAAATGTCTCATTGAGGTCACAGCTTCCAAGGTGGTCATTCACATTTATTCTACTGCCTGAACTATTTCATAAATCCCAATTAGACACAGGATTTCTAAGGAGCCTAAACACAGGATTTCTAAGGAGCCTAAAACACATTGTGGAAATGCCATTGAACTATCTCCTTTTGCTTCCTCCTTATCCCAATCAATTAAATAACTAAAAATACCTCAGCATGATAACTATTTTATTCCAACTAATTTCTCCAATATGACTTCAGCACCAAAATGGTGCCATCTGACAGACTTTGCTTTTGAAAAGCTAATGGAAAAGTTAGTTGTCCACAGATATTTGGGAACGAGCATTCAGTAAAATTAGACACAAGAAACTACAGATCGAGATGCTGGAATCTTGAGCAAAAAGCTAAGTGTTGGAGTAACTCAGCGGGTCAGGCAGCATCTGGAGGGACAGGTGAGGTTTCCGGTTGGGACTTTCTTCAGATTCATTGGAGTAGAGCAGAGAAAACTAGAGAAGAGATGTGAGTGATGAGTGGCTACTGGTGAGGAGTTCCGCGCCTTCACCACATCCTCCTCGTCCTTCCTGTAATGTGGTGACCAGAACTGCACACAATGCCACAAATGCAGCCTAACCAAAGTGCTAAAAGTTGCAACCTGACTTCCTGACTCTTATCCTCAGTGCCCTGACTGTTAAAGGCAAGCATACCATACACTTTCTCCACTATATCTACATGTGTTGCTAATTTCTGAGAGCTATGGACTTTAACACCAAAATCCCTTTATACATCAATGCTGTTAATGGTCTTGCCATTAGCTATCGTATATTTCTCGGCAATGAAGTCGTACCTGCGTCGAAAACGCACCCCCATTTGCTAAATTTTGAAAAAAGGCTGGCGGGTCAGGATCAAGGGTTTGGTTTAGTCAGTAGAAAGGAAGATTTGAAACTCCTTCAAGGAGGCAATGAGGTGAGCCTCCATCTTCGCCTGTCCCACAATGCGCTGTGTGGTTCAGGTCTGAGGGACGGGGACTTCCTGGCTCAGGGAGATCACATAATGGGGGGAGAGAGAGAGAGATCCCGGGATGGAGCAGCCAGCCTTCCACCCAGTAGTTACCCGCCAACCACCACCTCCACCGGTTGTGCCTGTGCTTTTAAATTTCGTTGTACCATGTGCAATGACAATAAAGAGATTCATTCATTAATTCATTCATTCAAGGACACAGTGGCTGGCTGGCAGGCGGGCCAGCAGAAGGCGCTGAGGTGGCGGCTGGTTCCGCTGTCCGGTCCCAGTGGCCGCTCGCAGCCACCCGAGCTACTTCCCTCCCCGGCCACAATGTTGTAGCTCCACGCCCGGAGTGCCTCGGCAGCGGTGAGTGAGTCAGTGAGTTGCTGCCATGATCCCTGAACCCCGCATTCTCAACGCTCCTGCCCTCCCTGCAACCTTACCCTTGGCAGCCCAGCCAAGTTTGCAACTTTGTGCAGCCCAGGCCATGCTGACCCGGGCCAGACTCCCCACACACTGTGGAAAGGAACTATCCACCCCCCCCCAGCAGCGCTGTCCTTTTACAGCCGCTTCCCAGTTCACACAGTTGACAGTTCCAGGGTCGAAGGCGTGGCAGGTTCTGCGGAACAGTTGCTACGAGGGTGGCATTGTTCGGCCTAATCTTCGGCCTACAAGAAGCAGGTAAATTTTCGGGACTTATTTTAGAGTAAAAAATAGCATCTTGGACGCCGGGAAATACGGTATATAATTTCCCCTTACATTCAACCTCCTGAGATGCAACATCTCACACTTCGACTAAACTCCATCTATCATTTCTCCACCCATTTATGTCACTGATCTATATCCCAATGTATACTTTGACAAAGTTCCTCACTGTG
The DNA here is from genome assembly GCF_028641065.1 of Leucoraja erinaceus. Taxonomy (NCBI): domain Eukaryota; kingdom Metazoa; phylum Chordata; class Chondrichthyes; order Rajiformes; family Rajidae; genus Leucoraja; species Leucoraja erinaceus. Next base: position 108,285,235 of record NC_073379.1, read on the forward strand.
GGCAACTCAAATAATCTTTGTGTAATCTGCAAATTTACTAACCAACATTTTGTATAGCAAGTAACTGCAGATGGTGGTTTACACCAAAGATAAACACAAAATGCTGGAGTAACTCAGCAGGATAGGCAACATCCCTAGAGAGAAGGAATTGGGGGACGTTTCGACCAGAAACGTCACCCATTCTTTCTCTTCAGAGATGCTGCCTGTCCTGCTGAGTTACTCCAGCGTTTTGCATCTATCTTCCATGTACATTTATGTCCGCTGTTTATATATTCTACAAACAATAGAGGTCACAGCACAGATCCCTACGGAACTCCAATGGTCACAGACCTCCCGCCAGAATAACATGCTTCCAGTACAACCTTTTGTCTTCTCTGAGTAAACTGATACTGAATCAAAACAACCAAGTCACTGTGTCTGAAGAAGGGTTTCGACGTTGCCTATTCCCTTCGCTCCATAGATGCTGCCTCACCCGCTGAGTTTCTCCAGCATTTTTGTCTACCGCTGTGTATTCCATGCCAACATGTCAACGTGTCAACCAGGCCAACATGAAGACAGTTCTCCCACATTACTACCAGCATGTGGACTTTGCAACCAAGGGAGTGAACACACTGGACCTACCCTGTACAAACATCAAGAAGGCATTCAAGGCAGTCCACTGCCCCCACCTTGGCTCCTCAGACCATATCTCTGTGATGCTAATTCCTACATACATTCCCCTGCTTACCAGAGAAAAACCTACTGTGAAGCAGGTTAGGGTGTGGCCAGAGGGAGCTATGACAGCATAACAGGACTGCTTTGAGTGCATGGACTGGGACATATTCAAGAAGGCTGCAACTGACAATCAACACACCAACCTGGAGGAGTATGCTGCATCTGTGTCTGCTTACATGGAAAAGTGCATGGAGGATGTCTGTGTCACCAAGACCATCACTATACGGGCCAACCAGAAACCCTGGATAACCCCTGAGGTACGTGGAATGCTGAGAGCATGAAATGCCGCATTTAAATCCGGTGACTTGGTGGCACTCAGATCCGCAAGAGCCAACCTGAACCGAGTCATCAGGCTAGCAAAGTGTGCCCATGGTCAGAAAATCCAGAGCTTCTTTCATGACCCCATCAACATCAGGCGCATGTGGCAGGGAATCCAAATCATCACGGACTATAAGACTGCTCCACCACCCTGTGAAGGTTCTTCCTCAATAAACTTCCTCAATGAACTCAATAAATATTTTGGACGGTTCGCGGCATTCAACAATACACTTGCGAGGAAAGGTATTCCATACTATGATGACAGGCACTCAGCCTTGATACAGTGGATGTCCGGAGGACCCTAAAAGTAGTGAACACACGGAAGGCGGCAGGCCCTGATAACATACCAGGCCGGGTGCTCAGGGAATGTGCTGATCAGCTGGCACATGTCCTTACTGACATCTTCAACACCTCGCTGAACCAGGCTGTTGTCCCATCGTGTTTCAAGACTGCCATCATCATGCCAGTGCCAAAAAAATCCGCAATAACATGTCTCAACGATTACCGCCCTGTAGCACTCCCATAATGATGAAGTGCTTTGAGAGCTTGGTCAGGGACCATATTACCTCCAGACTCCCTGCCAAACTTGACCTATTCCAGTTTGCTTACAGGCCAAACCAATCCACAGAGGACGCCATATCCTCCGTACTTCACCTGAGCCTGGCACATCTAGAGGAGAAGAACACACATGTACGAATGCTGTTCCTGGACTTCAGTTTAGCATTCAATACAATCATCCCTCAGCACTTGGTAAGCAAATTGGGTTTATTGGGCCTCAGCACCCCCTTGTGTGGCTACTGGACTTCCTCACTGCCAAACCCCAGTCAGTGTGGGTTGGAAACAACACCTCCAACATCATCTCTCTGAGCACCGGTTCCCCTCAGGGCTGCGTCCTAAGCCCACTGCTGTTTACCCTGGTGACCCACGACTGCTGTGCCAGGTTTAGTACAAACCACACCATGAAGTACGCAGATGACACAACAATGGTGGGCCTTATCTGGGACGACAATGAGCTGGCTTACGGGGAGGAGGTGAAACAACCGGTGGACTGGTGCAACACGAACAATCTGATCCTGAATGTTGACAAAACAAAGGAGGTCATCTTTGACTTCAAGAGAAACCGGCACAGTCACACAACACTACACATCAATGACATTGATGTGTAGTTGGTCAGTAGTTCCTGTGGGTGCAGATCATGAACAGTCTGACCTGGTCACAAAACATCACATCACTAGTTAAGAGAGCACAGCAGCGGTTGCACTTTCTGCGCCGGATGAGAAGAGTTCACCTCCCCCATCCCGTCCTCACCACTTTCTACAGGTGCACCATAGAGAGCATTTTCTCCAGCTGCATCTCTGTCTGGTTTGGGGACTGTAAAGCCTCCGACTGGAAGTCCGAGCAGAGAGTGGTGAGGACTGCTGAAAAAATCATCGTGACTTCTCTTCCCTCAATCTGGGGCATTGCGTGCAAACGTTGTCCAAGGCCAACAGCATTATAAAAGACCCCACACATCTCCATCATGGACTGTTCACTCTACTGCTCTCGGGCAAAAGGTATCGCAGTACAAGGGGCAGAACGGCCAGGTTTCGCAACAGCTTCTTCCCCCGAGCCATCAGACTCTTAAATTCCATATAATGTGCCACCACTATTATCTATTTCATCTTTTTATCTATTTTATCTTTTATCTATTTTATCCTTTTGTTATTTTATGTTGCATGGTGAGCCAGATGCAACGAAATTTCGTTCAGACTTGCATTTGTTGGTGTATTTGTGAATGACAATAAAGTGATTGATCAATACACTTTGCTGCAGCAGGCTCTTCTTGCCGATCTACCGTACATTTACAAAATCACCATAGATTTTCCAATTAAAAATGTTAATCTTTGTGCTTTTGCTGTTTGTAGCATCAGAGCTACTCCCCCTTCTTCTTCCCACACACACCACAATCACCACGTCTGCTATCTTTTTGATCACCTTTAGCCTCCAAGTTTTCTTTCACAAACCTTCACTTCCGTTGATTCTGGTCTTCGAAGCATCATCAACTGCTTTATTCATCAGTCATTTTAACTAGATATTTGGTTATTTACTAACAAAAAATTGCTTCTTCAGCATGGCATCCATTTATTTAATTATGCGTCTCTGGAGAAGTTTGGTGTAATTATGCACTAAAAGAAGAAAATATTTGTTGGTAAAATGTACACTCTTAACTACCCTGGGCATATACATTAATGTAATGTAGCAGTTAAAAGTAATAAACATCCGTTTAGAATCTTGAACTTATGACAGGGTAATTGAAAGCTTTTTCAATGATGCAATCTTCCAAACATCTTACTAATGTAGCCATCTAAATATAAGAAAGCAAGGTTCAAAAACGGATTGTAGAAACTCTACTAAATTGAAAGAAAGAAGTACTTTCAAATTACTTCCTGGTATTTTCAGTCACAGTTTGCTTTTAGTACATGTTTTTCACAGCTATAACCTGAACTAAATCAAATTAGTTTTCCCATCACAAGGCAGCCAGTAAAGAAGTTCTTGATCCAATAACCACAGGCTGAATGATGTTAAATGCTCCTATATGAGAATCAGTGAGTTTTGTGGAGGACAAAGGAATTTCTAATGAATTACTAGACAGTGCAGACCCGTTGGGTTCGCTCCCCCAACGCACCCGTCCCCAACCAGTAGCCCCCACGGGAGGCGTGGTCCTCCAACTCAACCCGTTGCCGAAGATTTGAGCACTCCTCAGCAAAGATCATAGCTCGTGAGCACTGATCCCCAGCACTGGAATTGAAAAAAAAATCCCAATAGCATCTTCTCAATTGCAATACCAATTGACCCGCCCCCTCCTGTCCTGCCAGGAGCTATGGTGGCAACATTGTTGCAAATGTGCACTTTCTGTGAGATACCATTGAGCTGAAAAGTTCAGTGTTCCAGCCAGAGATCCTGTCTTGAAATTTTGTATCAAAGTGTGTTGGAAGCGCAGTGAAATGATTTTAACAAAAACATTTTTAATCCAAAGTTTTGTCATATCTTTGAACATTTTCATTAATAACTCGAGAAATAAAGCAAGAAGTTTTCAGATGAGTAGTCTTTGGACTCCACGGGAATAATCTCTGCCGGAATATGTAAAATGTTTACCATTACCGTGTCGTTTTTTCGAGAAGATGTGATTACACATGAACAACATACACACACACACATAAATACACATCCAAGATCAGAGTTTTAATAGTTACTAGACCAAGTGCAGACCCGTTGGGTCTGTTTCCCCAAAACAGCGTTTGCGGGGGGGGGGGGGGGGGGGGGGGTGAGGTGTGAAGAGGGGAGGGAGGAGGGGGGAAGGAGGGCGGGATGGGGAGAGAGGTGATGGGGGGGGGGGAGAGGGGGGGGGGAGAGTGAGGGGAAGAGGGGAAAGAGTCGGGGGAGAGTGGAGGGGAAGGGGAGAGAAGTGGAAGAGTGGGGAGGGAGGGGGAGAGGGGTAGCGGGAGTGATGGAAGAGGGACAGAGAGATGGGGGAAGGGGGTGGGGTAGACAGGGAAGGGGGTGGGGAGACAGGGAATGGGGGGGGGAGAGAGGGATGGGAGAGGGGGAGGAGAGAGTGGGAGAGAAGTGAAAGAGTGGGAGAGAAGTGAAAGAGTGGGGAGGGAGGGAGGGGTAGAGGGGTAGCGGGAGTGGTAGAAGAGGGACGGGGGGAGTGGTGGAAGAGGGACAGAGGGGTAGGGAATGGGGTGGGGGAGAGAGGGGAAGGGAGAGAGAGAGAGGGGGGGGGTGGGAGAGGCGTGGGGTAAGGGGATAGAAGTGGAAGAGTGGGGAGGGAGGGGTAGGGGGTGGGTGAAAGAGGGACAGAGGGGTAGGGGGAAGGGGGTGGCGGTAGCGGGGGAAGGGGGGTGGGGGAGAGAGAGAGATGGGTGGGAGAGGGAGAGGGGTGAGGAGAGGGAAACATAGAAATTAAGTGCAGGAGTAGGCCATTCGGACCTTTGAGCCTGCACCACCATTCAATATGATCATGGCTGATCATCCAACTCAGTATCCTGTATGTACCCCCTGCCTTCACGGGCCACATCTAACTCCCTCTTAAATATAGCCAATGAACTGGACTCAACTACCTTCTGTGGCAGAGACTCACCACTATCTGTGTGAAAAATGTTTTCCTCGTCTCAGTACTAAAGGATTTCACCTTTATCCTTAAACTGTGTCCCGCTTGTCCTGGACTTCCCCAACATCGGGAACAATTTTCCTGCATCAGACAAATGCAATTCAGGACCTTTCTCTTCACAAGCAAAGTCAGAATAATGGTTAGTGAAGAATTCGAACAATCGCTGAACGTTCAGATGCTGCGCGCGCCTCCTGCACAAAAGGGGGGGGGGGGGTGGAGCGTGTGTCATCACGCACAAAGATCTTGTAGCGGTGAGCTCCGCTATAAGATCTTTGGTCACACACTAAGCTCGCGCCTCCACAAACAGATGAGCGTCTTCTTGAATGGAGAGCGCGTGGCTGCCTCCACAAACAGTCACACGCACTGTGGACCCACCCCCATTCAAGAAGAACAATATTGTGTGAGGAAGGGGAGGTGGGTGGAGAGGGGGAGGGGGAGGGGGTGGGGGAGAGAGGAGGGGGGAGGAGAGGATGGGGGGAGAGGTGGGGGGGAGGGGGGTTGGAGCGGGTGTGCATGAGAAGAAAGAAGGGCAGAGAGAGAGAGAGAGAGGCTGGAACAACAACAAAAAAGCTGGATAAACTCAGCGGGTGCAGCGGCATCTATGGACCGAAGGAAAAGGGCAACGTTTTTGGCCGAAACCCGGAAGAAGGGTTTCGGTCAAAAACGTTGACCATTCAATTCGCTCCATAGATGCTGCCGCACCCGCTGCGTTTATCCAGCTTTTTTTATGTCGACCATCGATTTTCCAGCATATGTAGTTCCTTCTTAAAGGCAGAGACTGTGCACGGTAAGGGAATGAGGAGGGAGAGAGGGAAGAGTGTGGAGGGAGGGGGAGAGTGGGATGGGTGAGGGAGAGGGGGTGGGGGAGAGAGAGGGGGGGGAGAGTGGGGAAAGGGGGGGGGGGGGGAGAGAAGTGAGAAGTGGGTGGGGGGGGAGGGAGGGAGGGAGGGAGGGGGGGAGGGGTAGCAGGAATGGTGGAAGAGGGACAGGGGGAGTGGTGGAAGAGAGACAGAGGGGAAGGGGTAGGGGAAGGGGTGGGGGAGAGAAGGGAGGGGTAAGGGAGAGAGAAGTGGGAGAGGGAGGGGGAAGGGGGGGGAGTGGGAGTGGTGGAAGAGGGACAGGGGGAGGGTGCGGGGGAGAGGGAAGGGGGGGGGGTAGAGAGGGAACGGTGTGGGGGAGAGAGAGGGGATGGGAGAGGGGTGAGGAGAGGGAGAGGGGGGGAGGAGAGAAGGAGGAGAGAAGTGGAAGAGTGGGCAGGGAGGGAGGGGTAGCGGGGAGTGGTGGAAGAGGGACGTGGTGGGTGGAAGGGGACAGGGGTAGGGGAAGGGGTGTGACAGGGAAGGGTAGAAAGAGGGGTGAGGGAGGGAGAGGGGTGGGGTAGGGGGAGAGAAGTGGGAGAGTGGGGAGGGAAGGGGGAGAGAGACTGGTGGAAGAGGGACAGAGTGGTAGGGGAAGGGGGTGGGGTAGAGAGGGAAGGGGGGGGGGGGAGAGAGAGAGATGGGTGGCAGAGGCAGAGGGGTGAGGAGAGGGACACATAGAAACATAGAAATTAAGTGCAGGAGTAGGCCATTCGGCCCTTCGAGTCTGCACCGCCATTCAATATGATCACGGCTGATCATCCAACTCAGTATCCTGTACCTGCCTTCTCTCCATACCCCCTGATCCCTTTAGCCACAAGGGCCGCACCTAACTCCCTCTTAAATACCTGTATAGCCAATGAACTGGCCTCAACTACCTTCTGTGGCAGAGAATTCCAGAGACTCACCACTATCTGTGTGAAAAATGTTTTCCTCATGTCAGAATGACAGTTAGTGAAGAATTTGAATAATTGCTGATCGTTCTCTATAGCAACAATATATTTGAGCTTTGGGCATTGTGACATCACACGATGGAACGTTCACCATGGGATGGGCTCCTGCAAAGACATATGTAAATGAATCCATTCCGATTGGACATATGTGAGCATTGGGCATTGTGACATCACACGATGGCACATTCACCAGGGGGCTGGGGCTGGGGATGCTTCTATGGGCCTGTTTATTTTTGAAATATTGTGGTGGGGGGGTGAAGGATTTGATTAAAAAAGTGTACTTAAACACGACAAAATGTAATGAGGAACGGATACTTAGAAAGAAAAGCGAAATCTCTACCGAAATGGAAAAGATGTTGGCGATTCTGCGTCCGGTTTCGGAGTTGCGGGGAATCAAAGGAAGAAACACGGCCGGAAGCCGTACATGGAAATGGATCCATTCCGATTGGACGTCTGCGAGCGTCGGGCATCACGATTGGACGTCCGCGAGCATCGGACATTGTGACATCGCACGGCGGGAACGAATCGAAAGGCAGGAAGGGATCCGTACGGCAGGCGGTCGGATGGGGCCAGAGTTTTAGAAGTATACTAGACCAAATGCAGACCCGTTGGGTCTGCTCCCCCAATGGTGTGATCCCCCAACCCAATATTCCACCATGCACCCGTCTCCTCCAATGGAACTGAAGCCGTTCTCAAAAGTAAGATTCCAGCACTGCCCTGCCTCTTTAAAAAAAAATCCCTGCCTGCTGCAGCAGTGAAAAAGTTCAGTGTTCCTGTCTTGCAACATTGTTTCGAAGTGTGTTGGAAGCTGAGGAAGGAGCAGCCATCAACGAATCGAAAGGCAGGAAGGGATCCGTACTGCAGGCGGACGGATTTGAGTTTTATATATATACTAGACCAAGTGCAGACCCGTTGGGTCTGCTCCCCCAATGGTGTGATCCCCCAACCCAATATTCCACCATGCACCCGTCTCCTCCATTGGAACTGAGCCCGTTGCCAAATGTAAGTTTCCAGCACTCCCCTGCCTCCCTCAATTGCAGCCCTCCCCTGCCTGCTGCAGCAGTGAAAAGTTCAGTGTTCCTCTCTTGCAACTTTGTTTGGAAGTGTGTTGGAAGCTGATGTAAATGGAGAAGCCTGTTTATTTTTGAAATACTTGGGGGGGGGGGGGGGAGAAGGATTTGATTAAAAACATGTACTTCAACACGACGAAATGAAATGAGGAGCGGATACTTAGAAAGAAAAGCGAAATGTCTACCGAAATGGAAAATATCTCGTAGATTCTGCGTCCGGTTTCGGAGTTGCGGAGGGTCAAAGGATGCCGCCGTACGGCGGCAGGCGGACTAATTTGAGTTTTATATATATATAGATAGATAGATAGATAGATAGATAGATAGATAGATAGATAGATAGATAGATAGATAGATAGATAGATAGATAGATAGACTAGACCAAGTGGGACCCGTTGGGTCCTGTCCTCTCAACGCTTGGTAGCGGGGCGAGGGACAACCTGCGGCATCACACATTAACCGACCCCTCACACACACACACACACACACACACACACACACACACTAATCACCCCCCACACACGCACTAACCACCCCCATTGATATAATATTAATATTATTAATTCACACCTTTTACACCATCCCCCGCCCGATCCATTCACGCATAACCCCCAACTTGCAGGCACGACTAGAGAGGGAGGGGGGTGGAGAGAGAGGGACACAGAGGCACAGAGAAGGACACAGAGGCACAGAGAGGGACACAGAGGCACGGAGAGGGACACAGAGGCACGGAGAGGGACACAGAGGCACGGAGAGGAACACAGGCATAAAGAGGAGCACAGAGGCACAGAGAGGGACACAGATCGTCGCAGGGGCACAGAGAGGGGGAGACAGTGGAGGGGGAGAGGAGGAGGGGAGCGGGGCGGGTAGCTCGTGGAGGGGACGTCACTTGCAGTGTGCATACCGAAGGCAGCAGCACGCAGAGCCATTGTGACGTCATCAGCCAAAGCCGCTCGGTTTTATTTTCAAAGTTATTTCAGATTATTGGAAGTTTTGATTAATAACTCGAGAAATAATGCATGAAATTTTCAGATAAGGCGATTTTTGACCATGGCATAAATCTCTATTGGAATATGTAAACATTTCACCATTAGCTTGTCGTTTTTTCGAGAAGATGTGAGCACACACAAACAAATAAATACACACACACACACACACACACACACACACACACACACACACACACACACACACACACACACACACACACACACACACACACACACACACACACACACACACACACACACACACACACACCACACACACATCCAAGATCAAAGTTTTATAGTTATAAGGATGTATGGGCGAATACTTGCGTTTTGTCCGTAGTCGGGTGGGGGTCGGCTCTCTGTCGGTGCGGGTGCTTTTGAGTTGCTGTTGGAGCGGTCCAGTCCCCTCCCTGGTGTCCCGTCCCTGTCCGATGTCCAGGGTGGCCTTGGGCTTGCGGGGCGGCCCTGGACTTGTAGCCAGCGCTGCAGCCGCTGGCTCCAGCTCGGCTCTGCCCATCCCACCGGGTTGGTCCTGGGAGCCCTCCACCTCCACCCCTCTCCCATCAGTCCGACACCGAGATCCTGCTGAAGATGGGCAGCCGCCGGCCTTGCTCGAAACCGGGCGACTCAGAGCCGCTGCTGCTGGAGTCATCCTGGTCGGAGAGAGTCTGGGGACGGGATCCTGCCGGCCATGGCGCAGGCCGAGCGCCCGCTGGAGATGCAGGTACTGTTGGTGATGGTGGTGCTGGTGGCAGCAGCAACCTCCTCCCTCTCCCTTGCCCAGCCCAGAGTCCGGGCAAGCTCCAACTCCAGATCAGGGTTGAAGGCAGCCCGCAGCGCGGCCCAGTCTAGCGCCGGGCCGGAGGAGGCTGAGCGCTCTGGCATAAGTGAGGCCGGGGCCCTTGCTCCATCTCGAGGTTGTGGATGATGTGGCAGCGGGTACCGTAGGCGCAGAAGCCGGTGGTGTGCAAGCTATGGCTTGTACTTTGCACACTGAAAGAAGACAAAAAATCAGACCAAAAGTTTACTCACTGGATCTATAGCGCTGAGATCTATTTACCGTTGTAGCTTACCACCTTTGACAAATCCCATGATTCCTTGCGTTTTTCGGAATACCAAACTCGCTTATTCCAAATGCTCCTTATCTACTGGATCAGTCAAGGGTCACAGAGGTTGGAATAGTACCTTCTGGATCTAGTGTCAGGTATGCAAATGATGTGACATGACCAATAGAACCAACTGAGTATAATTTAAGCTTCACTGCTGGATGTTGGCCCTGGGAGAGGAAACTGATGTTGGCTGAGATCCTTCCAGTTAATTTGGGGGAGATTTTGCAGAACAAAATGTGGTTATATCTCTCCAATACCTTGAAATACTATCTGAAATTAATCCAGGTCTCAAAAGGATTTTGGAGGGAAGGGTTTAGGATCCTAAAATGCAGGTGCCAATTGATGCATTAGGTAATCAGGTCAGCATTTGGAAATACTTATAATTCCTACATTTGCCATCAATGTTGTGTTCTGCCTCTATAACCCAAGTTCCCAAAAGTTTCCGTTTACATTTAATTGCCCTTTTCAGCCTCAGGTACACATTGTCAACTGTTGCTTATTTCCTGCAGTGCATTAGTGTTTTCAATACATTTGTGTCTCAGAGGACATTTTCTTAACAACAAGATTTAATAGTCTGCACTAAATTGTATTAGAACCAGATAGATAAAAAACATAAATACAATAAATGCTTTTTGACCTTCAATTTTTTTTCATTTATGCCTCTCTCTCTCTCTCTCTCTCTCTCTCTCTCTCTCTCTCTCTCTCTCTCTCTCTCTCTCTCTCTCTCTCTCTCTCTCTCTCTCTCTCTCTCTCTCTCTCTCTCTCTCTCTCTCTCTCTCTCTCTCTCTCTCTCTCTCTCTCTCTCTCTCTCTCTCTCTCTCTCTCTCTCTCTCTCTCTCTCTCTCTCTCTCTCTCTCTCTCTCTCTCTCTCTCTCTCTCTCTCTTTTTGCCCATTCTTCTTTGCAAAATAGCTCAAGCTATTTCAGATTGGATGGAGAGCATCTGTGAACAGCAATTTTCAAGTCTTGCCAGAGATTCTCAATTGGATTTAGGTCTGGACTTTGACTGGGCCATTCTAACACATGAATATGCTTTGATTTAAACCATTCCATTGTAGCTCTGGCTGTATGTTTAGGGTCGTTGTCCTGCTGGAAGGTGAACCTCCGCCCCAGTCTCAAGTCTTTTGCAGACTCTAACAGGTTTTCTTCCAAGATTGCCCTGTATTTGGCTCCATCCATCTTCCCATCAACTCTGACCAGCTTCCCAGTCCCTGCTGAAGAAAAGCATCCCCACAGCATGATGCTGCCACCACCATGTTTCACAGTGGGGATGGTGTGTTCAGGGTGATGTGCAGTGTTAGTTTTCCGCCACACATAGCGTTTTGCATTTAGGCCAAAAACTTCAATTTTGGTCTCATCTGACCATAGCACCTTCCTCCACATGTTTGCTGTGTCCCCCACATGGCTTGTGGCAAACTGCAAACGGGACTTCTTATGGCTTTTTTTCAACAATGGCTTTCTTCTTGCCACTCTTCCATAAAGGCCCGATTTGTGTACACGACTAATAGTTGTCCTGTGGACAGATTCTCCCACCTGAGCTGTGGATCTCTGCAGCTCCTCCAGAGTTACCATGGGCCTCTTGGCTGCTTCTCTGATCAATGCTCTCCTTGCCCGGCCTGTCAGTTTAGGTGGACGGCCATGTCTTGGTAGGTTTGCAGTTGTGCCATACTCTTTCCATTTTCGGATGATGGATTGAACAGTGCTCCGTGAGATGTTCAAAGCTTGGGATATTTTTTTATAACCTAACCCTGCTTTAAACTTCTCCACAACTTTATCCCTGACCTGTCTGGTGTGTTCCTTGGGCTTCATGATGCTGTTTGTTCACTAACAAACCTCTGAGGCCTTCACAGAACAGCTGTATTTATACTGAGATTAGATTACACACAAGTGGACTCTATTTACTAATTAGGTGACTTCTGAAGACAATTGGTTGCACTGGATTTTATTTAGGGGTATCAGAGTAAAGGGGGCTGAATACCTTTCCACGCCACACTTTTCAGTTTTTTATTTGTAAAAAAATTTGAAAACCATGTATCATTTTCCTTCCACTTCACTATTATGCGCCACTTTGTGTTGGTCTATCACCTAAAATCTCAATAAAATACATTTACGTTTGTGGTTGTAACGTAACAAAATGTGGAAAAGTTCAAGGGGTATGAATACTTTTGCAAGCCACTGTATGTGTGTGTGTGTGCGTGTGTCTCGTCGTGTTTATATATGTGAGTGCGTGTGTCTCGTCTTGTTTCTATATGTGTGTGTGTGTGTGTGGCTGATTGAGATTGTATCTATGGCAAAACGGTACATGGTAGCACTAAATGTTTGCAGAAACTTACTCAACTTTTCCCGACATCGGTCTAATCAAATTTCCTTCAGATTTGATGTAATATTTTACAAATTATTGATATTTAAAGGTTTAAAAATGCCAACTTTAACAAGATTTTTACTGTTAAAATCCTTCCTGCCAGCTTCCAATGAACTTCGATACAGTTGCAATACAGGAACACTGTGCTTCCACCAACTTTTCACCTGAGTGGGATATCACAGTCCTCCACCCGACATTGGCAACAATGTTGCCATCATACAACATTTACTCCAGCTCCTGGCAGGACAGGAGGAGGAGTGTGAATTGGTATTGCAATTGAGGAAGTAATATTGCAATTATTTTTAAGTCCGGTGCTGGGGGAGGCAGGGGAGTGCTGGAATCTTACGTTCGGCAACAGGTTGAGTTGAGGGACCACGCCTCCCCTGGGGGCTACGGGTTACTGGTGCTATATTGCATTGGGGAATGGATTGCGTTGGGGGGCCATGCCTCCCATGTGACAGGGCCCAGTTGGTCTAGTATCTATATAACTAATAGTCTCATCTTGACACTTCCTGTCTGCACTGTATATTGATTTTAGAAAAAACGTTATCATATATTGCTATGATTTTTGTGCATCTTACTTACGGTCCTCCTCCGCTGAGGCAGCCCTGAGGATTTTTCCGATCGATGAAAAATAAAAAAGTTATGTGTTTAAAAAATCTTGAGATCAGCTGATTGGTCCTCTCGCCAGTCAATCACCACGATGAAGGTAACGCCCCTTCCGCGGGGGCAGAACTATAAACCCCGGGATGCCTGGACATGAGTCAGTTACTCTGGAAGATCGCGAAGGAGAGTCCACAACTGTGATTCTAAGCTGTGAATCATCTGAACTGTGAGTCTGCAATGTGCTTGCAATAAATGATTTGTTAGCCCTTAATATTAATAATAATAATAATACATTTTATTTATGGGCGCCTTTCAAGAGTCTTAAGGACACCTTACAAAAATTTAGCAAGTAGAAGAAAAACATGTAAGCGGAATGAAATAAATAGTAGAGACATGACTAGTACACAAATTAAAGACAGAAATTCAGTTCAAAACACAATATGAGGCAATTCAAGCACAGATGAAAAGGAAGGGGGACGTGGGGGCTAAGGATAGGCAGAGGTGAAGAGATGGGTCTTGAGGCGGGGCTGGAAGATGGTGAGGGACACGGAATTGCGGATCAGTTGGGGGAGGGAGTTCCAGAGCCTGGGAGCTGCCCTGGAGAAGGCTCTGTCCCCAAAACTGCGGAGATTGGACTTGTGGATGGGGAGGAGACCGGCTGATGTGAATCTGAGGGACCGTGAGGGTTGGCAAGGCAAGGCAAGGCGAGTTTATTTGTATAGCACCTTTCAACAACAAGGTAATTCAAAGTGCATTACATAAAACATTATAAGCATTGGAAAGAAACACATATGAAATGACATTTAGATGTAAAACTATTATTAGTTTATTCAGATAAAATAATTACAAAATTAAAAGCAATCAAATTAAATATTTAAAATAGAATAAAACCAGGAATAGAAGTTACAGTGCAATATAGGTAATTAATAAATTGTATTGTTTACTGAAAGGCAGCAGCAAACTGAAAAGTCTTCAGTCTAGATTTAAAAGAGCTGAGAGTTGCAGCAGACCTGCAGTTTTCTGTGAGTTTGTTCCAGATATGTGGTGCATAAAAACTAAATGCTACCTCTCCATGTTTAGTTCTGATTCTGGGACAGAGCAGACCTGTCCCAGACGATCTGAGAGGTCTGGGTGGTTCGTAGCTAAGCAGAAGATCAGAAATCTATTTTGGCCCTAAACCATTCAGTGCTTTGTAAACCAACAGTAGTATTTTGAAATCAATTCTTTGAAAGACAGGAAGCCAGTGTAAAGACCTCAGAACTGGAGTAATGTGATCTACTTTTTTGGTCTTAGTGAGGACTCGAGCAGCAGCATTCTGAATTAACTGCAGCTGTCTGATTGACTTTTTAGGGAGACCTGTAAAGACACTGTTACATTAGTCGAGCCTGCTGAAGATAAATGCATGGACAGGGGGAGAGGAGGTCAGTGAGATATGGGGGGGGGGGGGGGCAGATGGTGGAGTGCTTTGTAGGTGAGGACCAGGATTTTGTAGGTGATCCGGTGGGAGATGGGAAGCCAGTGAAGTT